>NC_138751.1:35500595-35813095 GCF_965113315.1 Podarcis vaucheri
CTGTTCCAGTAACAAGAAGGCGAAAGCACCAGCCCGAAGACGACGAGCGAGACCTCGCCGAAACGCCGCACAGACACCCCGACTCCCACACGGGAAGACACCCGAAGACACCAAAACCTGCATTCCTGTACCCGTGAAAATCTACGAAAGCATATATATATATATATATATATATGCAGGTTTTGGTGTCTTCGGGTGTCTTCCCGTGTAAGAGTCGGGGTGTCTGTGCGACGTTTCGACGAGGTCTCACTCGTCATCTTCAGGCTGGTGCTTTCGGCTTCTTGTTACTGGAACAGAGCAGAATCTGGTGTTTGAGTTCCTATAAATACTGTTGAGGGGTGTGGTGTATAGCCTCCAACGTTCTGGGCAGAGAGGAAGTTCCTAGATTAGTGTGCCTTTTCTTCTTTTGTTCCTTAATTACTTGAGGGATATCTTGAGTGATTTCATGAGTGATATTCTGAGCACAACTAAATGCAGCACAGCCATCTTCTCAGAAAAACTCTTCACAAGCTCAAGAGGTCAAGACACGAAAGCTTTAGCAACTAATCTACACTTAATGACCCACCCAGTGGTATTCAGAATATCACTCATGAAATCACTCAAGATATCCCTCAAGTAATTAAGGAACAAAAGAAGAAAAGGCACACTAATCTAGGAACTTCCTCTCTGCCCAGAACGTTGGAGGCTATACACCACACCCCTCAACAGTATTTATAGGAACTCAAACACCAGATTCTGCTCTGTTCCAGTAACAAGAAGCCGAAAGCACCAGCCTGAAGATGACGACTCTTACACGGGAAGTCTGTGCGACGTTTCGACGAGGTCTCACTCGTCATCTTCAGGCTGGTGCTTTCGGCTTCTTGTTACTTGTTCTTGTTACTGTTCCAGTAACAAGAAGGCGAAAGCACCAGCCCGAAGACGACGAGCGAGACCTCGCCGAAACGCCGCACAGACACCCCGACTCCCACACGGGAAGACACCCGAAGACACCAAAACCTGCATTCCTGTACCCGTGAAAATCTACGAAAGCATATATATATATATATATATATGCAGGTTTTGGTGTCTTCGGGTGTCTTCCCGTGTAAGAGTCGGGGTGTCTGTGCGACGTTTCGACGAGGTCTCACTCGTCATCTTCAGGCTGGTGCTTTCGGCTTCTTGTTACTGGAACAGAGCAGAGTCTGGTGTTTGAGTTCCTATAAATACTGTTGAGGGGTGTGGTGTATAGCCTCCAACGTTCTGGGCAGAGAGGAAGTTCCTAGATTAGTGTGCCTTTTCTTCTTTTGTTCCTTAATTACTTGAGGGATATCTTGGGTGATTTCATGAGTGATATTCTGAATACCACTGGGTGGGTCATTAAGTGTAGATTAGTTGCTAAAGCTTTCGTGTCTTGACCTCTTGAGCTTGTGAAGAGTTTTTCTGAGAAGATGGCTGTGCTGCATTTAGTTGTGCTCTGGCTTGGCTTCGTGTATAGGGACGAGCTGTGGTTTTGTGCCTTGTGCCAGCCAGATCTGTGTAGGGATTGCAGGGGGGTGCAGCATCCGGAGGTGCCACTATAGTTTGGCTACTGGATGGAGTCTGTAATATGTCTGTGGAGAGGGTCTGGGTTTGGGTCTGGTGTGGTTGATTGGTGACGGCGTTCTGTGTGCCTCTGGTTCTGGTGTCGGTTTTTGTGGGGAGGGCTAATTTCCAGATGTCTGGCAGGCGGGACGTGTCGTCACGCTTGTTCATGTTGTGAGGGTGTTTCTCTATCTCGATGGCTTCCATGATTATTCTCTTGTGGTGATGTTCCATGTTAAAGAGCAATTTGGAATCTGCAAAATTAATTTCGTGTCCTGTTTCTTTCATGTGTTGGAAAAGAGAGGAAGTTTTTTCTTCTTTTTTGACGGCATTCTTGTGTTCTGCGATACGTGCATTTATTCGTCTGTTTGTTTGTCCAATGTACGTGGCTGGGCAGACTTTGCAGGGTATTTCATAGACCCCTTGGTTTTCCAGCTGGATTTTGTCTTTTGGGTTTCTGAGGATATTGGCTATTTTTTGGTTGGTGCAGAAGGCTGTTTTGATATTGTGTTTATGGAGGATTTTGCTGATTTTGTCTGTAGTGCCCTTGATGTAAGGAAGGAGGGCCATGCCATTGTTTTCTTCTGTGTCTTGGTTTTTGGGGGGTGTTTCTTTTTGGATTAGCTTCGTAACCCTGTTTTTCTGGTATCCATTGGCGATTAACACATTTGAGAGATTCTGTAACTCAGTTGTCAAGTGGTCTTTGTCAGCCAGGCGTTTGGTTCTGGAGATGAGAGTCTTGGCTACGGAGTTTATTTGTGCAGGGTGGTGGTGTGATTGTGCATGTAAGTAGCGGTTGGTGTGTGTTTTTTTCCGGTAGATAGTGTGTCCTAGGGAGCCATCAGGTTTTTTGTAGATTAGGACGTCAAGAAAGGGGAGTTGGTTGTTGTCTTCTATTTCCATAGTGAATTGTATTTTGGGGTGTAGGCTGTTGAGATGTGTGAGGAAGCTATCTAGTTTTTCTTTCCCGTGTGGCCAAATTACAAAGGTGTCGTCAACATATCTGAGCCAAAGTTTGGGTTTGTGTTCTGACTTGTCTAAAGCATTGGTTTCAAAGTGTTCCATGTACAAATTTGCGATGACCGGTGAGAGGGGTGATCCCATAGGTGCTCCTTCTATCTGTTTGTATCTTTGTCCATTGTGGATGAAGTACGTGTTGGTTAGGCAGTGGTTGGTCAGGTCCAGGATGTATTTGGGGGGGTTGTATTTGTTTTGAATGGCTGTCAAGGCTTCATTAATGGGCACTTGAGTGAAGAGAGATACAACATCGAACACATGAACACATCGGACTACCAAGCAAAACTATCAAATCTACTCCAAGACCCTACCTACCAACCTATAAAAACAGATCCCACCACCTATCTGGAAAAAACCACCAAATCCAAAATAAAAGCCTCTCCTATCAGTGAAGAAATCCAGCTAAGAATCATCCCCAGAGAAAAATCATCCAGATGCCCCAAACTCTACGGTCTCCCCAAGATACACAAAGAAGGAACACCACTCAGACCAATAGTCAGCTCCATAGGCTCACCTCTACAAAATCTCGCTAAATTTCTCGCTAAGCAACTTCAGCCCTATGCAGAATCCATCGCTTCACACGTTACTAACTCCTTCCAGTTCATAGAAACAATAAAGAAGCAATACCTACATCCCGATGACCTACTTGTGAGCTTCGATGTTGTATCTCTCTTCACTCAAGTGCCCATTAATGAAGCCTTGACAGCCATTCAAAACAAATACAACCCCCCCAAATACATCCTGGACCTGACCAACCACTGCCTAACCAACACGTACTTCATCCACAATGGACAAAGATACAAACAGATAGAAGGAGCACCTATGGGATCACCCCTCTCACCGGTCATCGCAAATTTGTACATGGAACACTTTGAAACCAATGCTTTAGACAAGTCAGAACACAAACCCAAACTTTGGCTCAGATATGTTGACGACACCTTTGTAATTTGGCCACACGGGAAAGAAAAACTAGATAGCTTCCTCACACATCTCAACAGCCTACACCCCAAAATACAATTCACTATGGAAATAGAAGACAACAACCAACTCCCCTTTCTTGACGTCCTAATCTACAAAAAACCTGATGGCTCCCTAGGACACACTATCTACCGGAAAAAAACACACACCAACCGCTACTTACATGCACAATCACACCACCACCCTGCACAAATAAACTCCGTAGCCAAGACTCTCATCTCCAGAACCAAACGCCTGGCTGACAAAGACCACTTGACAACTGAGTTACAGAATCTCTCAAATGTGTTAATCGCCAATGGATACCAGAAAAACAGGGTTACGAAGCTAATCCAAAAAGAAACACCCCCCAAAAACCAAGACACAGAAGAAAACAATGGCATGGCCCTCCTTCCTTACATCAAGGGCACTACAGACAAAATCAGCAAAATCCTCCATAAACACAATATCAAAACAGCCTTCTGCACCAACCAAAAAATAGCCAATATCCTCAGAAACCCAAAAGACAAAATCCAGCTGGAAAACCAAGGGGTCTATGAAATACCCTGCAAAGTCTGCCCAGCCACGTACATTGGACAAACAAACAGACGAATAAATGCACGTATCGCAGAACACAAGAATGCCGTCAAAAAAGAAGAAAAAACTTCCTCTCTTTTCCAACACATGAAAGAAACAGGACACGAAATTAATTTTGCAGATTCCAAATTGCTCTTTAACATGGAACATCACCACAAGAGAATAATCATGGAAGCCATCGAGATAGAGAAACACCCTCACAACATGAACAAGCGTGACGACACGTCCCGCCTGCCAGACATCTGGAAATTAGCCCTCCCCACAAAAACCGACACCAGAACCAGAGGCACACAGAACGCCGTCACCAATCAACCACACCAGACCCAAACCCAGACCCTCTCCACAGACATATTACAGACTCCATCCAGTAGCCAAACTATAGTGGCACCTCCGGATGCTGCACCCCCCTGCAATCCTTACACAGATCTGGCTGGCACAAGGCACAAAACCACAGCTCGTCCCTATACACGAAGCCAAGCCAGAGCACAACTAAATGCAGCACAGCCATCTTCTCAGAAAAACTCTTCACAAGCTCAAGAGGTCAAGACACGAAAGCTTTAGCAACTAATCTACACTTAATGACCCACCCAGTGGTATTCAGAATATCACTCATGAAATCACCCAAGATATCCCTCAAGTAATTAAGGAACAAAAGAAGAAAAGGCACACTAATCTAGGAACTTCCTCTCTGCCCAGAACGTTGGAGGCTATACACCACACCCCTCAACAGTATTTATAGGAACTCAAACACCAGACTCTGCTCTGTTCCAGTAACAAGAAGCCGAAAGCACCAGCCTGAAGATGACGAGTGAGACCTCGTCGAAACGTCGCACAGACACCCCGACTCTTACACGGGAAGACACCCGAAGACACCAAAACCTGCATTCCTGTACCCGTGAAAATCTACGAAAGCATATATATATATATATATATATATATATATATATATATATATAATTTACTCCTTTGAATTTTGTGACATAGTTTTCCAACAACAAAAATGTCCACTTAAAAGATATATTAGGGGAATATGTAAACACACAATAACCCAGTGAATATTTGTGAAAATAATGTTAAGAATGCATTTTATTAGAGAAATCAGCTAGCCAAAAATGTGTACACCAAACTGAGTACAATTTTTTTATGCAGACTCTTTTTTATTTTTAGAAAAAGCAAGTTTGCAAACAGATATATTACAAAAGAAGAAGAAAAATGTTATAGTAGTTAACCAGACCGTAACCTACTACAGTACCGTTGTACCTCAGAAGTCAAATGGAATCTGTTCCAGAAGTCTATTCGACTTCCAAAACATTCGGAAACCAAAGTGCGGCTTCCGATTGGCTGCAGGAAGCCACGGAAGCTGCGTCAGACATTCGTGTTCCAAAGAACGTTCGCAAACCGAAACACTCACTTCTGGGTTTCGATGTTCAGGAGCCAAAATGTTCGAGTTGTAAGGCGTCCGACTTCCGAGGTACAACTGTATTTATAAAAATGAATTCCAAATATTGTTAAATTTGTCCATGGTAAGCCTACATTTGTAACTAATGTGTTCTTGTGTTGCGAGTTTGCACATATTTTCAATCTTTCTTTTTTGTGTGATATGTACAATTTCTTTTCTTTTCTTTTGCTCTGTTTTGTTTTCTACATGGGTACTATTTCCTTCTTTTTTGCGTCTTATCTTTCTCTGTGGACATGTGATTACGTCTTTAATTTTCAATATAGAATATATGTTTCTTTGTGTGTGTGTATCTGTTTGCAAACTGATACGGAAATGGGACAAGCTGAACTTAAGCCTAGAAAAAAACAACCTAGAGAAACTGGAAAGCACAGATTCATGTATCTCTAGCCCCACAGCGCAAAGCCCACAACAGCTACCCGGCAGTAGAAGGAAATGTCAAATAAATCCCTCAGACCTACGCAGACACCTAATCTGCATTAGCAATTTGAATCATGCCAATAAATCCAACCCCGGCCTGAACTTGCTAGCTGTCTACCGAAAAGCCAGTCTCTGCGGAGGAAGTTGAATAGATTTTTGCTCCCACTGGTGGCAGTTCTGTGTTAGAAAAACAACAGAGGAAGGGGTTGGGGAGGTGGAGGGAGAGAGCGAGGGATGCCTCATATGCCTGCATTCTGTATCACTCCCTCTCTGCACTTGGTACCCACTGCTTCAGTTTCGTATACAGGTAAGAAAGGTGAAAAGGTAAAGGACCCCTGGGCAGTTAAGTCCAGCCAAAGGCGACTATGGGGTTGTGGCGCTCATCTCGCTTTCAGGCTGAGGGAGCCGGTGTTTGTACACAGACAGTTTTCCATGTCATGTGGCCAGCATGGCTAAACCGCTTCTGGCGCAATGGGACACTGTGACAGAAACCAGAGCACACGGAAACGCCGTTTACCTTTCCACCAGAGTGGTACCTCTTTATCTACTTGCGCTGGCGTGCTTTCAAACTGCTAGGTTGGCAGGAGCTGGGACAGAGCAATGGGAGCTCACTCTGTCACGGGGATTCAAACCCCCAACCTCCTGATCGGCAAGCGCAAGAGGCTCAGTGGTTTAGACCACAGCTATTTAGTATCTATTTAAAGCACATTTTGAAGCACCCCTTCCCACCCACCCAAAGGGCATGGCAGTTCATCCCTCACAGAGCTAGGATTCCCGGCACCCCTGAAGCTACAGTTCCCAGGATTATCTGGCTGGGTGTGCGCTTTAAATGTGCTCCATGGTGTACATGCAGCCCTTGTTGACATGGAGGAGGAGGGAGAAGAAGGAAGCATCAGAAGCAATCCGTATTTGAGGGTTGGATGAGACCAGCTGCGAGCGTGGGATTTATTATAGCCCGATTAGAATACAGCACGACTGCTGGGTCCTTCGCCAGGGGGCTGTGCATTAGCGAGGGAGACTCAGTTTTCAAGCGGCTGCTAATTGAGCAATCTGCCACACTAATGGGAGAACTAATGAGGGGGACGGTTCTGGGGAGGGGGTCTCCTTCCTGTGTAGGCCAAGGGGAGGCCACAGCAACACTTTGTACGGGCCTTTCAGGAGTCAGAAGAAGCTCCATTAATTTTCATCCCGTAACCTTTATACACCACAGCCCTGGGGATGTGGGCCGCCTTGAGAGAGCGTGTGGGATCAATTTGTGAGCTGGGGGGAGGAGGAGAGGGGCTGGAGACGGGGTTTCCGCTGGTCAGGAGGAGCAACAGCCAATTCTCACAACTGTTTTGTGTTAAGGGACCGCCAGTCCCAAGTTTACGGCTTCGGAGGACTTGGGCGAATCGCACCAACCAAAGGAACGGGGATTTGGGATGTGAGCAGATCATGACTCACAACGGGTGGTGTAATTCCCTTGATACACACACACACACACACACACACACAGAGAGAGAGAGAGAGAGAGAGAGAGAGAGAGAGAGAGAGAGAGGGAGGGAGGGATATGGCCTGTAGGCAACTATGCAATTCAGCTGAGCAATAGTGGGTAGGAACTGACCAAGACTGAGGGTGAATTTGTGAATACAGGGGGGAGAGAGAGAGAGAACACTGGTAGGGCTTAATCTGATCTGGAAGATTTCAGCCTAGTCCCAGGTAGCTGTGTGTGCAGAGGTGCCTACTTGAATAAAATATTATTGCCCCGCGTCACAAGACATGGTCCATGCACGCCATTCAAATGGCAATGCCCATCAACTTTGGGGTGTGTGTGACTCCCTCAAATATTTTATTGGGGGTGCTGACGGGACTGAGGCCTCTAGGAGTTGGCACTCTCTCTCTCTCTCTCTCTCTGTGTGTGTGTGTTTGTGTGTTAGGGAGATGGCTGTGGTTACTTGGTGGTGAGGGACAGGCACGCCATGTGATCTGAGGGACTTTCTCCCCAGTGATTACGTCGCTTAATACGTTCCAGCGGGGTGAGGCCTGGCACAAATTAAACCTTTGGAGAAAGAAGGCTCTGGAAGAGAGAGATTGCACTCCTGGGTTTAAATTTGTGTGCTCTAGTAGAGACAGAGACAGACAGACAGAGAAGGGCTTGGCTCGGGAAAGCTGACCCATTAGTCAAAGTAAGGTGGCAGATTTAGAGTGCCACCAGTGCTGTTGTGTAACAAAGCCATTGCAGTGGGCAGAGTAATCCTATTTAGGATCGCTCAGCATTCTATTGCCCCTAAGCACGCTCAGTTCCCGCTGGGCAATTTTCCCTTGGGGGGGCTTTTCCCTTAACAAAAATTTGTTACCTCTGCAAACCTGGGGTTCTCCTCAATCTGCTGACCCGTCCCTCGGGTGTATAGGCTACATAAGCAATGGCACTCACAACTTGAACATTGGTAATAGAACAAAGGGTTATGACGACAAGGTTTTGGTGTGGGAAACAGATGGATCTGATCTACAGAGCACAATCCACTGGGGTGTTTCCTTGTACTAGCCTCGTTGAAATGAGCAGGCACAAAAAATGCTAATTAGCAGAAGGAGGTCTATATTTCCATGTTGCTGCCGTGTAGATTTTCCACCTCGGGACCTCAAATGTTTTGGCTCTAGAATATCTGGATCCACCTCCTCAGTCGGCTGCGAATTCATTTCTGCAGGCTTGCAACAGTCCACATTTCCCCATCTGTAAAATGGGCATAAACAATGGCTTGGCTCCGAGCGCAGTCGTGAAGAAGCGTACACGAAATAAAGATCGGAGGGCACATGGCTGAAAGCGGCAAAGAAAAGATTATACAGGGGGCAACGGTAAAGTCTCAAAATTGTCGCTTCGGAAGCTAGAGGGGGAGGAGAAATTCCTTCTCTGGATGAATGCTTCTGATCTAATTGGCCTCTAAACAGCTGGAATCTGGCCTGGGTTTGGCTTTCCTCCCTATGGGAGAGTAAATGGGATGTTCCGCTCTTCCTACATCAACCAAATTGTGACTGATCCTTTTCGGAGATCTCACTCATAGCTTCTCCTTGCAATTGGGGGCTCTGTTCTCTCTTCCTCCCTTGGGCTATGGAACAAGCCCTTACATAATTTAATTCAATTGGGCACTGTGGTCCCTGCCAGCGAAACTGACAGATGGCGAGACCTTTGATCTCCTACTCCTCTAAGGCCGATCTTTGATTTTTCCCCTCCTTCTCCCCTTTTGGAGAAGTGTTTTTCCAGGGCTCTTCAAAAGGCCAACGAGGACATACATGTCTCAAGTGTTTCCCAAACTTCTGGTAGCCAAAGCACATTATTGTTACGGAATTAAAATTGGAGGCGTGCTTTGCTCTTGCGGAAAGGTTTAAGTTCAAAGAATGTAAGGATTCTTAAGATGAAGGAGCCATAGCTGGGTGGTAGAACATCTGCCTTGGATACAGAAGGTCCTGGGTTCAAACCCTAGCATCTCCAAGTTGGGCTAGGAAGGACTCCCTTTCTGAAACCACGGAGAGGCTGCCAATCTGTGTAGACACTACTGAACTAGATGGACCAATGGTCTGACTTGGTCTAAGGCAGGCATGGTCAAACTTGGCCCTCCACATGTTTTGGGACTACAGCTCCCATCATCCCTGACCACTGGTCCAGTGAGCTAGGGATGATGGGAGTTGTAGTCCCAAAACATCTGGGGGGCCAAGTTTGGCCATGCCTGGTAATAATAATAATAATAATAATAATAATAATAATAATTTATTATTTATACCCCACCCATCTGGCTGGGCTTCCCCAGCCACTCTGTGCGGCTTCAAAAAAAAAATTAAAATACTGTAATACATCAAACATTAAAAGCTTCCCTAAACAGGGCTGCCTTCAGATGTCTTCTAAAAGTCTGGTAGCTGCTGTTCTCTTTGACATCTGGTGGGAGGGCGTTTCACAGGGAGGGCGCCACTACCGAGAAGGCCCTCTGCCTGGTTCCCTGTAACGTGGCTTCTCGCAGTGAGGGAACCACCAGAAGGCCCTCGGTGCTGGACCTCAGTGTCCGGGCAGAACAATGGGGGTGGAGACGCTCCTTCAGATATACTGGACCGAGGCCATTTAGGGCTTTAAAGGTCAGCACCAACACTTTGAATTGTGCTCAGAAACGTACTGGGAACCAATGTGGGTCTTTCAAGACCGGTGTTATATGGTTATAAGGCAACTTCCCATGTTTCTTATGACCCACTTTCAGAGTAGCCCACACATCCTCTGGTGTGAATCATTGTCTCAGGTGCACTTCCTGAGAGGGTGGTGATTCCATGGCTTCTTGTATCACTTCCAGGGGCCCTGCAGAATTACCTCATGATTACCACCCCCCAGCATTTTAGTGTAAATTTCGCCTAATAACCACACTTCAGACTAAGCCACACATTTCACAAGCAGTTTCTCCTGGTGGAAGGCACTTTGGTAAACAATGCTTGGTTGGAGGACTGCATTGTGTAATTCAGATTAGTGCACAACTTAATTCTTCACATTGTTTTGAAAAGTGTGGATTTGACTGAGTTGCCTTTAAAGGAGAGCTGAATCAGATCTCTCTCGCATCCCTAAAGCCAGCCTTGGCTTTCACGGAAAGGCTGTCCAAGTCCTCTCTTGGGGCATATTTCAGGCTTAGGAGAGGAGGCTTGGATCCTTTGTCTCTGCCTTCCTTCAGATAATCTGTGCTATCTTCTGCGGCAACCGGTGAGCTGAGCCACAAAAGGCCGCTGCTCTCTTGGAAGACCGGAGAACGGTTTGAACTGTGAACTGATGCTGGCCTTTCTTCACCTGCGGCAATTCGTGGAGGGCCTCATGGAAGCATTTACTGCCTGCGCAGCGTGGAGGAGGTTTTGCATGGGCTAGAATGTCTCCTTTTCCACGCTATAAACATTGCCTCTTCCCCGCCGGGTGTTCCCCCCACATTTTTCCTATTTTCACGCTCATTTCTCTTTACGCGCCTCCAGTGACCCAGCGCGAGCCGTAAACTTTAATCTCCGCTGGCACGAGGCTGGGGGGATCGGCTGCAGAGCGGGGGCAGATGTTCATTAGTGCGTGTTTTCCTGCTGTTTGCAATGGGTTGCAAGGCTGGAGATCACACACATACCCCCATCATACTTCCCTTGCTTGGGCTGAATGGGGAAGAAAAAACTGCTGCCCGTGTGTTTTTTAATTTTTTATTTATTTTTGATGTCGTTTGGGCTCTTAATGAAAATTAGATGCAGAAAGCTTTTTGAATCTGGAATACGAACCGTGGAGAGCTCTCCCTGCACTGCTGCTCCTGGTGAAGGAGCCAGAGGAGCGAAAGACCCACTCTCCTGGACCCACATGAGATAGAAGAAGAAGAAGAAGAAGAAGAAGAAGAAGAAGAAGAAGAAGAAGAATAGGAGGAGGAGGAGGAGGAGGAGTTTGGATTTCATATCCCGCCTTTCACTCCCCTTCAGGAGTCTCAAAGTGGCTAACATTCTCCTTTCCCTTCCTCCCCCACAACAAACATTCTGTGAGGTGGGTGGGGCTGAGAGACTTCAAAGAAGTGTGACTGGCCCAAGGTCACCCAGCAGCTGCATGTGGAGGAGTGGGGAATCGAACCCAGTTCACCAGATTATGAATCCACCGCTTTAACCACTACACCACGCTGGCTCCAAAGAGCACTGAAGGAAGTCACCTGATGGACATGATGAAGGTCTTGGTCTGGTCAGTGGCAGAGGAAGAGCTGTAGCTTGGCAGTAGAACATCTCCTTTGCATGCAGAAGGTCCTACCTTCAATCCTTGGCATCTCCAGGTAGGGCTTGGGAGACTCCTTTATCTGAGATAGCGGAGAGCCGCTGTCATTCATAGAATCGTGGAGTTGGAAGGGACCCCAAGTGCCATCTAGTCCAGCCCCCTGCAATGCAGGAATCTCAGCTAAGGCATCCATAAGAGATGGCCATCCAACCTCTGCTTAGAAAGCTCCAAGGAAGGAGAGCCCGCAACCTTGGTGTGGTCTGACCAAGGCAGAATAGAGTGGTGCCTTTATTTCCCTTGATCTGGACACTAGACTCCCGTTGACAATACTGTGTTGACAATACGGAGCTAGCTAGACCAATGGGCTAGCAGTTTATAGTCTTCATCCCCTAACAGACGGAATGAGATGCAGCCCTGACACAAGGAAAGGTCAGGCAGCATGATTTGGGAGTCACAGTGTCATTGAGGACAGACAGTCCTATCGACAGGTTTTTGTAAGCGTCAACCATCAGATGACTAGTGCTGGTGCTTCTGGGTCACCTGACACCATTGTAATGTCACATGATTGATAGGTGAGCTGCTCCACCCACCTGCCAAACCTGAGAAGTGGGGTAGGGAAGATAAGGATTCGCCATGCTGGCCGGACCCAATTTCTCACCCTGATGCAAATCATGGAGCACAGGAAACTGCCTTACACCAAATCAGGCCATTGTCCCATCTTTCTCAGTACTGTCCGGCAACAGCTTTCTAGGTTTTCAGACAAGAAGACCTTCCCAGTCCTACCTGGAGTTGCCAGGGATTGAACCTGGAGCCATCTGCCTTAAAGCACACAGTCTCCCATGTTTCCAGTTACAGATAGGTAGCCGTGTTGCTCTGCCATAGTCAAAATAAAAAAATTCCTTCCAGTAGCACCTTAAAGACCAACTAAGTTAGTTCTTGGTATGAGCTTTCGTGTGCATGCACATCTGAAGAAGTGTGCATGCACATGAAAGCTCATACCAAGAACTAACTTAGTTGGTCTTTAAGGTGCTACTGGAAGGAATTTTTTTATTTAGTCTCCCATGTAACAGTGATGTTTTCCCACAAAGGCTCATTTATCTTCATTTATATCGTAGGGCGATTACACAGGTCTCCTTCATTTCAGAGAAGCTTCTGCAGGAGAGAAAATGAGTGGCTTGTGTCCATTAGTGGATGGTGTAATGGGGCAGTGGTGCTCACCTGACCTCTGGTCAGCTGAGTCATTTCTACTTATCAGGAGGTAGAAGGGGAGGGAATGAGGCAGGAGTGAGGCTGTTGCGGTGCAAACACGCCAGCTAAGCCAATCTGGCGTTCCCGTCAGTGTGTTTGCACCACATCATCCTCACTGCCATTGTGCCTCTCCCTTGCTACCTCCGGAGGTCAGGTGAGTGTTGCCACACCATACTGTACACTACTGGGAGTGCCCCATGTCAGCGAAAGGCAGGGGGACGCCTCAGGCATCGAAATGACTCGGGCCAGCCCTGGTCCAACATCCCTCACAGAATCCTGAACTCTCTGGCTCCGCATGAACTCTCCATGACTGACTTTCACAGACGAAAACTTGCAAGTCGGAACCTTACACTTCATGCGCCGACGCTGATGTGAATCGCAGGGCAACGGGGTATGCTACGGGATGCCGGAAATCAGTGCTGTGAAGGAAGGAGAAAGTAGGTTTGGCTGGGAGTGTGTGTGTGTGGGGGGGGAAACCTGTCTGCATGGCCAAGGAACGGGCAGGAGTATGCTCTGCTAATGAGTTAGGGAGATGGGTGGGCTGGTTGAGAGACAGGGCAGCTAAGGAAAGAGATGACTAAAAGCTCCACATAGGCTCTAGGGGCAGGAGAAACTAGGTGTGTGAGGTTTGTTCTGGGAGGGGTGCAAAGAGGTGAGGAGGACTGGATTTCACATTGATTCAAACTAACCTGCCAGATCTTTGGCTGCGTGTTTCGAACATATTATGCACTAAACTCCTACTTTTCCTCAAATCGCTTTTCAGTATTGTTGTTCACCTTCCTGAGTCTAGCAGGATTTCTATTATTATTATTATTATTACTACTACTACTACCTAAAATGAACAAATATATCCAGATGGAGGGGCAAGCCAGCAGGCAGAGTTTGCTTTCTTCTGCTGCGTAAACCGCATGGGTTTCGGCGCCGCAACCCCTTTCCCCACCTCCAGCCCGGCTGCTCTGACCTAGACAGAACCCCCGTGGCGTTGACCTTTTCACATCTAGAAAGGGATGTGGGTGGAGGGGAGGAAGGGGGGAGACAAATGGAAGTGCCCCCCTGCTGGTCTCTCTTATAT
The DNA here is from genome assembly GCF_965113315.1 of Podarcis vaucheri. Lineage (NCBI taxonomy): Eukaryota > Metazoa > Chordata > Lepidosauria > Squamata > Lacertidae > Podarcis > Podarcis vaucheri. Next base: position 35,514,645 of record NC_138751.1, read on the forward strand.
GGGGGACATTTCCTGCATGGATGGGCTTTTAAGCAGGAAAAGAGGGGTGAAGATTGTCTTGGTGCCTCTGATGGCAGCTGGTCTGTGGTCTTAAAGAAAGAGAGAGAGGCGGGGAGGGGAGGTCGTATATATACGCCGAGGCGCTTTTGCAACAATAGATTAGTTGTCCTGCATCATGAAAGAGGCCGGAATGGAATGGCAAAGGGACGTTCAGATCCATCCTGCTGTCTCCAATGCAGGCCGTTAAACGGTTTGACACTAAGGCGGCTTACTTGGCTATATTTTATATCTAGCTCATAAACTCAGGAACGGCAAAGAGGGAGAAAGTCTGGTTGGGTTAGGTTTTTTCCCCTTCAGAATCCTGAACCAGTCTTCATTGCAAAACGTTCATAATATGCTCTTCCTACCCCCTTCTCTCTCTCCCACCCCCCCCCCCGCCTCATGCGGTCACCATATGAGCACGGAAGTTCTGCTTTCGGTATATTTGTTCCCCGGGGTTTTGGAATGGAGATTTTATTGCTACTAATAAATATTATGATTACAACACAGCAAAACTCACCCCCCCTCCTTTTGTCCTCCAACCCTCCCCCCCCCCCGGCCCCGGTCAGCTAGCAGCCAATGCACACTTATTTATAGAACGGTGAAGCGGGAGTTTAGTAAAAGAAATAAATAAATGCAAAATGCATTCAATATAGCCCTCTCTTTAGAGAGAAATGTGGTCTCTGCATATGGGTGGAATTCTGTTACGCGTAGCCCACTTGAGATCACGGATGGCAAAAGCCCTCTTTGCTTTCCCTAAACATGCAGATGAAACGCACTTCTACTTCTTCAATTAGTGAATGAGAGGGCAGTTGCCTGATCAGACGAATGGTTCTTTTCAGTCCAGTAGCCTCTCCGATGCCTCTGCGTTTCAGGCAGAGGGTCCCCCCACCCACAAAGTTGTGGTATCTTAAGTTCTTTTGAGATTACCTTTGACCTTTTAAGGCTGAACAACCGTGCTAATTTTAACTGGGAGTAGGGATGCTTACCCACAAATAGATCTGGTCCTGAAGAAGCCCACTTCCTGCTTGAAATGGCACGCTGGGTGCTTGTTTACTCAGGGGAAGGCCTTCTAGCTGGCCATTTCACATATATCTTCTCACAAGTAAGCTCTTCAGCCTGATATTTCAAGCAGAAACTATGGGAGTGGATGGAGGAAGGAAGAATTGCTAATCCAAGAGGCTTATTTGCATAATGCCAAACCATACTTTTTGATTATGGGAATAGGGATATCCTATTCCATTATTATTGGTGGGACGCGGGTGGCACTGTGGGTTAAACCACAGAGCCTAGGACTTGCCAATCAGAAGGTTGGTGGTTTGAATCCCCATGACGGGGTGAGCTCCCGTTGCTCGGTCCCTGTTCCTGCCAACCTAGCAGTTCAAAAGCACGTCAAAGTGCAAGTAGATAAATAGGTACCACTCCGGCGGGAAGGGAAGTGTTTCCGTGCGCTGCTCTTAGTCATGCTGGCCACATGACCCGGAAGCTTTATGTTGGCTCCCTCGGCCAATAAAGCGAGATGAGCGCCGCAACCCCAGAGTTGGTCATGACTGGACCTAATGGTCAGGGATCCCTTTACCTTTACCTTATTCCATTATTATTATTATTATTATTATTATTATTATTATTATTATTACCCAGGCCATCTGACTGGGTTGCCCCCTGCCACTCTGGGCAGCTTTCAACTTATATACATCTGAATGAAAAGTGGGACATTCCGGGATCAAATCAGAAATTGGGATGGCTTCTGTACGCCTGGGACCGTCCCTGGAAAACAGGGACACTTGGCGGGTCTGCATAATGTGTTCTCAACCCTAATCCCTGCATATCCGTCGAGCAAGAAACAAAGGAACAAACTGGACATGGGGATGGAGGGGGAAACTTCGATCAGGATCTCCTGCGCTGTTTTCCCTTTAAAAATGACTAGCAGCTGTGCAGGCCCCAGAATTGCCCTGGGACTACACTGCTGCCTTCCCTCTTTGCACATTTCTCTCGATTTAAGTTTCCCTCTGCAGCTATTTGCCCCAGAAGGGAAGGCATCCAGAGACTCGTATTATATGCTTTTCCCACAAGGCAAGTAACATTTCATGGGGGTGATTTAAGCTGCTGGTGGTGGCGAGTTTTTTAAAAGCCTTCCTGCAACACCACAGTCACAATTCAATTCTCACCTGCCCTGCTCTGCTCTTGATACATATATTTTAAATGCAGGGCTATTCTAATTCCACATCTTCTGGCATTGCATCTAGTTTGGCCCTAAATATTGCTGAAATATGTTTGGGCTGCGCAGCTGTTCTCCAGCAAGAACAATCCTATCCATTGTGAGGTCAAACTTGGTATTAAACGTTCTTAAGGATTTCTAAACAACAACTGTTTATGTGTGCTTTACTAGATTGTGGAAACAGTACAGGGCTGGTTATGGCTGGTTATCACACTGCACATTAAAGCATTCTGATACCACTTTAAACAGCCAGGGCTTCCCCAAAGAATTCTGGGAGTTGTAGTTTGTTAAGTTGTGCTGAGAGTCATTAGGAAACCCCTACTGCCCTCACAGAGTTACAATTCTCAGAGTGGTTTCATGGTCAATCCTTTTCATAGGGAACTTCAAGCAGGGGTTTCCTAGGGGTTGGATTTACATATAAGCTAAACTTAGGGCCTCACTCTCTTGGGGCCCCCAAAAAAATTTTTAAGGAAAAAAAACCTGGATGTACATTTCCAAAATATAAGATAAAAACCAAATAAAATAAAACCTACATACAGCAACAGTGTTTTGTGTTGTGTAGGCTCCTATGATGTACATATTTTGTTATGTGCAAATGGCTTTAGATACCTATTAGGTCCATAAATTACTGTATAGCATATATTCAACACAAAAAACCAGCGACCATTTGTTGTTGACAAAGGACAGCTGGACATATAAAGGGCCCCGTTACCTTCAGTAGCTTAGGGCCTCATCCAACCTAAATCCGGCCCTGGCAGAGGCACAGACTTGGGCTCAAGATGGGGGAGGGGAGAAGCACCACTTGCCTGTGACATCACACGGGCGGTGCACGTCGAACATGCATCCTCAAGAGCAGGCTGAGCGCAGAGCCCAGCACAATGCAGCTTTAATGGCTGTGGCTCTCCTCTCTTGCCCGCCACTGACGCTGCACTGTGCTCAACTCCACGCTCGGCCTCCTCCGCCCCCTCAATATTGACCCTAAAAATATTGAGGGGGCTGAAGACACCTCTGCCCCTAGGAGTTGTTGCCTCTGCTCCTAGCCTGCTGGAGGTGTTGAGCACTGAATGTGTGTCTTTCTGCATGCGAAACCAGTGCTCTACCACCGACCTATGGCCCTTTCCCGCAAGTAGCATGGAGTGCTTGCTATTCTTCACATTTCCCCCCTCACCCTAAAGGTGAAAAAAGGCTTCACTTGCCTTTCTTGTCCCTTCAACCCCTCTGTGTCATAATCTGGTGCAGTACCAAGGTCCAGGCAAGGGGAGAGCAGTAGAAGAAGAAGAAGAAGAGTTTGGATTTGATATCCTGCTTTATCACTACCCGAAGGAGTCTTGAAGCGGCTAACATTCTCCTTTCCCTTCCTCCCCCACAACAAACACTCTGTGAGGTGAGTGGGGCTGAGAGACTTCAGAGAAGTGTGACTAGCCCAAGGTCACCCAGCAGCTGCATGTGGAGGAGCGGAGACGCGAACCCGGTTCACCAGATTACGAGACTACCGCTCTTAACCACTACACCACACTGGCACACAGTAGTTCCTGGTTCCTAGGGCAGGGCAAGAGTTGGCACTTTGGACGGAGGTCAAGGTGTGGCTTCAGGACCATGGATAGTGCTCTTGTAGCTAAGGCCAAACACCCATGGTGTCACAGCAAGGTCCTGGAGAAACTGGCTGCAATTTATAGTAGGGCTAGGTAGGCTTGTGGGCCTCCCATAGGCATCTGGTTGGCCAGGATGCAGAGCTAGATGGGCCACTGGCACTTCTTATCTTCTGATTTCCCGTCCCCAGGCAGGGATGGAAGAGAATTTAATGCTGTCCACAGGTGGCATTGTGGGTTAAACCACAGAGCCTAGGACTTGGCGATCAGAAGGTCGGCGGTTCGAATCCCCGCGACGGGGTGAGCTCCCGTTTAAGAAGGCGTGCAGTTAATTGCATGTTAGCCAGGGTATTTGGGTGTCCCCTGATTTGTCATGTATTTATTGTGTTGCTATGGGTTTGTTATTTACAGAGCCTAGGACTTGCTGATCAGAACGTCGGTGGTTCGAATCTCCGCAACGGGGTGAGCTCCCGTTGCTCAGTCCCTGCTCCTGCCAACCTAGCAGTTCGAAAGCACGTCAAAGTGCAAGTAGATAAATAGGTACCGCTCCAGCGGGAAGGCAAATGGCATTTCCGTGCACTGCTCTGGTTCGCCAGAAGCAGCTTAGTCATGCTGGCCACATGACCCGGAAGCTGTACGCCGGCTCCCTCAGCCAATAAAGCGAGATGAGTGCCGCAACCCCAGAGCCGGCCACGACTGGACCTAATGCTCAGGGGTCCCTTTACCTTATTTACATTTTAATTCCCAGTTCCCAGTTCCTGGACCTAAATACAGAATCAGATCACACATGCACAATTCAGATGCAGCATAACTAGTGTGCAACATCGTCACAAGCTTTGCTTTAAAATATCTGCAGGAAATCAGGTGGACTGTTATGTTCAGCTCTGAAGGGCTGTTCCCTCCATCGCCCTGGGACGAAACAAGGCAGGTATTCCCGGGAACTTGGAGGGTGCAGGTCCCTGTGCCCTCTTGCAAATGCTTACAGTCCAAGCAGTTCGTAGTGCTCCCATTTTAAAACTCCAGTCTGTTTACTCCACTGGGAATTTATCCCTGGCCTATATAAATGCGGGCACCGCGTGGGCATTTCCAGGCCTGGGCATTTCCTCTTTCTGTCTTGTAACCTGCATGGCTCAAGTATGCATTAATTCCCTCCCCCCCCAATTGCTTGATTTCAAATTAAGTGCATGTGAAAGGGTCTCCCTTCAAGCAGCTGCTCCCCATGCTTTTCAAAAGGTGAAAGAAGGGGTGGGAGGAGGAGGCCGTTATAGATATTGCGCGTTTCTGAGAACAGCAGAAAGAAAGAAAGAGCGAAAGGAAGGAAAACAGCTGCACACGCGTCACTGTGATGCTTGCACTAGAAGCCCCATTGCCTGGTGCCAAGAGGAATCAGCCTCTGCTATGGGAGAGCTAAAGCAGAGCCTCGTTGGCCTATTCCGCACAAGCAGATCTGTAATTTGTTCCATGCGCCAGCCATTAGCGGGGACTGTGAATCTTTTGTCGCTTGTGCCATGAAAAGGGTGCCGCTGCTTAGTCACCCACCGGGAAAGGCGGCCGTACACAAATAGCCACATTGTGTCAAAATGCCAGCTTGCCTCGTCTGCGAAATGGAGATAATCTTTGGCCTCTAAGCAGGGCAGCCAAAAACACTTGGTGAGGGGTTGACGGACTGGTAACGAGAGGGGTGTGTGCGTGTGCGTATTTGCTGCCGTTTCCATGCGCTGGGGCCTGGTTCAGCGCCAGCACCCAGTGTCTTCGGGAAGCGGTGGGGGCGGCAGCAGCAGCAGGCTGGAAGGGCTCACTGGCAGATGCTGTCATGAAAACAAACGACCTGGAAATCTGAGCAGGAAGTCCTGGGTAGAAGACTATGGCGGCCATTTTGATTTCCTGAAATGTCATCACCCCAGTGCACTCTGGGAAATAAAAATGGCGGCTAGAGCCAGTCACCTACTGCATATCCTCCAACATTTCTCCAATGAAAATAGGGATGTCCTGTTAATTATAATAATAATAAATTTTATTTATACCCCGCCCTCCCCAGCCAAGACTGGGCTCAGGGCGGCCAACAACCAATAATGTTTAATTTAAACACAATTTAATCAACAATTTAACAATTTATTCAATGATAACAACAACAACAATATGACTGGCCTGCCCCAGCCACGCTGGGCGGCTTCCAACATAACATTAAACATTTTTTAAAAAAACTTCCCTATATGTCTTCAGAAGTCTTCTAAAGGTTGTATAAGTTACTTATCTCTTTGGCGCAGGGGTCACATGACTTTATGCCCTCCAACTTCTCCAATGAAAATAGGGACGTCCTAAGGAAAAGCGGGACATTTCAGCATCAAATCAGGAACAGGGACAGCTTCTGTAATTCTGGGACTCTACCTGGAAAACGGGAACACTTGGAGGGTGTGCTCCTGTGGTCCAGAGCATTCTTTGTAGCACTGCCACTGCTGCCAGGTAGACCTGCCAGATTCCTCTGGCCAGGGAGAGCACCCACCTGAGACAGCTTTGCCTGTGCCCCTGTCAAACCTGGAGCTGTTTTGTTCTGGGGGCACCATCAGAGTCGGCACTGCTGCGCAGCTGCCAAGGTCTACACCAAGGAAAGGGGTCCACCGCCACCCCTGAAGCCCTTTGACCTCATGCTGTCACTGCCTGCTCTAAACTCCATGAACAAGGATATGAGGGATGTTGTTGAGGAACTTGCTCCATGAATCACCACCAGTTGTGCCCAGGCTAGGAAGAAAACTTACATAGTGCGATGGCAGACCCTCCAAGTGTCCCTCTTTTCCAAGGGCTGTCCCAGATTTACAGAAGCCGTCCCGGTTTCAGATTTGATCCTGTAATGTCCTGCTTTTCATTTGGATGTATATATGTTGGAAGCTGCCCAGAGTGACTGGGGCAGCCTTAGGATTTTCCTTAGGATGCCCCTATTTTTATTGGAGAAATGTTGGAGGGCATGGAGTTATGCAACTCCCTGAGCCAAGGAGATAAGTAACTATGCAACCTTAGAAGACATCTGAAAGCAGCATTGTGTAGGGAAGTTTTTTTTTTAAAAAAAAGTTTAATGTTTTATTATGTTTTTATATATGTTGGAAGCTGCCAAGAGTGGCTGGCACAACCCAGTCAGATGGATGTTGTTGTTGTTTAGTCGTTTAGTCGTGTCCGACTCTTCGTGACCCCATGGACCAGAGCACGCCAGGCACTTCTGTCTTCCACTGCCTCCCGCAGTTTAGTCAAACTCATGCTGGTAGCTTCAAGAACACTATCCAACCATCTCGTCCTCTGTCGTCCCCTTCTCCTTGTGCCCTCCATCTTTCCCAGTCAGATGGATGGGGGATAGCATTATTATTATTATTATTATTATTATTATTATTATTATTATTGAATAGGACATCCCTATTTTCATCAGAGAAATGTTGGAGGGTATGCAATGGCTAAATGCAAGAAACTTGTCGGATTGTATTGAAGCAAATCCCATCTCCTGGGGCAGAAAAGCTCAATTCAGCTCCCTCCGGCAGAGCAAATGGATCCAGTCTTATCGCACAGGAACAGGAATGGCCAGTTGGACGAGGAAATCACAGAGTGGGGACCGAGGGAGGACAGCCAGGTGTTGATAGCAGCGAGAGTGTCTGGAAACACATTCCACACAGTGGCTGCTAACAGAGGTCATTGCCCAGGCCTTAAATCACAGTGGCATCTCCTAGGTTGCAGCTGTTGATGGCCAGGTGAAAGCCAGGATGTCGGGGCCACGCTGGGGATGGAGCGGACGACCAGGAGGAGGGGGATGGACCTCTCTCACCAGGGCTACTCAAATATTAGCACAGCCTGCTTTCCTGATTTGCCACTGGGCCTCCTTTCCCAAGAGAAGCAACAGGGAGAACAACATGGGTGGGGGTGGGAACGTGCCAAGTGTATTCCTCTAAGGCAATGCCTTTAAAAACAAAAACAAAACCTCCATTCTTGGGAAAGTATGTCACATCATGCCTCTTGTTTGCAAGGCACGATGTCACCTTGCTAAAAAGGGCAGAGGCCTTGGATCTCGCAGAATGAGGGAGCAGCAGAAGTCTGTGCATGCGCTGGTGCACCTACAGACAGGCAGCGTGTTGGGCGCATGGGCTCTTTCCATTCTTGTCAATATGCCAGCCTCCAGGTTTGTTTGTTTTTTAACTATAGCTCCCATCAAGCCCAGACAGCATGCTCATTTGGAAGCCACCAGGCTGGTGAAGGGTATGTTAGAATTCCTGCTCCATGATTGCAGTCATAGGATTGTTGTCTTTCACATGACATGGTACATTTTGACTCCACAGAGTGGGAAGTGACGGAGACAGAATGTTTGTGTTACTGTGTTCTGTGAAGTGGGACTATTATCCTTTGTTCTTTTTCTCTTTGCTGTCTGATGCCAGAGAGAAAGGGAGCCATGTTGCAGTGCTCCGTGTGTGTTTATATGTAAATAAAGTAGATTAGCCAAAATGCTGAGTTGCTGAGGTATGTTATGCATGATGCGCAAACTCTGCAGATCCCTAAGTGTGCTGGTGTCGGTTGGCATCGGTCGCTGTGATGTTCGGGCTGAAGAAAGCTTTTGAAGCTCCTGAATGATTGACCAGAGGGAAAGAACATGCCAGTCGGGCATGTGTCTCTACCATGGTCCTACTTGACTCTAAGTCGAGCTCCTGACAGGTTATTCTATATCAGGATTTCCCAAACTGGGGTCTCCAGCTGTTGTCGGACTACAACCCCCATCATCCCTAGCTAGTGGGACCAGTGGTCAGGGACGATGGGAACTGTAGTCTCAAAACATCTGGAGACCCAAGTTTGGGAAACTGCTCCATGTCATCTGTTATGTTGCTGTGCTCTACATGACAAGATGAGAAAATTATAGGATATGCTTTGATAACCTACATGTGAGGAGATGTGCATGCTGTAAAAGAGAGTGTGAATGGATATTGCTAGGAGAATGTGCTTATTCATAATGTGTCAAGAATGTCTGTTCAGGAAAAGCTCAGCCTTGAGCTAGTCTCACAGAGGGTCAGCACTCAGTTCTTCTTGCTGAATCAGGCATTCAGCTCTGATAATGCAGGAATGCTTTCCCTCTGAGAACGTGACTTAATTTCTACATGTGTGAAAAGCTAAGGCAAGGGAACACCTGTATATAAGCCTGTGTACTTTATAGGCCTGTGGACTCTACCTTTGGCCAAGTAAAGTCATTTCAAACATCACAAGGGTGTGATCATTGAAGAAATCCACCACAGCTGCCAACACCTATCAGCTTCAACCATCATGGCCAATGGTCAGGGATGATGGGGGTTATTGTGCAGTGACATCTTCATCTTTGCTTTATGCCCAAGTAAGCCTCTACATCTCCAGGGCTTCATTTCAGCTAGGGCCCAGCTGTAGAATCTATTTCATGACAAGGATGCAATTTTGGAATAAAGGTGAGAATGTCTCTGAGCAGGTTTAGATGCCCCATAAGGAACCCCAGCCTGCCCTCACAATTTTGGGGACTAGCAGAAACGTTCCCGAGTCAGCCTGGAGGACCTCAGCCCCTGAGCATCTCTAGAAGTTAACCTACCAGCTTTTCTGCTCGCCAAGCCACTTCTTTCATCTAGACCCACGACCACCTGTTCCTTATTTCAAGGAACAGCGCCTTAATGTTAAAATTTAGGGCAACCAAAACGATCAAGGGAGCTGGAGGAAAGGTTACAACATCTGGGCCTTTTTAGTTTGTGGGGGGAAGGCAAGTAAGGGGGGGGGACATGATAGAGGACATGTCTATAAGTATGCATGGTGTTGAGGAAGTAAATAAGGAGAGGTTTTCCTTCTTCTCTCATAATGCTTGGGCCCAGAGTCATTCAGTGAAGCTGAATGGTGGGAGATTCAGGACATAAACAAGCAAGGAAGTATGCTTCTGAATACCAGTTGCTGGAGACCACAGGAGAGAGGAGTGCTTTGTCCTCGGGTCCTACTTGTTGGCTTTTCAGAGGTATCTGGGTGACCACTGTGAGAATACTATGAGATGGACTATTGGCCTGAGAAGGTTTTGAGAACCATACCCTTTCACTTCCCTCCCGGGATCCTTTTCCAGTATTCAGCCTGCCCCACAAAAACCACCGTGTTATATTTTAATCCCGGCCAGGAATTAAGATTGCTGGAAGAAATATCAACAACCTCAGATATGCAGATGACACAACCTTGATGGCAGAAAGTGAGGAGGAATTAAAGAACCTTTTAATGAGGGTGAAAGAGGAGAGCACAAAATATGGTCTGAAGCTCAACATCAAAAAAACGAAGATCATGGCCACTGGGCCCATCACCTCCTGGCAAATAGAAGGGGAAGAAATGGAGGCAGTGAGAGATTTTACTTTCTTGCGCTCCATGATCACTGCAGATGGTGACAGCAGTCACGAAATTAAAAGACACCTGCTTCTTGAGAGAAAAGCAATGACAAACCTAGGCAGCATCTTAAAAAGCAGAGACATCACCTTGCCAACAAAGGTCCGTATAGTTAAAGCTATGGTGAGAGGTGGACCATAAAGAAGGCTGATTGCCGAAGAACTGATGCTTTTGAATTATGGTGTTAGAGGAGACTCTTGAGAGTCCCATGGACTGCAAGAAGATCAAACCTATCCATTCTTAAGGAAATCAGCCCTGAGTGCTCACTGGAAGGACAGATCGTGAAGCTGAGACTCCAAAACTTTGGCCACCTCATGAGAAGAGAAGACTCCCTGGAAAAGACCCTGATGTTGGGAAAGATGGAGGGCACAAAGAGAAGGGGACGACAGAGGACAAGATGGTTGGACAGTGTTCTTGAAGCTACCAGCATGAGTTTGACCAAACTGCGGGAGGCAGTGGAAGATAGGAGTGCCTGGCGTGCTCTGGTCCATGGGGTCATGAAGAGTCGGACACGACTAAATGACTAAACAACAACAACAAAATACTTACAATGTTCTCTTTCCCCAGAGAAGTTGGATTTCACGCACTCTCATTTCAAACTTTGCCTGAGCGGTCAAGAGTGTTTGTGAACCTTCCGTGCCACCTCAACAGCTCAGCCAGTCAGAGGCTTCCCTCTCGTAAGCACAAATAACGGTATAGGCCCTTGCCAAGTTGGGTTTCCATTATCCCATCACAGCTGTGCATAACATGGGCCACCTTCCTACTCCTTCCTCTGTTCTCCAAGCGTCTCATTAAAATCTTTTCCCAGGGATGGCTGGACTTCATCATCCCTCCTTTCTTCCCCTTGGCTTTCAAAAGCAACATAACGTCACTTGACACAAAGAAATCTCACGAGGTTTATTAAAAGTGGACAGAGCAACAACCATTTAGCAAAGGCTGCATTGACTTCCTGCAGGGAAGCATTATCCTGGGTGTTTGTGATGAGTGACAGGAGCTCTGCATGGGGAAAATGGGGTGGCATGTAAATGCATGGACCAATGTCCATTTTGTCTGTTTGGACCAGTCCCTATGTAGTCCAAACTGAGTCCCTATGTAGGCTGCCAATGTCTAGTCCCTTGTATCTGGAAGTGTCCTTAACCACAGCATCCTGCTAGCTTGTTTCCTTCAACTCAAATAAAAACTCAGCCCTCGGACTGAATTTCTGCTCCACGATCTGGAGTTCTATTGCACATCTTAATTGTGTGTGTGTGCTTATGCTAACGTTCTGAAGGAAATGTTTTATTGCGTATTTTAATTGTGCGGGTTAATTGCACTTCATCAATTATATATATGAATTCTGTATTTTGCAAGTTGTTGGTTAATTACTTAATTGCAATAAGAGGCTCCATTCTACTCCCAAACCATTTCTGCTGCTTTTACCAAGCAACTCAGGGCAGCAGCAGTAAACCAGAATGTTGCGGCCAGACTGCTGACCGAGTCTGGCTACTGGGAACATGTTAGTCTCCTCTTGAAACAGCTTCACTAGCTACCAGCCCATTTCCAGGTAAAGTTCAAAGTGCTGGTCTTGACCTAGGAAGCCCAATATGGTTTGGGCCCAAGCTACCAACAGCGACACAGACACCATTTTGGGCCAGCTGAGCTCGAATAAGGGGGGAAAGTCATCCCGTTTGAAGTGCAAATGGGACAGGGGACACTCCCCCCCCAAAAAAAACGGGGTGATCCTGGGATGGGGAGCAAAGCTATTCTGTACAAGGTGGCTTCCTCTGTTCCTGTATTTTATGATGATTTAAAAAATAAAATAAATTGTAAGCTGCCTAGAATCCCAATTTCAGAGATAGGCAGGCTATAAATACATCAAATCAATGAACAATTCAATAATGAACTCTTGGCAACATGTCTTCTTCTTCTTTGGCGACCACTTGTGGCCGAGTAAAATTGTCTTCCATAAACATGGTTTTAACAGTGAGTCTGTAAGTGACTGTGGAGGCCAATTCTGGATCCACACATCCTTCCACAGTGGGGACATAGGTTTCCAGGCGGGAGTTGGGTCACGGTGAGGGTTTGCCAAGTGTGCACATTTCTCCCTTTTGTCCTGAGCTCAAGCGTCTTCAGAACCCATGACACCTTTGGTAAAGGCACCAACTCTCAGGCCAGTGTTCCCCAGTTGTCGGTGTTTATACTACATTTTTTAGATTTGCCTTGACAGAGTCTTTGAACCTCTTTTGTTGACCACCAGCATTACACTTTCCATTTCTAAGTTCGGAATGGAGTAGTTGCTTTGGAAGACGGTAATCAGGCATCCGCACAACATGACCAATCCAACGAAGTTGGCGTTGAAGAGTCATCGCTTCAACACTGGTGATCTCGCTGCAAGAAGCCAAGTTACAGGGAACCAGGCAGAGGACCTTCTCGGTAGTGTCACCCGCCCTGTGGAACGCCCTCCCACCAGATGTCAAAGAGAAAAACAACCACCAGACTTTTAGGAGACATCTGAAGGCAGCCCTGTTTAGGGAAGCTTTTAATGTTTAATAGACTATTGTATTTTAATATTCTGTTGGAAGCCGCCCAGAGTGGTTGGGGAAATCCAGCCAGATGGGCAGGGTATAAATCATAAATTATTATTATTATAATAATATTATTATTGCTGCCTCCAGCTGTGGAGGTAAGGGCACAGCTGTCATGGCTAGTACTGTAGCTGTTGGTAGCCCTCTCCGCCATGAATTTGTCCAATCCCCTTTTGTTGTTGTTGTTTAGTTGTTTAGTTGTGTTCGACTCTTCGTGACCCCATGGACCAGAGCATGCCAGGCACTCCTGTCTTCCACTGCCTCCCGCAGCTTGGTCAAACTCATGCTGGTAGCTTCAAGAACACTGTCCAACCATCTCGTCCTCTGTCGTCCCCTTCTCCTTGTGCCCTCCATCTTTCGCAACATCAGGGTCTTCCAAATTGCTGGCCATCACTGCCTCCTGGCTGGGAGCAGGGAGGAGAGCATTCAGCAGTGGTTCCACCAGGATCGCCACTGTAAACACACTCACGCTTAATGGCGAGTTGACCCGCCACTGTGGCCAACGTCTTTGCTGAAAATAGCCGAGATAAAATAGAAACGAAGCTATCTCTGAGAAGCAAAATGTGTAGGGGATGCAAGCAGCCAGCCAAGCCTGCCTTGAAAGCCATAAATTAACCTCTTGAGCTTCTCTAATGGGACCGTGATTTATTTCCAGCCTCCTGTCTGAACTAATTGAGTTCATACTATCCGGTGATTCATGCCACAGAAAAAGGGTTCCAGAGAAAATGGGTCCTCCAACAGCAGCTCCCCCCCCCGCCGCACTACCACCCCCCTTTTCATGAATGGCCCCAATTTTTATTCCCCCCTCCCCGCCTTCTTCCCTTTATTAGCCGGGGAGCCATAATGCTTTTAAAGCCAAGAAGTCTTTGAAAAAGAACATTTAACCCGGAATCAAATCAATCACTGACAGGGGTCGAATTTCAGCCCTGATCAGAGGAGGACAGCCTAGGTTCTGCTGAGGGGAATGGCTCCCCTTTCCCCAGACGTTTCTCCCTCCTGGCACCTGGTGTGGTTGTGAAGGCGGTTGTCACATTATCAACAGACCCAGATTTGTGTTAATTTTATAAGCTTGTGTACATGTACACTATTCTAAGCCAGCCCAGCCAAATATATTGTTTAACCTCCTTTTTTTCTTTGAAAAATAATCTTCAAACGTTCCTCTTCAACCAGGCCTTTGGCTGATTACAGTGGTACCTCGGGTTACAGACGCTTCAGGTTACAGACGCTTCAGGTTACAGACTCTGCTAACCCAGAAATAGTACCTCGGGTTAAGAACTTTGCTTCAGGATGAGAACAGAAATCGTGCGGCGGCAGCGGGAGGCCCCATTAGCTAAAGTGGTACCTCAGGTTAAGAACAGTTTCAGGTTATGAACAGACCTCCAGAACAGATTAAGTTCTTAACCGGAGGTACCACTGTATTATCCTACAGGCTTTTAAATGTATCTGTGGGGAGGGAGGATTATAAGAATTCTAAGGTCCCAAATATAAAAGAAATGTTCGTAAATGTACAAGGCAAGCACTCACATAAGTATATAAACCACGTGTCTGAAATAGGAAGGAGAGCAATCCTGAAGCCATTTTGACTCTCCCAAACCATTTTGAGTCTCCCAAACTGACCTCAAATATTTCTCTGCAAGGAGGAAGGAAATGGGAAGGCCTTTCCGTTGTCTTTTGCTTACCTGTCTTAAGGGCGTATTTGTGTATGAATAGGGTGAGCCTGTGACCTGGATTCAGGAATTAAAGTATTTACCAACACAATAGAATGGCCAGGCTGCCCAGGTAAAGCAATTGGTGACCATTATCAGGTATCCTGGCAGACAGGATTTCTGCTGTAGTCCGCCTCCTCCTGTGATGTAGGTATGATGTTTTGGGGGGGTGGTCTTGGGCTACAGGACAGGCAATTTCAAAAGTCTATATAAAGACTTGCACAACATTGTTCAGGGGTTCCTCCTCCCTCCTGCGTGTGGGGAGTGAGGACCTTGTTGCAACAGTTTAATAAAGATCAGGCTCACTAGCTGCTTTGCTTCCCAGTATACTCTGGTTGGCCTCTGTTATTTTCTCCTACCAAGGGGGAACCCACTTAAGGACTCTGTACTGGCTATTGGATACCCCATAAGGGAAAGGAGCAGTTTTTTTTCTGATATCAGTTGGTTATTGTTTTGTTCTTTTGGTTTAATTATTTATTTGTGTTTTATCTTGTATTTTATTCTGTGAACTGCCCTGGGATCTCTTGATGAAGGGTGGAATAGAATAATAATAATAATAATAATAATAATAATAATAATAATAATAATAGGATGACATTTTGGATGGCAGAAGAGGCATTGCATTTCAAATGCAAGCACCAGAGAGGATTTTGTGCAAACGAGGTTAACAATACCTTGCCCTGCTCCCATCTTCAGTGCAGAACTTGTGGGTGGCAGCCAGTGGGGTATAGTGATTAAGAGTATAGTGGTCAAGAGTATCGGACCAGGAGACCAGGGTTCAAATCCCCACTTGGCTGTGAAACTCGTTGGATGACCTTGGGCCAGTCACTGCTTCTCCTTGCAAGGTTGTTGTGGGGATTAACTGAGGAGAGGGAAGACCGTATACTTGAGCTCCCAGGAGAAAAAGGTAGGATTGAACTACGCCAAGTAAAACAAACCAGCAGGGTTGCTGTTAATAGCACCAGTTTCCCTATAACTTGATATTGCTGGATAGTTTTGATGAACTGCAAAAGCATTTTTAGTTTTTTTTCCTGTTGCTACCCTGGAACTTTTCTTTATTAGTGCCACTTTGTTTTGTATGATTCCTCGCAAATGAAGGAAAACAATTTTTCTGCTTGTATATGTTGATAATATAATTTTGGTTACTGAGAACAAACAGGTTTATACAAAAATGAGATTGGATGTAGGTCTGGCCAGGACATAGGCCTCCTGGCTGTGACAAAGGTGACCTGTGTGCTTGCTTGCTTGCTTAACAGCTCTTGGGAACTTCAAGGCCTCTGCTCTCCCTTCTTATAGTCTTTATATTGGACCTGGAGACTGCAATAGAGAGCATTCCATGTCAAGAAGGAGGGCAAGTGGGCACCCTATCAAATGACAGGGCAGGAGCTACATGGAGCAGGGCCTTTTCACTGGTGGTGCCCATTGTATGGCTCACTCTTTCCAGATCTGCTCTCTTTTGGACTGTATTTTGGAGCTTTATCATTTAGGAAGACTTTGGAAGAACTGGTTGACAAGTCTTATCAGTTGCTGATGTATGAGCGGATTTTATTTGCTGCTATTCTGGGCTCCCAGTGCACCAGGGTTTACACCAGTGTAACAGAGTTGGCCAGGATGCCAGAAGGTATACAATTTATGAGCTTTCTCCATTATCTGCACAGCAGGGGGTGTTCAGCCAACAGTGCAAAGGCTGAGCTGAAGCGTTTCCTGCTGGTTACCTGCTTTCAGCAATAGGGGTCGCTGTTTGGTAGTACCCAGTTGGTTAGCTGTCAGATTTCAGAGCTCCCTATTGATGGCTCTTAGGTAATTCAAAAAATAGAGAGTCCATTAATAAAACACAGTGTTCATTCATAAAGCAGTAACATAAATCTCCACTGCTATATATTGGGTGTATATTTCAGCAGTTGAACGTACAGGTTTATGGCCATGCTGTAGTGTAGTGCTTATGCAACTGTGAATAAATGGTGACAGGGCTCATCATCCTGAGGTTTGGGAGGGAGGAGGTGACAAAACTGATTTCCAATATGTGCCCCCCTTTATTTCCATAACAAGTTCTGGAGCCTGTACTCTGAATAGTGACACCAGGGACCTAGAAGTTGCAGGGCTTGTCAGTCCAACCCCAGCACAGTCTTCAGGGCTGACCTTAAGGCAATTGGAGCAATTTGGCCAAATTGGGCCCTGCGGGCCGCTCCTAAGAGGAGCCCTGCACCAGGGCAACCTAGATGGATTTTATTTATATCTCTAAGATTTTGCAGACTTTGGCTGTGAACTGGGGCCCTACAAAAAAACAACCTAGAGTTGCGCCCCACTTCTTCAAATTGGGCTCCACTGGCTAGCCCTGAGTCTCATAGTTGCTGGGCCTGAGTTGCCCTGCCCTTGCATGAAGCCTTGGGTTTGCAATTTGGGAGAGGGGAGGTTGCCTGCTGGCCCCCTAGATTTAGAGGCCCTAGGCTTTAGCCTTCTTAGCCTATACATAAATCCGGCACTGCAGATGCCTCATCTTGTCTTCCGGCACAGAGAGCCATCTTCTGTGGCTTTGTAGCCAAGGTCTTGGGAAGGGAGAGAGGAAGGGGGAGATGCGTGCTGAGTTTCCAAAGGACCAATTGTTACTGCAAAATCCACACTTCATAAAGGCCTCTCTCAAGCCTTCAGCACCTGCTCAAAGGGAGGAGGGAGCCCTTCATAAAATCATCTCCCCGTCGTCTTCTGAGGGACTGCAAGTGGTCCCCTGAGGTAAGCACACGGCTAATGAAGAATTTTTATTAGGATCTCCAGCTCTCCAAGCACACTCCTCAATTGTTAAAGCAAATAAACCGAGTCTCTGGCTCTGATCTGGCCACGACAGGTTATTGTTTGGCTAGTGGAGGAGGAGGAGGAGAAGAAGAATCCCTCTTGCTACTTTCACTGCCTTTAAAAAGTTGCTTTAGGTTGTTGGCAGCCAGTTTAAAAATGACAATATTTCTGGAGAGGGAGAAGAATGGAAAGGCATATTTCTAAAAAGGGGCAAACATGATTCATGATACATGTGGGTGCCCTTTGATGAGAAGAGTATTGGACTTTCTCCTGGAGGAATAAAGGACTCGCCAGAACCCCTTGGTTTGAATGACAGAAAGTTTGTAGATTCTAAAGGTTTCTTGAGCCTAAACAAAACCCTTATAATCACAACCCATTTTATGGACTTCCCTCCTCATGAATATTAAGCAAGCTCCCTCCATGTTATCCCAGTATGTTTCTGGGAACAATTCAAAGTGTTGGTGCTGACCTTTCAAGCCCTAAATGGCCTTGGCCCAGTATACCTGAAGGAGCGTCTCCACCCCCATCATTCAGCCGGGACACTGAGGTCCAGTGCCGAGGGCCTTCTGGTGGTTCCCTCACTGCGAGAAGCGAAGTTACAGGGAACCAGACAGAGGGCCTTCTCGGTAGTGGCGCCCGCCCTGTGGAACGCCCTCCCATCAGATGTCAAAGAAATAAACAACTATCTGACTTTTAGAAGACATCTGAAGGCAGCCCCGTTCAGGGAAGTTTTTAATATTTGATGAATTATTGTATTTTAATATTTTGCTGGAAGCCACCTAGAGTGGGCAGAGTGTAAATAAATTATTATTATTATTATTATTATTATTAGTAGTAGTAGTAGTATTAGTAGTATTAGTATTAGTATTAGTATTATTAGTATTCTTTAAAGGCCAGCTAAAAATGTTCTTATTTCACCAAGCTTTCCCCTGGAGCGTGTCCAGCTTCGGCATTATTGCTTTACTTGATTGTTGAATCACTTTTAAATGTGTTTTTCTTTTATGTTGCCTTCTGTGACTTGACGACTGACTGCTTAGCGAAGAACGTTCTTAGTAAGTGAGCAGTATAAAAATAATAGTAAGTAAAATAAACAAATAAATGTACGGGCAGGGATGGCGAGGCCTCAGCCTGCCATTTCTCTCTCACACGCAGACAGAAGCCGCCAAACTGTGTTTCGAACTCTTGATAACATATTGTAGGACAATTAGGTTTTTCTAGTATACTTTTTTTTAAGTGAAAGAACAATTGCCCTTTTCTGGCTTTTAAACCAGCTGCAGAGTATTGCAGACTAAATGAATGCAACACACAGCAGGATATGAAAAGCCTTCCACAAAGTGTCTTGGGCGAGCTTCAGAAACTTGGTCCTCGGTATGCGAATGGGAGTGTTATAAGCATGTCCCCATTTTCATCTGTGAAGCTTTGGAAGGTATACTGTTATGAAAGGGTTTGGCGCCATGCACGCTCCGTTAGGGATGCTGGAGAATTCAAACAGAATTCGAAAACGGGAGCAGAAATGCCATGTGTTCGCTCATTTGAGTCATATCTGGAACAAAAATCAATCCAGGGAATATGATCGGGATTAGGTGCGGTTTCTTTTCAGCCTGCAAACGATGACAGTACCCCCCACCAACCCATTTGCATTTCCTTGAAATGAACTATGTGGAATAACTTAAAGTTAAAGGGACCCCTGACCATTAGGTCCAGTCGTGGCCGACTCTGGGGTTGCGGCGCTCATCTCGCTTTATTGGCCAAGGGAGCCGGCGTACAGCTTCCAGGCCATGTGGCCAGCATGACTAAGCAGCTTCTGGCGAACCAGAGTGGCGCACGGAAACACTGTTTACTTTCCCGCCGGAGCGGTACCTATTTATCTACTTGCACTTTGACATGCTTTCGAACTGCTAGGTTGGCAGGAGCAGGGACCGAGCAACAGGAGCTCACCCTGTTGCGAGGATTCGAACCACCAACCTTCTGATTGGCAAGTCCCAGGCTCTGTGGTTTAACCCACAGCGCCACCTGCGAAACTGTGGAATAACTTACTAATAACCTAATTAATTCTGACCATTTCTGCCAAAGCAAACTGCCAGGCGAATAACGTCGTTTTTGTTGGAAGCCGAGCTGCAGTGGAATGGAAGCAGCGCTGCGTGGGACAAACACAGGTTGGGATGGATATCAATGTGCCTCCACTTCATATGCCAGGGATGGGGAATTTTGGCCCTCAAGGTGTTGCTAGACTGCAGCTTCTATCAGTGCAGAGTGCTCCTATTCAGCATTCCAGCCAGCCAGCCAATCAGCCAGCCAGCCCTTCCCTCCTTTCCAATACTCCATTTCACCCCTGTCCCCATTTTCCATCCACCTTCCCCAGCCATTCAGCATCCATTGACCATCTTGCATGCTCAGTCCCCATTGGGCTGTTTTGGGGACCCTTCCCCTTATTTATTTTTCTATTATTATTTTTTGTACTTCTGCAAACCTTGAGGTCTCCCCATGCTTGCTGATATCTTCCTGTTGTACATGAATGATGCCACTACATTAACCCTGGCACTCAGAACATCTGAAATATAGGAAATGATTTCTTAGAGGTTTTGGGAAAACCACTACAGTTGTACCTTGGGAGCCGAATGTCTTGGTGCTTGGACGTTTTGGCTCCTGAACACCGCAAACCTGGAAGTGAGTGTTCTGGTTTGCGAACGTTCTTTGGAACGTCCCACAACTTCTGGGCTTCCACAACTTCCGATTGGCTGCAGGAGTTTCCTGCAGCCAATCGGAAGCCGTGCCTTGGTTTCCGAATGTTTTGGAAGTCGAATGGACTTCCGGAACGGATTCCATTTGGCTTCCAAGGTACAACTGTATCTCCAGGCTTTATGGATGCCTTTTTTGGCTTCAGTGGAACATTTGACTGATTTACACCCAGTGCCCTTTTAAAATGTGTTGTGGAAGGGGAGAGATTATTGGGTATTTCTTGTTTTTATTTTTATTATGTATTTTGTGTTTTTATATTGTGATGTTATGTTCTGAACTACCCTTAGACCTGCGGGTATAGGGTGATAGACGCATTTAATACACAACAACAACAATCTCCTTCATATGGCAAACTCCTTTTTCTTCCCCACCATCACCTGCTTGACAGAAAGTATACACTGTTAATAGTAATGATAAACCTTTAGGCCCACGGAGGAAGCAGAAACCCAGATTGTACATTTGCTTTTAAACGCTTAACTCTGCAACGCCAGATTCCTTATTTTATTTCACCAAACTTTATACGCCGCTTGGCGTAAGCGGTTTACAAGAAAGATTGATTGGTGTTGAAATGCGGAGCGACGGGCAAAAATCGACAGACCCCAGGAGCTTCCAAGGAGATCAGCAAAGCTTTTGCTGTTTTCAGCACCTTTCCCTAGAAAAGAGCTGATGCGCTCTGAAAATTTATGCCCTTGTCCGGGAACCTTAATGAACACACGCACGACAGCCGAAAGAGGCCCCCCTCCCTGCCTCCCTATGATCGTATTCATTCCTTTGACCTTGAAGCACACTTCACTTTTGAGCGTTAATCAGAGTGTCTTCTCAGCTGCAAGGAGATGGATTGAAAATGCATTTACCAGAACCACATCGCTCCATGATAATGCATCCAGCTCTACTCAGGCTGGTCTTGCCATTTCTCTGAGGCTCTGACCACCATCTGGGTGAAAGGATAGGTGGAGGATCTTGCGGGTTTTCTGGAAATCCAGCATGACAAAAGAGGGAGTGGAGTGGGGGAAGAAAGCAATGCAGAGCTGGGGGGGAAAAAGGCTGCAATCTTATGCACACTTACCTGGGAATAAGACTCTCAAGACACACAAGACATCTCCAAATCATCGTGCTCAGTCATGTACTGTGCTGGTTTATTTGTAGTCTTTCAGAACACTCTGAGTAATTCCTAGGTGTTTCAAATGTCAAATATTACGATTCAGAGCACCTAGCTTGAGGACATGTGTGTGGTGGGACCCTGACTCCCATCAGCCCCAGTCAGCATGACCAATCGTCACGGATGATGGGAGTTGTAGTCTAGAAACATCTGGAGGGCCACAGATTCTCCATCCCTGCTCTAGAGATGAATGAGTCTATTTCTGATCTGTGTTGCCTTCGCTCTCAAATCTGTTCTGTCCCATTTTCACACTGATTTGCGGTATTTCAAATTTGCACCAAAATGTGCATCTAAATAGTATTTGAATTTAACGCATTTTCTCTCAAGAATACACCGGTATTTACTGTATTTCTTCACAAAATGCACACACTGTCTTTTCAAAATATGCATTTTTAAATGCCTCTCTCCTCCTCCATGTTCAATGGCCGTGTACCTCTGACTATCCCTTATTGAGAGGCCCTGATTGTGGCCTTCCAAAATGCATCTGATTGGCCCCTTGGTTTGACCCAGAAGACCTCTCTTTGCTTTCATTCTTCCCAACATCTCTTGCTAAAATCTCCACACAAACACTCGTCTTGATCCCAGGCTGAGGCTGTGAACTTGTACGAAGGGTGGGAGAGGTCAGTGCCCCAAGTGCTGACCCTGTCTCACCATTCCCTTCCTGACTTGAGGAGGTCACGCCGCTGTCCTTTAAGTCAGAGGTCTGAAGCCCAGAGGGAACGTTGGTCTCTCTCATGCTGTCAGAGCCAATGGTTGCTGAAGCAGGCAAGGCCCCTTTAACTGGAAGAGTCCACTCCAACAGAGACAGAGCGATCTATCCTCGCTATGTCCCCTTTAGGCCTTAACTGGGATTTAAAAAATGCTTTTATTAAAGATTTTCTTGGGTTACAAAAGTACATACACCTTATAGACTTCTACAAAAAATAACAAACCCATAGCAACACAAGAAATACATGACAAATCAGGGGACACCCAAATACCCTGGCTAACATGCAATTAACTGCATGCCTTCTTAAACAACCCAGTAGTACAGTGGTACCTCGGGTTACATATGCTTCAGGTTATATACGCTTCAGGCTACAGACTCCCTAACCCAGAAATATTACCTCGGGTTAAGAACTTTGCTTCAGGATGAGAACAGAAATTGTGCTCCGGCAGCAGGAGGCCCCATTAGCTAAAGTGGTGCTTCGGGTTAAGAACAGTTTCAGGTTAAGAACGGACCACTGGAACAAATTAAGTACTTAACCCGAGGTACCACTGTAAAAGCAACAGCCACCAGGCCTTTGACCACCTTCGAAAACCATCTCCTGACAGCAAAGCAACATGGCAAGGGGATGGTATCCAAGATATACAAAAGATTACTCCAGAATCCCCCAAACCCCTCACCTCAATCAAAGAACAATGGGAGCATGACAAAGGTTACAAAATAAACCCCACCCAATGGTCTAAACCAGGCTTCCTCAACCTTGGCCCTTCAGATGATTTTGGCCTACAACTCCCATGATCCCTAGCTAGCAGGACCAGTGGTCAGGGATGATGGGAAGTGTAGTCTCAAAACATCTGGAAGGCTGAGGTTGTGGAAGCCTGGTCTAAACTGTGGTCTAAACGTTTTCACTTTAGAAAAAGTGAAATAATTGTATTGTAACAATTCCCATGGAAAATACAGATTGATATAATTGTTAGAGTTAGGAAGAAGATGCAATTTTTAATGTTTGAAATGTGGTTCCAGGGAGGGGGTGGGAGGAATTCCTGAGATTCAGAGGAATCTCTGTATATTCGAATTTTTATAACATTGTATTGTAAAAATAAAAGAAAAACGATTTCACAAAAATGATACATTACATAAACTGTGGTCTCTAGACCACCCTATAAAGGGACGCGGTGGCACTGTGGGTTAAACCACAGAGCCAAGGGCTTGCCGATCAGAAGGTCGGCGGTTCGAATCCCCATGATGGGGTGAGCTCCTGTTGCTTTGTCCCTGCTCCTGCCAACCTAGCAGTTTGAAAGCAGGTCAAAGTGCAAGTAGATAAATAGGTACCGCTCTGGTGGGAAGGTAAATGGCGTTTCTGTGCGCTGCTCTCGTTCGCCAGAAGCGGCTTAGTCATGCTGGCCACATGACCCAGAAGCTGTATGCCGGCTCCCTCGGCCAGTAAAGCGAGATGAGTGCCGCAACCCCAGAGTCGTCCGCGACGGTACCTAACGATCAGGGGTCCCTTTACCTAAACCACCCTACAAATCCATCACAGCCAGAAGAAGGGAACTCACCTTCAAAACTTATCTGTAGATGGTACCTAACACCATGGAAGTTGGTGCTCATATGCCCAGAAACTTCACCTAAGTGGTGGAGAGGTTGCCTCTCTACAGGCACATACCTCCACATGTGGAGGCAGCTTTTGAGCATTCTTGACTAAATCTCTAGGCTGAGCTTCAGATGGAGCTATCCAGGGTGCTACCTAGAAATTGAACTTCCCTGCAGGAAACTCAACTTTGCCTTGCTTTGCTTTGCCTTGCTGGAAACCAACCTTGCCTTCCTCTACTTACCTGGCTGGAACCTTGACACTTGCCTAGACTTTCCCCACGTCCTTTGGGCTTGAGCATCATCTGACCGAGACCCCCCACCTGTGACAGAGCAGCTGTGGATGGGAACTTGCAAGGTAGAACTAGTCCTTTGTCACAATCTGCCTTGCACTTGGCATTCCTTGTGGATACCCATCCCAGGAGAGGCCTACTCCTTCTCCAACTCCTCGAAAGATTCTATCACAGGTATCTCCAGAAAATTTGACACATCACTTGGGAAGACAGGTGAACTAATGCCAGTGTACTGGAAGAAGCGAAGATTACCAGTGTCAAAGCAATGATTCTTCAACACCAACTTTGTTGGACTGGTCATGTTGTGCGGATGCCTGATTATTGTCTTCCAAAGCAACTACTCTATTCCGAACTTAAAAATGGAAAGCGTAATGCAGGTGGTTAACAAAAGAGGATTAAAGACTCTCTCAAGGTAAATATTAAAAAATGTAGTATAAACACCGACAACTGGGAAACACTGGCCTGTGAGCGCTCCAGTTGGAGAACAGCCTTTACCAAAGATGTCATGGGCTTCAAAGACACTTGAGCTCAAGGAGAAACGGAGAAATATGCTAAGAGGAAGGCACTTTTGGCAAACCCTCACAGTGATCAACTCCTACCCGGAAACCTATGTCCCCACTGTGGAAAGACATGTGGATCCAGAATTGGCCTCCACAGCCACTAATGGACTCACTGTTAAAACCGTGTTTATGTAAGACAATCTCACTTGGCTACGAGTGATCGCCAAAGAAGAAAGACTCCTTCAGCTTGAGAGAGCTGAGATTGACGGCGACCCCATCCTTTTGAGGCAGCTCAACGCACAGTCGAAGAAGACGAAGGGGAGTGGAGACTGGAAGCAGAGGATGCTGCTAAGTTGAATGGGGCGGTTGACATGGGGACAGCGTTTCTGAGTGGCAACTTGGGCTGTTTTCCTGTCTTGCTCTGTTTCCTCCCACCCCTCCTTCACGGTGTCTTTAGGGGAGCAAATGCTTCATCAGTGCCAAGAAACACAGCCTGGAGGGGGGGGGGGAGCTTTGGTAACTGAATCTGCCACATGTAGCATGTCAGAGGCAGCGCTCTTTCAAAGGCCACAGCCAGGGCTGATGGGAAAAGAACAAGGTGTTTCGCTCAGGGGCATCTGTGTTCCAATGGGGAATCAATCTATTCCTATTGATTGGAGCTTTAGTGCTGCCAAGCTGATGAAGGGGGACGCGTGAAGGGGAGGAAGGCAAATGCGCCTGGACAGATGGACAGGAGGAAGGGCGAGGAGAGCGCCGGCCTGATGGAGGGAAAGGAAGAAGGGGCTAGGGTTACAAATCATCAGATTTCCATGAAAACGGCAACAGTGTCGAGTGTGCACAAAATAAAATCAATTCCATCATGCATGGAAGCAATTCGGCTTCAAGGTAATTTCTCCAGAAAGCAGGAGGGAAGGCTGTGTGTGTATGTGTGTGTGTGTGTGTGTAAAAATAATAATCTTCACCATAATCTCCTTTCCTTCCTTTGGAGAGGCTGTTTTCAATGTTTGGGTTTGGCTTTTTGGAGCAAAGGATGTACACCCAAATTTTAAGAGCCGGTAATTTGGTTTCAAGGTAATTTCTCCTGAAAGGAGGAGGGAGGGCTGGGGTTGTGATAGAGCGGGCAGAATAACAATCATCATAATAATCACATTTCTTTCCTTTGCAAAGGCTCGTTTCAATGTCTGGAGCTGGGTTCTTTCTTTCTTTCTTTCTTTCTTTCTTTCTTTCTTTCTTTCTTTCTTTGCAAAGGCTCTACCCTCAATTTGACAGCAGGGTTTTGCAATACATCTGTGTTCAGGTAACCAAGCAAAGGTTGATGCAATCATACTCTAAAGGAACCTTGCTAAAAAGCAAGCCTCGGGGAGTACTGCGTGGAGAAAGGCCTGAGATTAAAACACCTGTCTCTTTAAAGATCCAACATCCCAGGTCTAGAACCTCACATGGTATTATCTACCCATCCTGTTTCAAGCAGATGGTTCTGTCTCCCAGACATAAGATTGGATATTTCTCTCTTTGTATGTCCACCTTCCTGGGTTGCTCAAAAGTGCCAATGGCCCATCTCTGCGTGTGAAGATATAGGACACACCATGGCTCATGTAAGAAAAAATATGCTACTACAGGTGTCTCCAAGTCCACACAGCTGCACCCGAGTAGCAGATGCATCCCCTCTTTTCACAGGATTAAGAAGTGGAAATTATCCTCTACGCTTGTCACCTACCAAACATCATGGATCATCTTTAATCCTCCTAGGCAAATTTGATAATCCTCTTTAAGATTGTCCAGTTCCGGTTACTTCAGCAATAACATGGAGTGTGTGTGTGTGTTCACCAGATTACAAGTCCAGGACTCTTAACCACTATACCACACTGGCTCTCGCCTATTATTAAAGCCTATTATTGTAGCTCAGTCTGTCTGAGAAACTCAGCATGTAAAGAGCTCTGAGCTGGTTGCTCCAACCTCAGACTGCACGGCTCTAACAAACCTTTCTTGTGTTCCTGTACCAATAATTTAGGAATTTTCACCACTGTAACTAAGCTAAGTTGTACTGCCCATGTTTTCTGACTGCTGTATGGAAAAGCACACAAACCTGACCTTCGAAATATTTGTAAGTAAATCACATTTTAGCTTACCAAATGTGTGGTCTTTTCCTATGCTGGGGGAAGAGAGGATTTTTGAAATTCACAAGGGTATATTTTCAAGGTTTAGCAGCCAATTTTTCCATGCTTTGCTGCATATTTTGTAATTTGGAATCTCTGCTGATGTTCTCTCACTAAAGAGTACTTGCCCCAAACCTTGATTTTGGCATCCAGGGAATTCTCCTTTTTTTATACGTATTTTTTCCTTGTCTAGCAATAGAAAGGTGTGATAAAGCCATAAATAAACAATAGGCTCCACTAGCAGCCTCCGTCCGTTGTCAGCAGGCAGCCTCACAGTGATGCCTGAAAACTCAGTGGCACCTCAACTCATTCGAGGTTGTTGGGGTTTTTTTCCCCCCTGGTTGGAAGTCAGCAAGATAATTAAATATTTAGAGTTTGAATTAATTTGAAAATGGCTGGGAAAGCACTCAGCCATCGGTTGAGGGATATTAAGGCTCTCGTCAGAAATGTCATAGGATTGTAATGAGGAGGTAATATGATAAACTTTATTACAAGCACTTAATTGCTTGGGAGAAAATTGCGAGGGCTCATATGCCATGGTGGAGGATGCTTTCCAAACCCCCTGACGCGAGACTCTGGAGGGGAAGGCGAAAATACAAACCAACTGGTCTGTTCCTCCCCCCACCCCCGTACTTTTCTTTAATAGCTGGGAGCTCGTTCCTTGATCCATCAAGCCTGAAATTTCTTTCCTACCAAGCTGGGCCTGGCAAGAATCATTCACACCTTTGCGACTCCTCAACTTGTCCAAAGCGCTTTTCAAGGGCTGCCTCTGAAGAACGTCCAGGGGAGGCAACTGGTACAGGAGAGAGCTGCTCGTTTCCCAGTGTGGGGCACATTATGTTGAGACTGTGAGGTCCTTAAGGTGCTCTCTAATTGGTTCCCAAACAGCAGGCTCCAGGGGTGGGTTTTTTGGAGGGCCGGAAAAGAGCCCTCCAGGAGGCTCCCTGCTACCCTGATGGGCCCTGGCAGTGGGCACTGCTCTGAATGACCACTGGGTGGCTGGGAGCCATTTTAATCTCCCATAATGCATTGAGGCACTGTGGGAAATTATAATACCAGTTTCCCGCTCCTGAGGACTTCCATAGGATGGAAGGCGCTTGAAGATCAGACGTTGACCAGCAGCTTCTCCTTCCCACCTGACTTTCCTCTCCTTCTTGACAGTCTCTGCCCCCTGACAGTCCAGTATTGCTCCAGGCAGCCTAATCAGATGTGGGGCAATCATAGGCTGTTTCCACCTGACTTCAGACCCTCTGAATTGGCCTGATTCAGTTTGGGATTCAGCTGTTTCCATTGCACAGTCGTCCCCCACCCCTACCCCCCAGTAGAACTCATCAAATGTTTCATAATTTTACATGCATTTTAAAATTCATTTATTGTATGGATGGTATAGCCCTTGTTTGTGTAAATGCAACAAGTCCATAACCAAACCAAGCAGTTTATTGATCCAGGACAGGACCAGTGGTGCTATCAGGGCAGGACTTTAGGGCAGAGGTCCAGGTCCCCACATAGCAGAATGACTAGGAGGGCCACTAAGTGCCTCAGAGTTGGCTTACCACATTTTGAAGTAAATGAAGTAATAGACTAGTTGCTCTAGTTATCTCCCGCTTGGACTACTGCAATGCTTTACATGGAGCTACCTTTGAAGGTGACTCACAAACTGCAATTAATCCATAATGCGGCAGCTAGACTGGTGACTGGGAGTGGCCACCGAGACCATATAACACCAGTCCTGAAAGTTCTTCATTGGTTCCATGTACGTTTCTGAGTACAATTCAAAGTGTTGGTGTTGACCTTTAAAGCCCTAAATGGCCTCGGCCCAGTATACCTGAAGGAGCGTCTCCACCCCCATTGTTCATCCTGGATACTGAGGTCCAGCTCCAAGGACCTTCTGTTGGTTCCCTCACTGTGAGAAGTGAGGTTACAGGGAACCAGGCAGAGGGCCTTCTCGGTAGTGGCGCCTGCACTGTGGAACACCCTCCCAGCAGATGTCAAGGCATTAAACAACTATTTTACTTTTAAAAGACAACTGTTTAGGGAGTTTTTAATGTCTGACGCTGTATTGTTTTTAATATTCGGTTGGAAGCCGCCCAGAGTGGCTGGAGAAACCCAGCCAGATGGGCGGGGTATAAATAATAAATTTATTATTATTATTATTATTATTATTATTATTATTATTATTATTAATTATTATTATTTAGACAATACCCTCTGAAAAGGGGAGAGAGAGGCCCTCAGACTGTCAAGTGGGCTGCCATAGCATCATAATGTCCAGAGTCTAAAATTGCCTAACTATTCCACCAACCAGCCCTGGTTCAAATGAAGATCTGGAGGAGTTCAGGGGGATTGTGATGATGCTCATAACTTAAGCAGACACAAAATGATGAAAGGTGCAGCTGTGGTGGCTCAGCAGATCTCCTTCTGTGTCCACCTAAGCACGCTCCCTTGTCAAAAGCAAAGGAAGTGGCTGCTTTATGGGATGGTCTTGAGCATCCACCGCTGAATTTCAGGCCTAGGGAACACCTGGGATCTGGACAGTCCCTTGATGTTATAGGGCTGTGCCCCACATGTTGACCTGACCTGTTCCCGTCCACAGTCCCTCCTTTCTCCCTCCAGATCCCCAGATTTCCACCCTCCCATGCCACTGAGGCCTTTTTTTAAGGGAAGGAAGGGAAATAAACCTGATTTAAGGACAAGGAACCTTGAAAGGCCATTGACCCAAAATGCAGGATGACAAGCAAACAGCCGAGTGGCTGTGTCAATGAATCTTGCCTATCCAGACACCAGCAGTTTCTGCGGGTGCCCCAGCAGCGGGAGGTGAGCACGTCAATCAACCCAGCTGTCCAAAGAAAGGACGGTGGCCTGTGATTTAACGACGCTTGGAGTTAACGAGTCCAGGGATGGGATTCCCATTCGCAAGCAGGAATCCGAGCCATTTCCTGGCAGCCATCCCGAGGCGCACTTGGGAGCAGGGCTCTCCGATTGATCCTAGAGATTTTGCAACCACCTTCAGGAACAGATGGGAAATCAGTTCGGGGCCCAGAGAAACCTCTGCCTACACAGATTCCTGGACAAGTAAAAGGCATAGATTTAGGCTCAAGACAATGGATTTGGGCTAAGGTTCATACCCTGCCTTGGGCTGTACCCCACATTGGGGGTAGTCAGGAAGGAATTTTCGAAAGCAGTACCGATTGGCCAGTAACTGTGATGTTGCTTTGGCTTCTCTTCCTCCTGCACGGCTGCATACACACTACATGTTGAAAACTCATTCCTCCCCCCAAGAAAGAATCATGGGAACTATAGTTTAACCCTAACAGAGCTACAATTCCCAGCACCCTTTCATTTTCATGTGTGCTATCCCTTAAAATATTCATTTCCGCAAACGTTATTTGGTTGGAGAACAGCATCACAAAATTCGGATACGTGCAAATTTCGAGGCGCGGCTGTGCTTCAGCTCATATATTGTTCCAGAAAGTGCACATTTGCAAGATTCTCCTTTAAATGTAACTCCCCCATGGCCCTGAGGTTTGGTTGTTGTTCTCTAGAGACTTCAGTGTGGCCACCTCTGCCCTGTGGAACCCTCTTCCACTAGAACCATCCCTGTATTCTTTTAGACATGTTCTGAAAACCACACTGATTAGACAGGCTTCCTCAACAGGCATGTCTCTTTCTCACCAAGCAGTATTTACTTTCTGATGTTTTGTTGATGTTTTTAATTACATTTTTATGGGTGCTTCTACCAATTTTCTGGTACAGTCGTACCTTGGATCTCAAACTCCTTGGCTCCCGAACAAATTGGCTCCCAAACGATCAAAACCCAGAAGTGAGTGTTCCGGTTTTCGAACAATTTTCAGAAGCTGAATGTCCAGCACTGCTTCTACGGCTTCCAATTAGCTGCAGGAGCTTCCTGTAGCCAATCAGAAGCTGCGCTTTGGTTGCCAAACGTTTTGGAAGTCGAATGGACTTCCGGAATGGATTCCGTTAGACTTCCAAAGTACAACTGTATTTTGTATGCTACATACCACCTTGATATAGTTTTACGAAAGTGTGGATTTATACATATTTCAATTAATAAATACAAGCATCTCTCTGTAGCCATGAAGGCTGATGACTTTCCTTTCCTTTTGCAACGCCCGAAGCCAGCCATCCCAACTCTACAATTCTACGATCCCTGGCACCACTTCCCCCCCTTTTTTTGCTATTTAGGAAATCCAGCACCGAGAGCAAGACACCCCCCTCCCGAATACTGCCCTGTAAATGCTAACACGAGTCTGCTTGCGCCAACCTCTCGTCCTCTCTTTCCTCGATATCCACAGCAACCCGGTGTTTGAAGTTCATTTCCTTTGAACAACTGAAATCCTGTTCTATCAACAACATAAGCGGATCAATCGGCTCCTAAAACCCCGGCCGGTGAGAAGAAAGCCTGCCGGGCCCTTTTGCATGTGGAATCAATCAATATTTTAAGCAGAAAAATATTGATAATGCAATCCACAAGCCGTTGCAGACATATTTATGTGCCTTATTATAGTCACCACAAGGAGCTTGATCTTTCTCTAATACCCTCCCTGAATGTGCGGTTGTTTATCCTTCACTGCGTAATCTGAATTTCTTTCGATGACACTCCCTTCCCTGCCACTAGCACAAAGAGCATCCTGCAAGAGCATCCTTTTTTCTTCTTCATCTTTCTCTAATTCAGGGCTTTCTGCTCTCCCCCCCCCACCCCCGTTAACGGATCACGTTTCACGGACATTGTTGTGTTTGGTTGCGCCGGTTCCTTGTAAGAAATCAAAGCCGCATTACGTCGCTTTGCCCCCTTTGGCCTGTCATTCTTCAGAGCGAGACGTCCCGTTGAAAGGACACTTTGTACGGAGAGAAAGGAAGATGGGAAACCTTTAACCAAAAGAAGATTAACAAGTGAAATGGGAGGTGGCGGGACGACATTAGGAGAAATTATAGGGTTGAGAATCAAGGGGTGTAATGGAAACCAGAGCAGGGTTCTTTGACAGTAATGGAAATCAGACATAGCGTAGGGCTTGGGCTGTGGGGGGAGGATGGGAAAGTGTTCTACTCCATTTACCCTGTACAAAGTGAAGGGGATCGGGATGCCAACTGCTGGCACATATTAAAAATAATAACAATAACAATCTTGCAATCCACACCACATTGAAAGGTTCTAACGTTGCTAGACGTGGGTGCAAGACAGCATCGCTCGCTCCCTGAAATACTGAATCTAAAAGAATTAATGTTGTTTTTAAAAGTCATCCCACATGGGTGGCCAGGGCCGTCTTTACCTGGGGGTGCAAGGGGTGCGGGGCACCCGGGCGCCGAATTCTGAGGGGCGCTGGGTGCCCATCGCTGAAGCCACCTAAGCTCTTAACTATCTACCTGAAGCGTCTGTAACCCAAGGTACCACTGTAATGTTAAAGGGTAGTAATAGAATGCCCTGATGGTGATGATGATTAGCAGCCTGGATAGCTCAGTTGGTTAGAGCATGGTGCTGATAATGCCAAGGTTGCAGGTTTGATCCCCATGTTATTGTTATTATTATTATTAACATTTATTATTAACATTTAACCTTTATCTTCCAAGGATCTCCAGGTGGTGTACATGGTTCCTCCCCCCCATTTAATCTTCACAACAACCCTGTGAGGTACGTTGGGCCAAGAAATGGTGACTGGCCCAAGGTCACGCAGTGACCTTCATGGCTGAGTGGGGACCAAGGGGATATGGAAGACGAGAGAGGCGTGGGGTGGAGTGCTGTGTTAATTTTCTGCATTCGAGGCCTTATGCTGTTCCTCGATAAATATAAATAAAATGAAAGAGGATCAGAGATAAGAAAGCACATTTCATTTGAACATCTTTGTTTATGCCACAATACAGATAAGGAGAAAAAATTCACACTGGAACATTATTTTATATAGCAATGCCGATCAGATCATCAGAAGACCTTAGTATGGGGGGGGGGCTTTTTATTTTTAAAGAGGTTTTCTGGCCTTTTAGGTGTAAAATTTTGAATCACAGCATGGAAATTAATTGTTCTGGCAATGTTTGATTCAATACTTAGCCTGACCAAATCCACAAAACGTTTCTGAGACATTGTAGACTTTAAATAATACTTAATTAGCTAACTTTTGCTAAATGACCTCTCTCCAGAAGCTATTGTTTCTGGAATTGTTAATAGCATTCTTAAACTAACACAAACATTTGGAAACAAGTCACCAAATCTCTATTAACAAGTTCAATAGATTAATTGCTTTAACTATGCATTTACAAAATTTGTTTTAGGTACTGAGGGTAAATGTCGCATTTCTTTTCCCAAACCAGCAGATACTAGTGTCTTCAGCAGATATCAGTGCAGACTAATAATAATAATAATAATAATAATAATAATAATAATAATAATAATATACCACCCATCTCACTGGGTTGCCCAAGCCACTCTGGGCGGCTCCTAACACAATATTAAAAACACAAAAACATCAAACATTAAAAACTTCCCTATACAGGGCTGCCTCTTCTAAAAGTCAAATGGTTGTTTAATTCCTCAACATCTGATGGGAGGACATTCCACAGGGTGGGTGCCACTACTGAGAAGGCCTCGATAGAAGTGCTAGTCTTGACTGTCTTGTGCCAAAACAATGGGTGTAGGAAGCAACAGAAAACTCTCACACATGGTTCTCCATTAATGCTTTGAAATTTCAATATGCTTTGGGGCAAAACTTGATGGCAGGTTCCTTTGGGGAATGTTTTAGGCAGAGGGATGTGACCTTTTCAATTTCTTTCAAGATGGAACCTCGGTTGTGCTACATCAAGGACTACGTTATGATGACTCCTCTCATCTTACAAGTTCACTTCCACACGCATCTGTATCCCTGTTTCTTTCTGTTTTCCAAGCAAGCTTGTCATCTCACCTTGTGCTATCTTTTGCCAGAACTTCAGCACCGCCTCTCTGGATTGCCTGGGAGAATGTGGGTGGCAGAGGAGGGAAAGAAGGGTTTTATGTAGGCTTACAAGAAATATAAAATGCTAGTCTTCACACAATACAAGCTCCCCTGCTTAGACCCCCAGGTGCCCCCTTTTTGACCCCGGGCAAGAGTATGATGGACCTCCCTCACCCCTTCTGCTGGGCCCTGTCTAGAGTCTAAGCTTAGCTAAGTTTACTTCTGCATTTATCTCCAATCAATGGGATGGTTTGTGGTTCTCAAAGGTTACTCTGGCAACAGTCCTTGGAGAATGGGTAGGGGTAGGGGGTGGCAATCAGGAATGAGGTTTGCAAAAGGTATTTTGTGGGAAATCCAAACGTCAGTTCAAGGCCCATAGAAATGAATGGCTGTTGCACAAGAATGAGGGTCCCGCCATGCAATGAAGTGTTGGTGCTGACCTTTAAAGCCCTAAAAGGCCTCGGCCCAGTATACCCAAAGGAGCGTCTCCACCCCCATCGTTCGGCCCAAACACTGAGGTCCAGCTCTGAGGGCCTGCTAACGGTTCCCTCACTGTGAGAAGAGAAGTTACAAGGAACCAGGCAGAGGGCCTTCTCAGTAGTGGCGCGGCCCTGTGGAACGCCCTCCCACCAGATGTCAAGGAAATAAACAGCTATCTGACTTTTAGAAGGCATCCCTGGTTAAGGAAGTTTTTAATGTTTGAAGTTTTATTCTGTTTGATATAGTGGTACCTCGGGTTAAGTACGTACTTGATTCGTTCTGGAGGTCCTTTCTTAACCTGAAACTGTTCTTAACCTGAAGCACCCACTTTAGCTAATGGGGCCTCCCACTGCCACCCCGCCGCCGGAGCACGATTTCTGTTCTCATCCTGAAGCAAATTCTTAACCCGAGGTACTATTTCTGGGTTAGCGGAGTCTGTAACCTGAAGCGTCTGTAACCTGAAGCGTATGTAACCTGAGGTACCACTGTATTGTGTTGGGAGCCACCCAGGGTGGCTGTGAAACCCCAGCCAGATGGGCGGGGTATAAATAATAAATTATTATTACATTATTATTCTCATCGAGGAGAACTTCCTAGGAGATCGTATTAAATAGGCAAGTTGGTGGTGGTCTTGGTGCAGCAAAAGGTTTCAGCAATCTGTCAGCCCCATTGAAATAAGGAATGGAAGAGCAAGTCATTGATTTGATAGCTTGGGGCTCATCCAATTTGGTGAATTCACTTCCCAGTACCCACACACAGGAGTAGGCTCTATGAGTACTAAAACAGAGAAGTAGCAGGCCCATAAAGATAATTTAATGTGGCTTTTCGGAAATGAACAGGAACTTTATCCAAATGCATTAAAGTTCAAATATGTATTGCACAGGGTGTAAATCATATTGGAATTGGGACTGCTGAACAATTACATTTTTAGTGGATTAAGTGGGCTGCTTTTAACTCATTAACCAGGAAATTAATCAACCAAGTACTAAATTGCTGCAGATAGTCAATGCATCTCTCTCTTTCTCTTTCACTCCCTCTCTTTCATATATATAATAAAATCCACCGACATGTCCTTTCCTGCTTGTGACTAATCTCCACCTCCAATCCATTTACTTTATAATGTTAAACTTTGTTTTACTGGCAAATGAAGCCCAGGGCTCCAATCCTGGGTACACTTAGGAGGCAGAAAGCTTCACTTGAACTGAGTGGGCCTTATGTCCGAGAGAACATGCAGAGGCTCACACAATTGCAGTGTGATCCTAGGTGGGATTAGTTCCCCCTGTGTTCAAAAGGGCTTACTCTATATGATTGTCTAGTGGGAGAGAGGAGGGAGGAGAGGAGGCTGATGGGAAGCTGAGGCAGGGATGGCTGGAGACTCAGAAGGGAAACCAGGGCGGGCTCCTCCCTACCTAACTGAGCTGCCAACTTTCTGCTCTTGACAGGGTGAGCTCCCGTTGCTCGGTCCCTGCTCCTGCCAACCTAGCAGTCTGAAAGCATGTCAAAGTACAAGTAGATAAATACAGTAGGTACCACTCCGGCAGGAAGGTAAACGGCGTTTCCATGTGCTGCTCTGGTTCGCCAGAAGCGGCTTAGTCACGCTGGCCACATGACCCGGAAGCTGTCCGCCGGCTCCCTCGGCCAGTAAAGCGAGATGAGCGCCGCAACCCCAGAGTTGGTCATGGCTGGACCTAATGGTCAGGGGTCCCTTTATCCTTTACTATGCCTGCTACACCTCCATAGCTGTGTGTGTATATATATATATATATATATATATATATATATATATATATTTGCTTTCGTAGATTTTCACGGGTACAGGAGAGGCTTTTATTTTGGATTTGGTGGTTTTTTCCAGATAGGTGGTGGGATCTGTTTTTATAGGTTGGTAGGTAGGGTCTTGGAGTAGATTTGATAGTTTTGCTTGGTAGTCCGATGTGTTCATCACAACAGTGGCGTTGCCTTTGTCTGCTGGGAGAATGATTATGTTGTTGTCTTTCCTCAGGTTGGTGAGTGCTCCTATCAGTGAAGAAATCCAGCTAAGAATCATCCCCAGAGAAAAATCATCCAGATGCCCCAAACTCTACGGTCTCCCCAAGATACACAAAGAAGGAACACCACTCAGACCAATAGTCAGCTCCATAGGCTCACCTCTACAAAATCTCGCTAAATTTCTCGCTAAGCAACTTCAGCCCTATGCAGAATCCATCGCTTCACACGTTACTAACTCCTTCCAGTTCATAGAAACAATAAAGAAACAATACCTACATCCCGATGACCTACTTGTGAGCTTCGATGTTGTATCTCTCTTCACTCAAGTGCCCATTAATGAAGCCTTGACAGCCATTCAAAACAAATACAACCCCCCCAAATACATCCTGGACCTGACCAACCACTGCCTAACCAACACGTACTTCATCCACAATGGACAAAGATACAAACAGATAGAAGGAGCACCTATGGGATCACCCCTCTCACCGGTCATCGCAAATTTATACATGGAACACTTTGAAACCAATGCTTTAGACAAGTCAGAACACAAACCCAAACTTTGGCTCAGATATGTTGACGACACCTTTGTAATTTGGCCACACGGGAAAGAAAAACTAGATAGCTTCCTCACACATCTCAACAGCCTACACCCCAAAATACAATTCACTATGGAAATAGAAGACAACAACCAACTCCCCTTTCTTGACGTCCTAATCTACAAAAAACCTGATGGCTCCCTAGGACACACTATCTACCGGAAAAAAACACACACCAACCGCTACTTACATGCACAATCACACCACCACCCTGCACAAATAAACTCCGTAGCCAAGACTCTCATCTCCAGAACCAAACGCCTGGCTGACAAAGACCACTTGACAACTGAGTTACAGAATCTCTCAAATGTGTTAATCGCCAATGGATACCAGAAAAACAGGGTTACGAAGCTAATCCAAAAAGAAACACCCCCCAAAAACCAAGACACAGAAGAAAACAATGGCATGGCCCTCCTTCCTTATATCAAGGGCACTACAGACAAAATCAGCAAAATCCTCCATAAACACAATATCAAAACAGCCTTCTGCACCAACCAAAAAATAGCCAATATCCTCAGAAACCCAAAAGACAAAATCCAGCTGGAAAACCAAGGGGTCTATGAAATACCCTGCAAAGTCTGCCCAGCCACGTACATTGGACAAACAAACAGACGAATAAATGCACGTATCGCAGAACACAAGAATGCCGTCAAAAAAGAAGAAAAAACTTCCTCTCTTTTCCAACACATGAAAGAAACAGGACACGAAATTAATTTTGCTGATTCCAAATTGCTCTTTAACATGGAACATCACCACAAGAGAATAATCATGGAAGCCATCGAGATAGAGAAACACCCTCACAACATGAACAAGCGTGACGACACGTCCCGCCTGCCAGACATCTGGAAATTAGCCCTCCCCACAAAAACCGACACCAGAACCAGAGGCACACAGAACGCCGTCACCAATCAACCACACCAGACCCAAACCCAGACCCTCTCCACAGACATATTACAGACTCCATCCAGTAGCCAAACTATAGTGGCACCTCCGGATGCTGCACCCCCCTGCAATCCCTACACAGATCTGGCTGGCACAAGGCACAAAACCACAGCTCGCCCCTATACACGAAGCCAAGCCAGAGCACAACTAAATGCAGCACAGCCATCTTCTCAGAAAAACTCTTCACAAGCTCAAGAGGTCAAGACACGAAAGCTTTAGCAACTAATCTACACTTAATGACCCACCCAGTGGTATTCAGAATATCACTCATGAAATCACCCAAGATATCCCTCAAGTAATTAAGGAACAAAAGAAGAAAAGGCACACTAATCTAGGAACTTCCTCTCTGCCCAGAACGTTGGAGGCTATACACCACACCCCTCAACAGTATTTATAGGAACTCAAACACCAGACTCTGCTCTGTTCCAGTAACAAGAAGCCGAAAGCACCAGCCTGAAGATGACGAGTGAGACCTCGTCGAAACGTCGCACAGACACCCCGACTCTTACACGGGAAGACACCCGAAGACACCAAAACCTGCATATATATATATATATATATATATATATATATATATATATATATATATATATATATAATGTTGAGTCCCAAAACTGGGATGCGCGAGTTGCGACTTCCTGTCCATCCTTGTCATGTGACCTACGCAAGCTCACGGAGCCAAAAGGACACACTTTGAGGGAGCTGTGCTCTCATGGCACCCAAAAATGCATGTTTTGGGGCACTGTGTGAGATCGCAGTCCCCGCAAAATGCTTTGTCCCCCAGGGTGAAATTGCACAAGATCTCAGTGCCCAAAATCAGCTGGGAGACCGGCAGCGTCTCCTATGCACCATGAAGCCAACGTAGAGGTGGCGTTGGGGGGAGACTGCCAAGGTGGTAGAAGATGCAGGCTCCAAGGAGCGTGCTGCAGTTGCTGCTGTCACAGCGATGCTTTATTGGAGACTGGCAATGTTTTATTTGGAGACTGGTTCTGCTGCCCCTTTGGATCCTGCAGCCCGAGGCAGTTGCCTCACTTTGCCTCATGTATGGGCCGGCCCTGCCTAGTGGTGCCATTAATGCAAGACTTGGGGGAGCAGGAGTCCAGGATGAGCAGGAGGGATCCCCACCCCAGGCTATAGGGTTGGCTTTTCACATTTTGAAGCAAGTGGAATAATACATAGTGCCATGTAATATACGTAATAGTATCATGGAATACAGTGGTACCTTGGTTCTCAAATTTAATCGGTTCCAGAAGTCCGTTCCTAAACCAAAGCATTCCTAAACCAAGGTTCCAAAACCCATTGAAAGTAATACAAAATGGATTAATCCGTTCCACGCTTTTAAAAAGAACCCCTAAAACAGCAATTTAACATGAATTTTACTATCTAACGAGACCATTGATCCATAAAATGAAAGCAATAATCAATGTACTGTACTATAAAATAAATAAGACAGTATTGTAGATGATAAAAAATTAAAATTAATTATTTTTATTACCTGCACTGATGATAGTTATTGTTTGGATGGGGGGCTTTTATCCATTTTCGCAGTCACACAATCAGTCAGTAGCTGAACAGGGTTCCGCACAGACACAAAAACAAATTAACTGGAAAAGCCTCAAAAACACAAAATAAATAGCAAAAACAAAAGCACCAAACTAAATCTGTTCTGGAAGTCCGTTTGACTTCTGAAATGTTTGAAAACCAAGGCGTAGCTTCTGATTGCTGCAGGTGCCCCGGAAACAATAGCTGACAGTTGCATCAGATGTTTGGCTTCTGAAAAATGTTCAAAAACCGGAACACTTATTTCCAGGTTTTCGGCGTTTGAGTACCAAGGCGTTTGAGAACCAAGGTACCACTGTATAAATCACTGTATCTCCCCCCGCTCCAGAGTCTAACATGACCTAACTGCATCACCGGCTGGGCCTCTCAATGTGGGACCAGAATCCAAGCACAAATTCTCCCCTTGCCTAATATAAGGTAAAAGTCACTGCCTATTAACACAGTTTGCTTTTGCAAGTTCTAAAACTTCCTCTCCAGGGAACTTTGAGCTGGCCTGCTCTTCTTCTTCTTTACAAAAAAACAACAACCTTTAGCTAGAAGATTAGCCAAGCAAACCCCTCCTCTTAAAGAATACCTTTGGTTTGCTAGAATGAAGTTAGGTCATTTGTATTCTTTAAAAGGTTTTATGGACTGGCTGGTCTTAATTGCTAGCTGTGTCTTGTTTAAATGGATTTTATTGTTTTAGTAGTTTTAAATGGTTTCTTTAACTGCTTTCCTTTTTATGGGATGTAAACTATGGCAAGAGCTTTGGCAGAGGACAAGTGTCAGCCAGCACCTGAATGGGAACAGTAAAGCAGAAGTTGGAATGAGGCAGAAATTTGATTTCTGTTTGCCTTTTAATGAGAACATAGCTAGTTTGCACTTTTCAAACCAATACGCAAACTGAAACACAATTATCCATTGAAATTCGCACTTCTTGTGGAATAACCAGCCTCAAATAACCAACACGTTTATATCTAATTAATACATGAAGGGGTTAAAACCATAGAGTAACTGTCCTGCCAGGCTTCTCTGTGTCACTTCCCCTTACCTTGGGAGGAAATAGGTAATCAAGCCTTTGTTTCCTCCCTAGTCTGCCTGAGAGATTCCGCATGTGAAAAGGTCTGAGCTGGCATTTCTTGAGGTGCTAACTAACCTCCCCCATCCCTCTCAGATCTTCCTCCGGGTCATCTAACGCCAACTCCCTGATCTATTCACCCTCCTGCTTGGGATCTGCCCATCCCTTCTATGACATCCTCACGGGGCTCATGACACCCTCAAACCTGGAGCCAGCCCTGGAAATGACTTCAAGCCACAAGTTCTCTTCTTCTCCCCATCTACTAGAGTGGAGCACTCATGCACTGTTTTTTTCCTGCTCTTGTTGTGGTCTAGGATTGAGCTGGAACCTGTTTTTAAAGAAAATCAAGTGGATAGGCCTTTAAGCCATGGATTGCAGAAATGTTGTCAGAAAGTTGACCCCTTCCTGTAAAGCTCATCCTTACTTAACTTGAGGCCGCGGTGGGGCAATTTGTATTGTTTTTTCCCTCTTCGACAACGGAGGACATATTTTTAATCTGATCCTTATCCCAAGGAGGAATGGTTTTTTGTGCATTCCTGTCAAAGTGTGATTTTGCGCTTCTTAATAGACGTTTGGTTGGCAAGGGATCACAACCTGGAACCGTGCTTCTAAAAACTCAACCAGCCCTACTCTTCCGTTTGGGCTTGCCATTGCATCGACTAGAAATAAATGAGTGGTTTTCAAAGGTTCAGTGGGCTGGGAAGCAGTTCTAGATGTCAGGCTGCCAACATGGCAGAAGTTCACAAATATTTGTGCATATGCTTGGCTTTCCAATTTCATGCTCGTGAATGTCGACAACAGATTTGTGGTTTCTGCTTCCATTTGAATCGGTTTCATCGAAAAGATCTCTTCTTCCACCACTCGCCCCGTGGGGGTGGACCTGGGAGACCTGGGGTCAAGCTGTATCTCTGACACAGATTAATTGCATGGTCCTGGCCAAATCGTTTGTCTCT
This sequence comes from Podarcis vaucheri, assembly GCF_965113315.1. Taxonomy (NCBI): domain Eukaryota; kingdom Metazoa; phylum Chordata; class Lepidosauria; order Squamata; family Lacertidae; genus Podarcis; species Podarcis vaucheri. Next base: position 35,555,605 of record NC_138751.1, read on the forward strand.
ATTGCCTCAACATGACATCTGTAGAATGGGGATAAAAGCACCCACATCACAGGTGTCAACCTGTCACCTTCTACACCGACTTCATTCCCATTTCAAAGCCCTGCAGAGCCAGTTAGGTCCGGTAGCTAGACAGTTGGAAAGATGTGGGAGATTTGGGCTGATGCCCCACCTCTGTTATGAACACTCTCACCCTGAACCATCAAACAGAATTCACATGCTCAGCAGACTGTGCACAGCCTTCTTGTTGGCCCTGCCATTCTCTTTCATGTTGCCTCAGTGAAATGGGAATAAGTGTGGCAAACTAAGATCTATCAACCTTTATCAATGGGTGGAATACAGGCATGGAGAGAACATGAAAGCTCCTGCTAGATGTGAGCTTTGTGGGGACTGGGTGAGTTCAAGCTGTGGTTTTGAAGCTGCAAGGAACAGAGGGATCCTCCAATGAAAAAGATCAGGAATGGAAGACAAGTTGCCTAAATAATAAAATTTATTATTATTATTTAAAATTTATACCCCCTCCCCACCTTGCTGGGTTTCCCCAGCCACTCTGGGTGGCTCCCAACAAAATCTTAAAAACATGATTAAACATCAAACATTTAAAACTTCTCTAAATAGGGCTGCTTTCAGATGTCTTCTAAAAGTCAGATAGTTGTTTATTTTCTTGACATCTGATGGGAGGATGTTCCATAGGGTAGGCACCACCACTGAGAAGGCCCTCTGCCTGGTTCCTTGTAACCTCACTTCTCGCAGTGAGGGAACGGCCAGAAGGCCCTCGGAGCTGGACCTCTGTGTCCGGGCTGAACGATGGGGGTGGAGATGCTCCTTCAGGTATAAAGGACCGAGGCTGTTTATGGCTTTAAAGGTCAGCACCAACACTTTGAATTGTGCTCGGAAATGTACTGGGAGCCAATGTAGGTCTAAAGGATGGTTTATTCTACCTAATTGCTTTTCCTCTGCAGTGTGCAGCTGCCGTGGAGCATTTGTGTGGTGACCCTAGATTCTAACTGTTTTGCCCGTGTGGTCATCATCAGCTTGATGAAGACCGACATCCTGTCTCAGGACGTCACCATCAGCAATGGTGACCACATGCTTGAGGTGATAAGTGATTTTGTCTACCTGGTCTTAACCATAACCAGCATCTTCTCCATTGATGCTGAGCTGGAGAAGCATATTGGTAAGGCAGCTATGGCAATGGCTTGCCTCTCCAAAACGTTATGGGAGAAGGTGATGCTAACAACCAATCCCAAGATGGAGGTCTACAAGGCTTGCATGTTGAGCACACTGCTTGATGGGAGTGAGTCGTGGGCAACTTACACTCACCAGGAGCGATGCCTCAATGCTTTCCATATGCGCTGTGGCAGGAAGGTTTCAGGCATCACATGGCAGGACAGAATCTCCAACAAAGGTGTGCTCTTCCAAGTCTACATTCTCAGCATATTTGCACTTCTATCTCAGCAGTGTCTACACTTGCTTGGTCATGTCCATGGAATGGAAGCTGGCAAGATCCTCAAGGAAAGGATGTGCTTTATGGGGAACTGGCTTCAGGCACCAGGCATGTTGGCAAACCAACTCTGCCTTATAAAGATGTCTGCAAACATGACATGAAGGCTAGCAACATTAACCCTGCCATATTGGAATCCCTTGCAGATGACCGCAGTGCCTAGAGACAGACAGACAGACAGACAGGTTATGTATCCACAGCAATGACCAGAGGAGAAGTGATCACTGAGAAGAGAGCAGAGAGGAGAAACACCACGGCACATCTGTAATAGCAAAACCAGACATCTTCATCTGCCCCAGCTACAACAAAACATGTCTCTCCCGTATTGGTCTCTACATTGGCTCCCAGTACGTTTCCGAGCACAATTCAAAGTGTTGGTGCTGACCTTTAAAGCCCTACATGGCCTCAGCTCAGTATACCTGAAGGAGCGTCTCCACCCTCATCGCTCAGCCCAGACACTGAGGTCCAGCGCCGAGGACCTTCTGGCGATTCCCTCCCTGAGAGAAGTGAGGTTGCAGGGAACCAGGCAGAGGGCCTTCTTGGTAGTGGCACCCGCCCTGTGGAATGCCCTCCCATCAGATGTCAAGGAAATAAACAAGTATCATACTTTCAGAAGACATCTGAAGGCAGCCCTGTTTAGGGAATTTTTTTATGTTTGATGTTTTATCGCTTGATGATGATGATGATGATGATGATGATGTTGGGAGCCACCCAGAGTGGCTGGGGAAACCCAATCGGATGGAAGGGGTATAAATAATAAATGTTGTTGTTACAGTGGTACCTAATTCTGGAGGTCCGTTCTTAAGCTGAAACTGTTCTTAGCCTGAGGGGCACTTTTGCTAATGGGGCCTCCCACTGTACACATGCCTCTGGTGCATAATTTCAGTTCGCATCCTGGGGCAAAGTTCACAACCAGGAGCAGCTACTTCCGGATTAGCGGAGTTTGTAACCTGAAGCATTCGTAACCAGAGGTACCACTGTATTACAGCCACAGCAGCTGCTGTAGCTCTCCAAAGGCTTGACTTTACCCCCAATGGCACAATCTTCCATTGTCTCTCGAGGCAGACGGATGCCAAGTCTCTTGGTTCCCATGGGGTGACCCTAGATTCTAACAGGTCTTGCTATACATGCAACTTTAAAGTAACCCAAAGGAGCTCAATTGCCAGAGGAAAGTTCATTTTCCAGAGCTGAGAGTCAAGCAGAAAACAGGAAGTGGGGTGAGATTTAAAGGAACAGGACACCACAACCTAGTCAGGCCCCACACAAACTGAGACTGTGACCTAAAACAAGTGGGGCTCAAACATTCCCATCCTGAAAGACCACTTGAAAATTTCTGGGAGTCTCTTGGCAAACCACTTTAACAAACTTCTCCTTTTCCTACAAATCAAAACACACACATAACTCATGTTTTAATAACATTTTCACATCACCATCAAAACCCGTGCCATGTTATGTAAATCATATCTTAGGTCCTGGTCAGCCTGCTAGATGATTTGGTCCTGTTCACAATGTCCTCAAACTCCAGGATGAATAAAGTCAAGTGCAAATATTCTCAACTGCTCTGCTATCTCTCCACCGAGTTTGTGGGCTGTGAATTATGGAAATCTGTCCTTAATTTCACAAGTAGATACCTATCTCTTTTATATTGCAACCGAGCGCTGAACTTCCTGTTCTGTGTTCCTCCCCTCTCTTCCCCATCTTCTCATATCCCATATTTTTGTTCTGCACTGCACCAGAAGACTATGAGTAATTCTGGTTTTCAGCCGAGGCCTTATTTATGCATTGTTATTTATAACTTTCCACTAATGGGTGGCCAGCTTTGACAGGGAAGTAATTACCTCTTGCTTTTTAGTAAAATCAATGGAAAGTTTAGCTAGGTGCAAATGAGTGCAGAGTATTTAACTTGATCTACTGCTGGAAGGTGAGGCATGGTACTTGCTCACAATGCCATGCCTTTGGGAAGAAGAGATAACGAAATTCCAAGGAACTCCTGGGGCAGGGATGTGTTTGTGTGTGTGTGTGTGTGTGTGTGTGTGTGTGTGTGAGAGAGAGAGAGAGAGAGAGAGAGAGAGAGAGAGCCAACCTGCAGTTAACTCATTTCAGAAAGGGGTGCGTCTCCCTGCTAATCCTCAGATACGTATCTGAGTGTGTTCAGTTTAGATATGCTATTTAAGCTGCTTATCTTCAACTGGTGGCTTGGAAACCGATACTGGGATAAGACCCAAGCTAATGTGGGTCACGCCAGGCGTGCCACCACTTCTTTCTCCAATGTGTAAGGGTGTTATAAGAATCCCAATGTGTCATAAATGAAATGAATTTTCATAAGTGCAGAAGGTAAACACACACACACCCACTAAATTACTGAGCCTCTTGGGCTTGCCGATCAGAAGGTCCCTGGTGAGCTCCCATTGCTCTGTCCCAGCTCCTGCCAACCTAGTAGTTCGAAAGCACGCCAGTGCAAGTAGATAAATAGGTACCGCTCCAGTGGGAAGGTAAACGGCGTTTCTGTGGGCTCTGGTTTCTGTCACGGTGTCCCCTTGTGCCAGAAGCGGTTTAGTCATGCTGGCCACATGACCCGGAAAGGTGTCTCTGGACAAATGCTGGCTCCCTTGGCCGGAAAGCGAGATGAGCGCCGCAACCGCATAGTCACCTTTGACTGGACTTAATCGTCCAGGGGTTCTTTACCTTTTACCTATTTTCCAGGGACAGTCCCGTATTTACAGAAGCAGTCCCGGTTTCTTACTGGATCCTGGAATGTCCCACTTTTCCTTAGGACATCCCTATTTTCATCAGAGAAATGTTGGTGGGTATGGAATTATCCGACCCCTGAGCCATCTGAATGCAGCCCTCTATAGTGGAGTTTTTGTGTGTTTTTTTTTAAGTTTCATGTTTTATTATGTTTTTATGTATGTTAGAAACTGCCCAGAGTGGCTGGGGCAACCCAGTCAGATGGGTGGGGTATAAATAATAAATAATTGTTATGAGGGAATAGGACGTCCATATTTTTATCAGAGAAATGTTGGTGGGTATGCACACATGCATAAGTACATAAACCACATGACTGAAATAGTACAGGAGAGCAATCCTGAAGCCATCTTGAAGGAGGCCTGCATTTCAGCTTGTGTATTGGTTCAGGAAGTGAAAATTGGGTTCGTTCTCCCGCAAATGAACGCTGAACAAACTTCTCCCTCACCCTTAGGGAAAACTAAGGTTTCACCCAAGACAGAGTTTGTCAGTTTAGCCCCAGAAGCTGTGTCCAATGCTGTAAGAAGGAAGCAGAACAGCTGATTTGCATTCAGAAGAACTCAAGTCTAACCCCTGCCAGCTCTTGCTGAAATGATCACCCAGCAGATTATGGAGGGAAACTATTTGTCTGAGGCCTACGAAAATATGTATATGAGGAGAAATGTGTGTGTGTGTGAAAATGAATATGAATTTTCATGCCAATGTCAACAGCAAGCTGTCACCGATGACATGATGTGGAAAAGGGCAAATGAAGTTAAGAATGGAAAAATGGAAAACTGAAACTGACAGATTGGTCTCTCCTTAGTTTACTTCTAAATAAAGTCTATGCTTGCAGGAGAAAACGGTACAGTTATAAGTGTTTTGCTTTTGCTCCCCTCCAAGGTCCTCTCTTCCCTTCCACCTCTCCCCTAACAGGTGAGACACAACTTGGCCGCCGCCCTTATGGGAGCATCTTGAACCCACGCATTGGCCTGTATCCTTGAGGGTCTGATGCTTTCCAGGTCAGCTGCTTGCTGGAACCTGGTCCAAAATGGATCAAACTGAATTCTTCACTCTTGGCAAAGAAATAATTGGATATCGCATACATATGAACCCCGCTAATAATTCTTCTGGGATATCTTAAAAGAACTTGTGACATCAGGAGATCGAAATTCAGCTGGAGCTTTGTTAACCGCTGCCAAACCACTGATCTCAGCCAAATGGCGTCCTCCGATAGTTCCAAGAGAATTAGGACGGTGTAGTAAAATTTGGTGTCTTGCCACGACGAATGGAAGTAAATGGAAATGGTAGGCGTAAGGAAAGGTAGAGAAAGAAAATTTACAATTTGAGAGCCCAAGGTCCCCCATTATCAAGTGCAAGAACATCAGCTAGAATTATACTTACGGCTTTTTCACTGCTGTGATAATGAATCATGTATATTATAGGAAACAAACTCTAATATAAACTTTTGGAAAACGTATACAGTCATACCTTGGTTCTCAAACTTAATCCATCTTGGAAGTCCGTTAGACTTCTGAAAACGTTCGAAAACCAAGGCACGGCTTCCAATTGGCTGCAGGAGCTTCCTGCACTCAATCGGAAGCTGCGTCGGATGTTCGGGTTCCAAAGAACGTTTGCAAACCAGAACACTCACTTCCGGGTTTGCAGCGTTCAGGAGCCAAAACGTTCGAGTCACAAGGCGTTCGAGAACACAAGGTACGACTGTATTTCTACAGCGTGACATTAAAAAGTTACAGTTTTAATGTATGACGATTTGGAAATAAAAGATAAATTTGGAGAAGATGAAGAACACAATATGTCACTTGTGATGATTTCTGGGATAGCTTGGTTGGTAGAGCATGAGACTTTTAATCTCAAGGTCATGGGTTCGAGCCCCATGATGGGCAAAAAAAATCTGCATGTCAGGGGGTTGGATTAGATGACTCTTGTGGTACCTACACACTCTATTATTCTATTATCTTTGTTGGTTTGCATGTTAACACAAAAAAATGGAATTCTTCCCTGTCACCCACAGGAAACAAGCAGCTTATTTGAGATGACGGATGCTTCTCCTTCAGGAAGGGCCTGGAAGGTTCAGGCGACAGCCCATCTGTCTGTTCTAACACATATCTGAACTGTCCATGTTAGGAGAGCATCTGCCTCCTGGAAGTAAGATATCAAATAGTCTCACAGCATGACAGAAGGACTTAAATCTCCTGAAGAAGAGAGATATGCAGGGGATGAAGTCTGCTGGAAAAGCAATATTTCTGTCCCAGAAACCCTCCCTGTCCATGCAGATGTATGCAAGATGGGAAACAGTTGGGGTTACTCAACGGTGAAGGGCAAGACATGCGCTCAAGTGCTCGTTGTCGTTTATAGCAGGGGTCACCAACCTTTCGGGGCTCGTAGACACATTTGACGTTTTCAAGAAGTGCTGGGGGCGCCAGTCAAGAAACGGATGACATGGGGGGGGGGGGCTTGGCGTGACTCAGAATGCCTCTCTGGCCGAGGACAATATGACTTCTATCTTCTCTTTAGTGTGTAGGACAAATACATTTTAAATGAGGACGATTGAACTATGCTTAGTTTAAGGCAGCGGTTCTCAACCTGTGGGTCCCCAGATGTTGTTCAACTACAACTCCCATCACCCCTAGTTAGCAAGGCCAGAGCTCAGAGATGATGGGAGTTGTAGTGCAATAACATCTGGAGACCCACAGGTTGAGAACCACTGGTTTAAGGGATAATGTAACATTTCTAGGGCATCCACCCTGGGTGTTTACTCTTGGCTCAACGACTTTTTATGGGGCATCTTGAGGATGTTGTCACCAGGTTGTGGTCTTCCTGCCTTTCTCCTGTGGTGCTTCTGTCTCTTTGACTCTTCTGGAAGGGGCTTAATATCGCCAATTGGTCCTTTGGGTGTCACAAACGGGTGACGAGAAAGACGTCGTTTGTTTAAAAAAATCCGAACACCTGACAAGTAGGGGATTCCATCCTGCGTGGCGCTGCTTCAGGGAGAGAGGTGTTGGGTAGGAATGAGAGGCTGAGTGGGAAGGGGAGATTGGGCAGGAAAACCCACACCCCACATCCAAAGGGATTCCCCTTCCCCCAGGAAGAGGTAGCTGGCTAGCTAGGTCCTTCCTGCTCGCCCAGCCCTTTTTGCAGGTTCTCCTTCTTCCGGTCGGACACCTGCCTCTCCTTTCTGCCTGCTGCCTGACAGCATCTGCTTTATCTCTCCGCATGCGCTGAGCAGATGTAGCACCTCCATCCCAACCAGATTTATCACTGTTTGGGGCCCCTCCTGCAAAGACTTACACAGGGAGAGGAGCACTGCTGCTTCCTCCTCGCACACAGTTACAACACTTATACAAATTTTGTTGGTGCGGCTGCTTTTTCTTATTATTTTAAATTGTTTCTAATATGGTGTGTGTGTGTGTGTGTGTGTGTGTGTGGTGTGCTATCTGGGCAATTATTTTGTGGGAAAGTAGCATACAAATAAAGGGTTGGCGATGATATGCAAAATGAATGGCTTTTGTGGCAGTCAAGCCTATCACATTTAGGAATTTGAAGGTGTTGTTTTTTGTTTTAAATTTTTGTTGTTGTTGTTGTTTAGTCATTTAGTCGTGTCCGACTCTTCGTGACCCCATGGACCAGAGCACGCCAGGCACTCCTGTCTTCCACTGCCTCCCGCAGTTTGGTCAAACTCATGCTGGTAGCTTCAAGAACACTGTCCAACCATCTCATCCTCTGTCGCCCCCTTCTCTTTGTGCCCTCCATCTTTCCCAACATCAGGGTCTTTTCCAGGGAGTCTTCTCTTCTCATGAGGTGGCCAAAGTATTGGAGCCTCAGCTTCAGGATCTGTCCTTCCAGTGAACACTCAGGGCTGATTTCCTTAAGAATGTATAGGTTTGATCTTCTTGCAGTCCATGGGACTCTCAAGAGTCTTCTCCAGCATGTTTTAAATTAGATTGCACTAAAATGCTTCTTGGCCTATACAGTGGTACCTCGGGTTACAAATGCTTCAGATTACAAATGCTTCAGATTACGAACTCCGCTAACCCGGAAGTAGTTGCTCTGGGTTGCCAACTTTGCCCCAGGACGTGAATGGAAATTGTGTGGCGGCAGCTGCGTGGCGGCAGTGGGAGGCCCCATTAGCTAAAGTGGTACCTCAGGTTAAGAACGGTTTTGGGTTAAGAACGCACCTCCGGAATGAATTAAGTTCGTAAACTTAGGAACCACTGTATAGGCCAAATGCTATGTAGGTCAAAAAAGCATATTAGTAAAATCTTATATGCAGGTTTGAGCGCCATGTTGGGCAAAAGATTCATGCATTGCAGGGGGTTGGACTAGGTGACCGCCGGGTCCCTTCCAACTCTACAATTCTATGAATGAATGAATATTTGTTTCAGCCATTGGCCATAGCAATAAAACAACAATACGATATACAAAGAACAGAAATAAAAAGTCAATTATATAAAATACATTTTAGGGTTTTGAATCAATAGTCAAATAGTGGATCTTATTCTGATTTATATAATTTTTAAAAATCTGATTTTATTTATTTAAAAAAATAAAATCAAACATACACCCCCAAAGTCCTATATTCTTAAAATAATTGTGCGAAGGCACTTAATTTTTTCAAAAAAGCCACAATATTAATTTTTGCATTGATGTACTGCTGAAAGCATGTGCTAAGATGTCACACACCTAAACCAAGTATACCATTTCCCGCAAATGCTACACTCCCAGAAGTGTGGCAGCTCAGTTTCAAATCCGCATGTAGCACCCCTCGGTGAGCAACTTTCAGGAGGAATTTCATTGCTGGTTCTGTTTCCTGAGCCCCTCAGGCAATGGATTCCTGTGGATTTGTCTGCCTATTAGTTTGTGGTCAAACTCAGGTTCCTTACCTGTCACAAAACCACAGCTTTGGAAACGAGCTCCAGATGGATCCAGCAGCTCTCGCATTGGTTCAGTCTGTCTCTGGAACATGGCAGAGCCCATCAGGAATGTGAGCAAACGCCGGTACAATTTTAAGCTTTTGCTCACTGTGTGTTGTATACGGTGTTTAGTCGCATTCAGAGTAGAACCACTGAAATTAACAAGCGTGACTAACTTAGTTCCATTAATTTCAGTTACATATCGTTGGCTGGAGAATTCACAGCGCAAGCCAACTTCAAGATCCACCAGGATGCAAGAATTCGGATTCAGTGGCTCTTGGGTCTGCCTAGGCTTGCATAAGTTCCTCACCTGTGCTCACTCACAGAACTTAAAGATGGTGTTTAAAATGACATTTGTAAAAAAACCAGAAGCATTTTTGTTAGGGATTGTAGGACAAGACCTGCCAAGAAAAACAAATAATTTATTTATGTATGCTACAACAGCGGCAAGAGTCTTGGTAGCACAAGGATGGAAGAATGAGGAAATCCCAACGAAAGAACAGTGGCAAGAAAAATTGATGAGCTATGCAGAGTTGGCTAAATTGACATACAAACTGCATGATAAGGACAACTGTGACTTTAAGGAAGAATGGGAACTTTTTACAAATTATCTAAAAAAACAACAAAATGAACTGGACTCCTTGGCAGGTTTTGAATAAGCATTCACAAATTTATTGGTTGATTATATGATAGATAGGGATGCGGGTGGCGCTGTGGGTTAAACCACAGAGCCTAGGACTTGCCGATCAGAAGGTCGGCGGTTCAAATCCCCACAACGGGGTGAGCTCCCGTTGCTCGGTCCCAGCTCCTGCCAACCTAGCAGTTCGAAAGCACATCAAAGTGCAAGTAGATAAATAGGTATCGCTCCGGCGGGAAGGTAAACGGCGTTTCCGTGCGCGGCTCTGGTTTGCCAGAAGCGGCTTAGTCAGGTTGGCCACATGAGCCGGAAGCTGTACGCCAGCTCTCTCGGCCAATAAAGCGAGATGAGCGCCGCAACCCCAGAGTCGGCCATGACTGGACCTAATGGTCAAGGGGCCCTTTATATGATAGATAGGTTTAATTTTATAACATGCAGAGAATAATATGTGCAGAGAAATCAGAGAGAGGAGCTGATGGAAGTCCTTGGTGGAGGGGGAGGGAGCGATTGAAGGGGGATAGGGAAAAAGGAGGGGGAATAACATATGTGTTTATATGGTCTGATAATTTGTTATGTTGAAATTGCTTGATAAAAATATTTTTTAAAAGAACTTAAGATGGTATAACTTATGCCAGAGTCAGCGGTGGAGCAAGCCGATCGGGTGCTTGGGGTAGGGCATATGCCCTGCGCCCAGAGGCGGAGGTCAGCTGCCCGCCGGGTGGGGCCAGCCAGGGCAGGGTGCTCAGCTGGCCCCCCAATGAATCTGCCTGCCTCCTCCCACTCAGCCGCCCTACAGCATTTGGGGCAGCGCGAGTCTGCGGGTGCCCAAGCCACCGCATCACTCCCAGGAGAGACACATAGCTCGGGTGTGCTGCAGGCCCCATGGTGAGTGCTGTCCATCATTTTGTCACCCCCAGCAGTGGTGACACCCGGGGCAGTCCGCCCCCGCCTCGCACCCCTTCCTTCTCCCCTGGCCTGAGTAAGTTTCCAAAGAAGGGGATCCCAGGGGTCCTTCTCGGTAGTGGCAGCCACCCTGTGAAACGCCCTCCCACCAGATGTCAAAGAGAACAACAACTACCAGACTTTTAGAAGACATCTGAAGGCAGCCCTGTTTAGGGAAGCTATTAATGTTTGTTGGATTACTGTATTTTAATATTTTGTTGGAAGCCACCAAGAATGGCTGGGGGAGCCCAGCCAGATGGGCGGGGTATAAATAATAAATTATTATTATTATTATTATTATTATTATTATTATTATTATTATTATTATTTCTAGGGGTGTGGCATGCTTTTGAATTCTGGTGCTGGAGGAGACTCTTGAGGGTCCTATGAACTGCAAGAAGATCAAATCTATCCATTCTGAAGGAAATCAGCCCTGAGTGCTCCCTGGAAGGACACATCCTGAAGCTGAGGCTCCAATACTTTGGCCACCTCATGAGAAGAGAAGACTCCCTGGAAAAGACCCTGATGGTGGGAAAGATGGAGGGCACAAGGAGAAGGGGATGACAGAGGACGAGATGGCTGGACAGTGTTCTCGAAGCTACCAACATGAATTTGACCAAACTACGGGAGGCAGTGGAAGACAGACGTGCCTGGCGTGCTATGGTCCATGGGGTAATGAAGACACGGCTAAACAACAACAAAGGGGTGTGGCATGGTGTGGCCAAGATGGGGCCAGGAGAGACTGACAGCTGTCACAAACCCCTTGCTGCTCAGCCATGTGACCTAGCGACCCAGCGGAACTGATTCAGCAAAAAAGCTTGCGTAGGTCAGATTCCTCCCAAACAAGAGTTTGGAATAGGGGTGATTTATGCCAGCTTGAATTTATAGTGACATAACTCATGCTGACTTCCTATAGTCAGGATTGTTCTGTGATTTGCAAAATTCAGAGGAGTGCAAAGTTCAAAGGATTGGCTGTGTTCTGGTTTTGGAAATTGCAAATTAAGTAGGTTTAAATGCAAACTGAATTGGATTGCCCCCCGCCATCCTTTGCTATGGAACTAAACATGCTCATCCAAGAGGGTTGTGTAAAGTTCCTACAGGGAGCAGCAGTTTTCATTTACCTTTTGCTGGCTCCCAGCCCACCCTACAGATGCATCCCATCTGATTGGGTGTCTTGTGTTCCTGCTTTTGTGTTGCCAGTAGTTTGGTGCCTTTGCACAAGACGCACACAGACACACACACATACACACACACACTGGGCAGGTGGTCATGCAACACCATTGGCAAAGCACCGCTTGTATCCCTTGGGGACATCTGCCTCCTTGAAAGCCACAGAGGGAGCACCGTTGTGCACAGCAGAAAAGTGAGGAGCACCTCAGGAGCCAAGCTGGAAAAGAGGCTCCCGCCTTTGATCGGGTCAGAAAGAGAAATTCCACAGCAAAGCGGGAATCAGTCACAGCATTCCTGAGGCAGCGGGTGATCGTCCTCTGAGTCTGGAGCTTTTAACCAACTTGGTGCTACTGGAGGAGGGGCTGGGGAAAGCAGAGCCCAGCCCCAGACTCGGAAACTCATTGGGAACGAAGGCTTCTCCAGGCTGGTTTTCCATGCCCAACAATAAGTACATTCTATTTTATTTGGCTACTCCTTTGAACTTTCCCCCTCGACTGTCCTTCAGCTCCGAGAGCAGCCCAGCTGGCTTTCAGCTATAACACACTACAGCAATTAAGCCCAAAAGCAATAAAAAGACAATATCTCCCCAATTTACAAAGCAAAACAATATATAAAAGAAACCACAATCTTTCCCAGGGCAGGCTCGCTCCTCAAAACTATGCAACCAAGTTGAAAGGCGCTAGTGAGAGTTGAAAGCCGGGCAGAACAGATGTTTCTCCCGGAGAGGCCCGAACTTTGACGGTAAATGCAGATGTTGGGGAGCGCATCATTCCCGGTGGGACCTTTTTTAAAGTGGAAAAGCTGCTTCCAGAGGAGGCCCAATCCAGACAAGAGAAGCAGCAGGAAGGGGGCTTAACCCTTTCGCTGCCTGCCACCTCCCAGCTTCCGTGGCTCCTAAGCACCATCACTCCACAGGGTATGAGATGGAGGAAAGCACGTATGCATAATCACATGTGTGTGTGTGGGGGGGGGGAGCTGCTAAGGGGTGATTTAGAGCCGGGAGGGAAGGGGAGGGAAGGTTCAGCATTCCTGTTAAGGGGAACTTTGAGGCAGAAGAAGAGAAGAGTTTGGATTTGATATCCTGCTTTATCACTACCCGAAGGAGTCTCAAAGCGGCTAACATTCTCCTTTCCCTTCCTCCCCCACAACAAACACTCTGTGAGGTGAGTGGGGCTGAGAGACTTCCGAGAAGTGTGACTGGCCCAAGGTCACCCAGCAGCTGCATGTGGAGGAGTGGAGACTCGAACCCGCTTCACCAGATTACGAGTCCACTGCTCTTAACCACTATACCACACTGGCTTTCACACTGGCAGGAGAAAGGTACAGTCATACTTGGATCCCGAATGCCTTGCGAGTGGAACGTTTTGGCTCCTGAATGCCGCAAACCCAGAAGTGAGTGTTCCGGTCCTCTGGAACTCGAACATCCAACGTGACTTCCGCAGTTTCCAATTGGCTGCAGGACCTTCCTGCAGCCAATCAGAAGCTGTGCCTTGGTTTCCGAACATTTCAGAAGTCGAACGGCAGCCCAACGTATAACACATTGCAGTAATCTAGCCTTGGCAACTCCACTTGCTGAGTGACAACTGCTGGAAGCAATGACTCTCGCTGTGTTCACGTGTAGTTTGGAGAATGAATGATCTCATGTTTTGAGGTATGCAGACATAACTGTATTTTAGCTAGAACGGCAAATATATCTCGCCACCGTGGGCAAGATGGTGAACAGATGAGCTGTGCGCCTGTTCGATCTGCTGTCCAGCTGCTGACTGTTGATGGGCATCCAAGATCCCTTCACTTCCTTCTCATGGTTCTTCATCTTCAAACCAGCCTTGGACTGGACAGTCCTCCCAAGAGAGGATTCATGTCTATGTAAAGATTATGTGGCCACCCTAATTCAGGTGTGCATTAAAAATGTGACCCATGTGATGTGTGCGTGGATATTGCCTACTGAAAGTGAAATAGAGGGTGGCCCTCTATAAAGTAGGACACCTGCCCACTTTAGAAAAAAGAGCAGACGCTGGAAACTCCTGACTCCACACCAGAAGACATCCAAGTTCAGCGCCACCTGGTGGCTTAACTATATAATAGCACTGTCCACCCCACATCACACTGCCGTTTCCCCAAGTAACTCAAAGCTTTGAAGCTGCTATTTGGCTTAGGGATGTTGATGTACAGTTATCATAACTGAATGCTTTCTCCCATGGGGTAAATAGAAGGTTTTGGGGGAGGCGTTAATGAAGAAACTAGCATAATACCCTAGGTTAGGGAGGCCGGCTGCCTGGAGGACTGTCTTGTGATGACCTGCAAGAACCCAAGCAAGGAAGCTTAGTGGCTGAGCACGGGTTCGAGCTGAATCTTAAGCCCGACACTCTAACCACTCCACCACACTGCCTAGCAATGGTCTGCACCGCTGCTGCTACTACCAGTCCTGTTTCAACATGCAAAGCATTTCGTGACGACTGCAGACCTTTCATCCAGGATGTGTTCCTTCCCTTGTTTTTGCAAAACAACAACAAGCAACGTGGGAACAGTTTTAAATTATCGAACTCCGAAGGGACTTCATTCCATACTAAGCTATGCATAAACATGTAGTTTAAACCTTGCGATTGGGGCGGGGTGTGTGTCTTGTGTTTGCATGTTTGTGTGTGTTTGTGTGTGACAGAGAGTGAGAGAAAGAGAAAGAGAGAGATGGAGAGAAAGGATTAAGGTGCTTCACAGTCTCTGCTCTCAATCGACCCTGCAAGCTGCTTTTCGAAAAATAATAACGGATCTGGGGCTCTAATATGTGCTTTTGTGCATAGCGTGCATTTAGCCCCTAAATCTCCCAGGGGTCAAAACAGACATCCACAGAGGTTTGCTGCACATTCCAGGAAATACAGACGCGGCGGGAAAGGGAGGGGGCAGGGGGAGAGGTCTGAGATCAGTTTAGCTTCACCCCGTTCCCTCTGTTCAGGCACTTCCTTGCCCCAGCTGGTCCCCTGAGCACCTCAGTTTGGTGGAACCCCACGTCCTGTAAGCTACAGAATGCCAGAATCTAAGGCATGTCTCTGCTAACTGGAGGCCGGACTCTGAGTTCCCCCTACCCTTCTCTTTCACACCTAAGGAGGGGCTTGATCTAAGCCAGCCAACTCAATTTCCAAAGAGGCATCACCATGTGGGAAGCACATGTATGTGTAGCTCAGGAGCGGCCACAAGACTTGCATTTTAGGTGAGTTTTTCATTCTTTCCAGGACCATAACTAGGATCTTGACGTTGATGGGCAGGTGGGAGGATGAAGTGATACCTGCTTTCAGAAATCGCAGGACTAGGAGATGCCCCAAAGTATTCTGCTGATCCTGGTCTGTGCCATGTGTTAAAGGTGGGCTGAATTTGCTCAGTTGGAAGTCCAATCCCCCAGTCCCAGATTTGTGGGAGCCACTTGTGATTATTCTACATGTATGGTTTTCCCAGTAGTGATGTATGGAAGTGAGAGCTGGACCATAAAGAAGGCTGATCGCCGAAGAATTGATGCTTTTGAATTATGCTGCTGGAGGAGACTCTTGAGAGTCCCATGGACTGCAAGAAGATCAAACCAATCCATTCTGAAGGAATCAGCCCTGAGTGCTCACTGGAAGGACAGATCCTGAAGCTGAGGCTCCAATACTTTGGCCACCTCATGAGAAGAGAAGACTCCCTGGAAAAGACCTTGATGTTGGGAAAGATGGAGGGCACAAGGAGAAGGGGACGACAGAGGATGAGATGGTTGGACAGTGTTCTTGAAGCTACCAGCATGAGTCTGACCAAACTGTGGGAGGCAGTGGAAGACAGGAGTGCCTGGCGCGCTCTGGTCCATGGGGTCACGAAGAGTCGGACACGATTGATAGACTAAACAACAACAACAACAAAGTGAGGGCAGCTGTGCCAATGCTAGGGGGTCTTTGGCCCCCTCTATATTTGTTGGAAGGGGGCAGACGTAGCCCTAGGTATAAACAGAGTTTAGATCAGCAAGTTATAGAACAAACTCATTCATTTAAATACAGTGGTACCTCGGGTTACAAATGCTTCAGGTTACATACGCTTCAGGTTACAGACTCCGCTAACCCGGATGTAGTACCTCAGGTTAAGAACTTTACTTCAGGATGAGAACAGAAATCACATGGCGGTGGTGCGGTGGCAGCAGGAGGCCCCATTAGCTAAAGTGGTACCTCAGGTTAAGAACAGTTTCAGGTTAAGAACGGACCTCCGGAACGGATTAAGTTCTTAACCAGAGGTACCACTGTATTGGGGTGTTCTTTTCAGTGAATCCCTTTTGTGGAAATGGCATGCCGAGGCAGTGAAATCTAAGGCACAGAAAACTATTGGGGCATTGATAAAGTTTTATTCTAATAAGGAAATTCAGCTGATCAAACCCACTGTATTTTCTTTAGAAAATAGAGAATTTTAGAGCTAGTTTAGAGCTAAAGGCATGCTTGTTTCCCCAAGAAATGCTTTTATTGAGCTGCAATTTCAAGTGATGCCAACTGCAATCCAGGGCGGCTGCTATAACAAGATGGCTGATGAAGGAAGATTCTGTGTTTGTGGCCAATATCAGGTGGAAGACATTATTGCCTATCTGTTAATCTGCCCTTTATATAGCAATCCAAGAGAAAGATTTCTGGAACCCTTGTTGACATATGGAAGCAGGAATACCTTGTTAGAAACAGTACAATTTCTTTTGAGTGACACTAATGACTTTGTGACACATAAAGTGGCTCTCTTTGTGCTGTCTGCAAAAAGAAAGAGTTTGATAATATTGCGGTGAATTGTTTTGGAGACTCTGAGACTTCAATCTGATGTTGAGTTAACTGGTGGTACTTCTAGTTTTTCTTCTGTTATGTTATCACTAGGGTTACAGACCACCCCAATCCCCGTGAGTGGTGCGAGATACCATGGGTTGAAGGAACTCTTACCACAGCCTGTGTTCCCTTTTGGACAATGAAACACAGTGCAGCCCTTATGATACAGTGGAACCTCGGTTGTCGAACGCTTCAGAAGTCAATGTTTCAGCTTTCAAACGCCAATGACCCGGAAGTGAATGCGTCCGTTTTTTATCGCATCTCAGACGTCGAACAGCTTCTAGGTGCATTCCTCCATTTTTCCAATGGATTTTGCCGACTGGCAATTGCGCCTTGGTTGTTGAATGTTTCGGAAGTTGAATGGTCTTCCGGAACAGATTACGTTCAACAATCGAGGTTCCACTGTATATGGTTCGTTTGTGGGATATTTACAATGCAGTCAAACCAATAATTCATGCCTTGCTAGATGGGCACATGCTAGGAGCTAAAGCTCACAGAGTTTTCCTGTTAAGTCTGCTAGAGAGAACTTTGTGAGAGAGACTCCCCCTGTGCCACGACAGGGGAAGGCGATAGCCTAATAGTAATAATAATAACATACCCCGCCCATGCGGCTTCTGGATGGCGCCAAACAGAATATTTAAAACACAATAAAACATCATACATTAAAAACTTCCCAAAACATGGCTGCCTTCAGATGTCTTCTAAAAGTCAGATAGTTGTTTATTTCCTTGACATCTGCTGGGAGGGCATTCCACAGGGCGGGTGCCTGGTTCCCTGTAACTTCGCTTCTCACACGGAGGGAACCGCCAGAAGGCCCTTGGAGCTGGACCTCTGTGTCTGGGCTGAATGAAGGGGATGGAGATGCTCCTTCAGGGAGCTGCCTGGGCACATTCTCTTTTGCTTCACTTTCTTCTCTTACTCTTCCACCTTCATCATCAAGCCAGAAATGTGAGAACAACTGAGCTACAGCTCAGACTCCATCTTAAGCTCGACTTAAGCATGTCCTTGTAACTGAATTACCATTTTAAGCCCGGCTGAAAAAGATGCTGTACTGTATCTGTTATTCTGCAACAGAAACTCTGAGTGAGTGGATGCTCCTCTTACCTTTTACAATACTATTCGTGTGATTATAGTTATAAGGAGGAGAAAGGAGTAAATACCAGGAGAATCCAGTCTGCCTTAAAACATCTGGATTACTTAAACTAAAAGGCTAAAACTAGCCTATCTAAGCTTCCCCTTTAAGCTGCAAAAGGATGCACTCTGCTGAACTCACAAACATGAAGAAGGAAGGATAATATCTAACAATTATATCCTCCCCTACAGTCTATACGCATCCCGACTTTATTTACACATACATAAAACCTGAGCCTAGACAGAGAGAGTTCAGAGCATTCACATCCCAAGGGGGTCCTATTCCCTCCACTGCTGCAGCCTCAGATTCCAGGAGACCCCAAACATTGTGTCTGACCCTCTCTGCAGCATAAAACAGGCAAACTGTCTTCTGCCTTGCTCCCCACTCCAGATGGCGAAACGGACAGTTCCTCTGTTTGTTTACATCAGGCAAACTGTTATCCTAAACCAAAACTACTGGTCGTTTGTCCTACTAACTATCCCTCATTTGAAGTGAGCACTGCCTTGGCTTGATGGGTCAAGACTCTGTCTTTGTTTCTTAATGGCTTATATCCAGGTGATTCCCTGGTCAGGAAAAGCAAGTTTATCCTGCATTTTTACACTGTTAAATCCAATATCTGGTACCTTTTCTTAGCACTCCAAGCTTTGGTTAAATTCTAACATTTACTAAATCTTGGAAGTATGGGTGCCTTGCACCCACAAATTCTAGTACTATGTCTGTTAGGTGCATTTTAATGTAATTGTCATGGCCTTTGGCTAGCACAATAAACTTATTGAATGAATGAATGAATGCATGAATGAATGGGAAAGTCTCATAAGCACTCTCAACAAACTACACTTCCCAGGATTCTTTGGGGGAAGCCATGGCTGGTTAAAGTGGTATGACACCCCTTTGAATGTATAGTGCTGAAAGGGTCCTTATCGGGTAGATGGGACCCAAATATGGTTTTTATATTGTTCTTCTTTGGATTTTTGCAACATTTTGCTTTTAACTTTCCTAATACCCTGCCTCGAGGGCAATACCAGCCCAGGATATTTTGCTATCTGAGCCAAAGCAGCAGATCAGCCCCACCGCCAGGCAAGTCGAAGTATGTGTTACCCACAGCCAGCCCAGCTATTTTAGCAACTCGGGTAGGAAATCCCAGAAGCACCTTTCTCCTTCCCTGGCAGTAAGAATACAATAATAATGCAATTAATGGATTAACCAAGAATACTCTTCCTGATGTTAGGACTGCCCAATGCTGGAGAAAACCATTTGGGATATTAAATATTGCAAATAAATGCATTTCATCTGTGGGTGGAAGGACTGCAGTTTCCTGGTCACAAGGGGAGTGAACTCTGCATATTCTCAAGAGCCATATCATTTAACACATGCATAGGCAAACTCTGCCCTCCAGATGTTTTGGGACTACAACTCCCATCATCCCTGACCACCGGCCCTGTTAGCTAGGGATGATGGGAGTTGTAGTCCCAAAACGTCTGAAGGGCCGAGTTTGTCTATGCCTGGTTTAACGTGTTCCAAAACCAAGTCTTGACACTGGAAGCCAGCTTGGGTGCTCAGGTACTCTCGCCTCTAGCCTTTGACGTCTTTGTAATTAACTTTATGCAGCTGGAATAATCGGCACCATTGTTGTAGTCTATCAAATGTTTTTTTAATTTGTTAATATTATAACCAGTTAATTGAGTCAAGCGCTATAGCCGAATTGGAAGCCCTTCTAATACCGCAAAGGGGGAAATTGTGGAATACGCCACAAAGCTCTGCAGAATGAGAGGTAGGCAACACCCTTGGTCTCTCGCACTTCCATTAAAGGCTCTTTGTCGTTGCTAATCAGAGCGGACAGATCTATGAAAAATATATAATAATGACAGCAGAACAACTGCCCGGTCAGACCGATAACCCCACAAGCCTCAGCGGGTCGATCGTTCCTGCTTTTCAGAGAAAACCCCATATGAAGCAATCAATAGGACAAAAGCCCTTATTCCAGAGAAAGATGTCAACTCTGGTGAGAAGGCAAGCAAAAGCTGCCACTTCACAACTGCTGTGCAGCAGTGAGAAAAAGAGATACATACATGGGAACCTCGGGTTACATATGCTTCAGGTTACATACGCTTCAGGTTACAGACTCCGCTAACCCAGAAATAGTGCTTCAGGTTAAGAACTTTGCTTCAGGATGAGAACAGAATTCGTGCTCTGGCGGCAGCGGGAGGCCCAATTAGCTAAAGTGGTGCTTCAGGTTAAGAACAGTTTCAGGTTAAGTACGGACCTCCGGAACTAATTAAGTACTTAACCTGAGGTACCACTGTATTGCACACGGATCGTCACCCCATCTGTGCCCTCTCTGTTTTTTTCCTCTTCCTCCTTTCCTTTTCTCCTCAGAAAACACTGAGAGGCTATATAGCATTTGCTGGCAGCAAGACCCGGACGGTAAGGAGGGTTATAAAAAAGTGTTTTTTTACGATCGGCATCTGAAAAAACACACCAACGCTTCATGCCGCTGCAGTTGGTTTGGGCCACCTCATTACTCGGAAGATATTGGCTAGCTGGAGAGAGTTGAGAGGAAAGATAATCAAAGAAAGGTTGAGGAGGGCACAAGGGGGAGGGTCTGATTTTGTGAAGGGGTTGGGGGGGAAATAAAAAGGACAAAGAACAGAGCTTCTGGGAAGGAGAAGAAGAGTTCAGCCACATATTGTGAAACGCTCAAGTGGGGATTGGAGGGTTGTTTATCTACACCATTGTCTGGTTTTCGAGTCAACCCTTGGCTCTCCTCTTGCCACCTGACTTTCCACTAACTGATCCCTAGTATTGCTGTCAGGTAATGGAATCTCATGCCCCGCATTACAGAGGAGAGTCTTCTATTTGAAGGTGGCCTCTGTTTGAAGGTCTGTGTGGCCTGAGTCTGGTTTAAAGGTAGAGGAAGGGCCGGTCCTAACATTTGGCAGAGTGAGACGGCTGCCTCAGGTGGCAGATGCTTGGGTGTGGTAGTGAAGTGTTGGAAGACAGAGCTGTGTATGCCATGGAGTCTGCCCTGCATCTCCTAAGCTAGCGTGCTGCTGTCAGGTGTGATGGAGGATAGTGTCCCATTGCTGGTGTTGATGGATGTAAATTTGGGTTAAGTATTGCAGTTCCATCACTTCTAAATCCGGATCTGAATATTCTGACAGCCATTCCCAAATATGCTATGCTTCTTCTTACATTACAGGCTTACAGGAGCCAGCACAACATTTTATTGCCTTTATGCAATTGAATTAGATTTTAACCAGGTGCAGCTTTTATTATGATATTAAATGGCACAATGTTTCTAAATAAATAAATAAATGGTCATATATAATGAAAATGTAAGGATGCAATCAAGCTGCAGTTCACATGGCTGTCAACAAGTGGCCACACAAACTGCAGGGCGGTGACAGAACAGCAGGTAAGCAGGTAGTGAATGAGCAGGCCTACATTCTCCATGGACTGGTTACATGGCAACATGTAGCATGCAGCTGCAGACTGCAGTGCAGCACGGTTGAATGTAGGCCAAGCTGTTGTGCCTGTTATCTAATATTAAAGAGTGCTTGTAGACTGATGATCAGGCAGCATAGACTAAGGGTATGAGTCTTATGCCCACTGATTGATTTCATACATTCAACACACACACAAAACAGTAACAATTTGTTGTGGACAAAGGGCAGCCAGACATATGTTGTTGTTGTTGTTTAGTCGTGTCCGACTCTTCGCAACCCCATGGACCAGAGCATGTCAGGCACTCCTGTCTTCCACTGCCTCCCACAGTTTGGTCAAACTCATGCTGGTACCTTCGAGAACACCATCCAACCATCTCGTCCTCTGTTGTCCCCTTCTCCTTGTGCCCTCCATCTTTCCCAACATCAGGGTCTTTTCCAGGGAGTCTTCTCTTCTCATGAGGAGGCCAAAGTATTAGAGCCTCAGCTTCACAATCTGTCCTTCCAGTGAGCACTCAGGGCTGATTTCCTTAAGAATGGATACATTTGATCTTCTTGCAGTCCATGGGACTCTCAAGAGTCCCCTCCAGCACCAGAATTCAAAAGCATCCATTCTTCGACGATCAGCCTTCTTTATGGTCCAGCTCTCACTTCCATACATCACTACAGAGAAAACCATAGCTTATATTATATGAACCTTTGTTGGCAAGGTGATGTCTCTGCTTTTTAAGATGCTGTCTAGGTTTGTCATTACTTTTCTCCCAAGAAGCGGGCGTCTTTTAATTTCGTGGCTGCTGTCACCATCTGCAGTGATCATGGAGCCCAAGAAAGTAAAATCTCTCACTGCCTCCATTTCTTCCCCTTCTGTTTGCCAGGAGGTGATGGGCCCAGTGGCCATGATCTTAGTTTTTTTGACGTTGAGCTTCAAACCATATTTTGCGCTCTCCTCTTTCACCTTCATTAAAAGGTTCTTTAATTCCTCCTCACTTTCTGCCATCAAGATCGTATCATCTGTATATCTGAGGTTGTTGATATTTCTTCCAGCAATCTTAATTCCGGCTATCATATAAAGGGTCCCATTACCTTCAGCAGCCTAGGGCCTCATCAAACCCAAATCTGGCCCTACGAGTAACCCCCAAAAGCCTGGCTGTGCATCCGAGGTAGATCGGTACTCCCAAGTGCTTAGCCGTGGGTCAGATCCACTCGCTGCTGATAGTGCTATATTGATGGAGGTGCTGATGGTGTCTTGCAGAGGGACATAGTGATGGGCAGCTGGTCATTTTTGCCTTCCCCCCCTGACTTTTTTGCGCCTTTTTGCAGTTTAAATCGATTACCGGTAATTTATTTTGCAGTTTAAATCAATTTATTTAATTATTTTCCGGCACCTTGTATTAGGTGCCCACGAATTATAATTATAACTATGGGGCTGGCAACATTAAGTGCTCACCAGCCCCAGCTATTAGTGCTGGTCTCATATGAGCCGGTGAGAAGGGTTAGAGGGGCCCCTTACATGCAAGATCTTGTAAAAAAAAAAAAAAGCGGGGGGGGGGTCAGCCCGGACCCGGACCAAAGGCCTGGCAGAACAGCTCCATTTTGCAGGCCCTGCGGAAAGATGTCAAATCCTGCAGGGCCCTGGTCTCTTGCAACAGAGCATTCTACCGGGCTGAGCATTCCACAAATTGCTCAATAGTTAACATAATTACATAACATAACATAATTAGAAGTACAGTGGTATCTCAGGTTACATACGCTTCAGGTTACATACGCTTCAGGTTACATATGCTTCAGGTTACACACTTCGCTAACCCAGAAATAGTGCTTCAGGTTAAGACCTTTGCTTCAGGATGAGAACAGAAATCGTGCGGCGGCAGCAGGAGGCCCCATTAGCTAAAGTGGTGCTTCAGGTTAAGAACAGTTTCAGGTTAAGTACAGATCTCCGGAACAAATTAAGTACTTAACCTGAAGTACCACTGTACATCACTTCTAAACTGGCTACTGAAGTATTTCATTAAAAGGTTAAGTATCAGACCTGTGGAATATCTTTAAATGATTTTAAATATTTTTGTATTGAAATTTTGTGGGGAGAACGTTTTTCTCCATTGTTTCCATTGGTTACAAATCTGGAAAAAAAACACAAAATAGGATGTATCTGGGGTAAGGCGACCCCACGAGTAAATGTAGAGCTGAAAGCCCCGACGATACAGCTTAGGTTGGAACTCCAGCCTCGTATCTCTCTCTAACAACATTATTCAAACTGTGAGAGGTGCATCCCCGAAGAAGCCATTTTCGGTGGATGTTGTGGAGCATATCAATTTTTAAAAACGGCTCTCTCATTTCCTATCTGCTGAAGCCCAGTTTTGAGGGAGTGTTTTCCAAGAAAGCAGAGTGCCTTCTGAGTTAGCGTTCAAACTGGCATTCATTATTAAAGCCACAAGAAAAGCCATAAAATGCTCTGATGAGCAACCCGAGAGGTTGTTCAAGCCGAGTCATGCTCCAATGTGCTGCTGCTCCCCAGAAATGCTTTGTTGAGAGAGATGGAAGGGTTACGGCGGTCTGAAATGTCTGTCTTTAAACAAGTGGGTAATTTAGCCATTCAAGGCTGAGTGATTGGAGCTCAGAAGGCCGGGCCTTTCATGAATGAAAGAGACAAGGCAGAACAGACAAGATCCAGTTCGAGCCTGCGCACAGAAGAGGGGCGATTTTTGTCGAGTCAGACAATTAGATCCTTGTTTCTGTTATTATTGATCTTACAATGGACTCAGAAAGGAGTTGTCTGAGATTGGGAAAGGGAAAACATATTTCAAGATGGTTTTTTCCCCTTAAGAAACCCAACGACCAGGGCTGGTCTTGCCATGAACCATCATGAAGCGGTTGCTTCAGGCAACATATTAAAGAAGGAGACCCCTTATTTTGCATTTATGTTCAGGGCGCATCGCTTAAATAAAGGAGCACTGCTTCTGAGCACAGTGTGGTTGCAGTTCAACGTTTTCTGATCAAATGCAAAACAACAACAACATAAACACCCCTCTGTTTTCCTGCACGTTTCTTAGATATATTTCACCAGCGTTTATAGCATCTTTCCTGCATGTTGTGGAACATGCTGGAGGCAGAAATCTGAAATGACATTCCCCTTCCACTAATTGACTGGGGTGGGGCACAAAGCGTCTCGTTGAAGCGGGTTTAAACTGCCATTTGAGATGAAAAGGAACTGCACAGAGCTTGGGCAGGAGAAATGGTGCCTTATGGCTTAGAATTCAGGGTTTCCCAAACTTGGGTCAGCAGTTTTTTGTTTGTTTGTTTTGTTTTGTTTTGGACTACAAATCTCATCATCCCCAGCTAGCAGGACCAGTAGTCAGGGATGATGGGAACTGTAGTCCAAAAACTGCTGGAGACCCAAGTTTGGGAAACCCTGTGTCAAGGACTGGGTAGAGGAGGAATGGTGGAGACCACCTTCCCAGCCTGACCCTTCCGGAGAAGAAGGAGACAGTTCAGAATTACAACAGGGTTTTGAGGGAGATCATAGTTCAGAGGCAGATGAGGGGGAAAGCTGGGAAATGATGGGAGAGGAGGAGGAAGAAGACGACGACGACTAGGGGAGAGACAGCTGACAGACTCAGTGTCTTTAGAAAGCATTCCAGACACACACACCCTGAACCTGGTGGGCATTGGAAGTAGGAGAGCAGAGAGCTCAGAGGCAGAAGGCACAGCTCAGCCACCGTAGGGATGACGCATAACAGGAGAGACGGAGGAGGTGGGGTTTCACTCAGAGCAACACCATTACTTCAAGAGGCTGCATCTCTGTGACGATTGAATAAACAACATCGGTGGTGAGAACTTTCCTTGTCTTATTGTTTTGTGGCAACCTACCGTAGGGGGTTGGATCCTCTGACGCCTGACACCTTGGAGCCTTTGATGATCTGACTGTCTTTTTTTTTCAGTTGCAACAGGTTTAATGGAAGCCCAAATTTGCCACCTGAAGCGGCCACTTCATGTCATCTCCTGGGAGGGCTGGCTCCGTTATGAGATGCTCCAGGACTAGGGCATGGTTGGAACAGAAAACAATAGCTCCTGTGAGTGCAGGCAGAATGGCCTCCGAGGTCACGCTTCCAACGCTCTGATTTATTGCCCCCTTGGCGAATGCAATGCTCACCTAGTCAGTTTCTCACCCTGCCTTCCCTCCCCTTCTTCTTTTCTATGAAACAGGGTTGAGGAACTTTTCATATTGGCTTCTGAGCAACCTTCCGCGGTGGGTGGGGCCAGAGGCAGAAGCGGCCAGGGAGCAATATAGGGCAGATCCCAGGGCCTGAACTAACTTTTGCAGGAGGCGAGTCTGAGGATCTGAGGCAGACCCTGGTGACAAGAGATGAAGTTCTAGGTCTAACAGAAAAATAATAAAACACACACACACATTGATTGGGTCTAGTGGGCATCCACCCAAAAGTGCATGGAAAGTTGCCAATGAAACACCATTTTTTTAAAAAGGGATCTAGGGGCAACCCTGGAAATCAACCTCTCTCCCAGGAGAATTGGGGGAAAGTATTGTTAAAATAACCAGGCAGAGCCAGGCAGCATGGCTTCTGCAAAGGCAGGCCCTGTCTCACCAACTGGTTACCGTATATACTCAAGTATAAACCGATTTTTTCAGCACATTTTTTATGTGGAAAAAGCCCCCCATGGCTTATACTTGAGTGAGGCGGGTGGCGGCGGTGGAGGAACAAGCGGCCCGAAAGGAGCCCTTTCTTGCCGCTAGTCCATCTGCCGCCACCCGCCTCTTGCAAGGGCAGGCACAGGAGCTGTGGTTGGGAGAGACACTGCGCTATTGGGCTGTTTGTTCTTCCTCCACCGCTGCCACCACCACCAGGTTTCTGGTGTGGTGAACCGGCTTATACTCAAGTCAATAAGTTTCCCCAGTTTTTGTGCTAAAATTAGGTGCCTCAGCTTATATTCGGGTTGGCTTATACTCGAGTATGTACGGTAGTTATTTGAGAATGTCAACAAGCATGTAGCTAGAGATGATCCAGTTGACATAGTATACTTGGACTTTGACAAGGTAAATAAGCTTAGCAGTCATGGAATAAGAGGAGAGATCCTACCATGGATCAAGAGTTGATTAAGTAGCAGAAAGCAGGAATAAAAAGGCATTTCTCCAAATGGAGAGATGTAGAAAATGAGTCCCTCAAGAGCTGATATTAGGACCTGCACTATTTAACTAGACCGTAAACGATATAGATGCAAAGGGGAGCGGTGGCCAAGTTTGCTGGTGATACTAAATGATTCGGGGTTGATAAAGCAAACAGAGATGATGAAGAACTCTAAAAAACCCTCACCAAACTAAGTGAACGGGTGGTGACATGGAAAAAGCAATTGAATGTAAGCAAGTAGGAAGTGGTGTGTGCTAGCACAAAAAATAATAATATTATTTTCACATACTGTATATGCTTGGGGTGAACTGGTGGTGGCTTACCATGAGATCTCGAGGTCATAGTGGGCAGTGCAGTGAAGATGTCAACCCAGTGTGTGGCTGATGTGAAATGGGCAAATTCCATGCTAGGGATTATTAGGGAAGGAACTGAAAATACAACTGCAGATCTCATTATGCTGTTGTACAAATCTATGTTGTGACTGCATTTGGAATACTGTGTACACTTCTGGCGGGCTCGCCTCAAAAAGGATATTGCAGAGCTGGAAAAGGTTCAGGGACCCCTGACTATTAGGTCCAGCCGCAGACGACTCTGGGGTTGCGGCGCTCATCTCGCTTTATTGGCCAAGGGAGCCGGCGTACAGCTTCTGGGTCATGTGGCCAGCATGACTAAGCCACTTCTGGCGAACCAGAGCAGCGCAAGGAAACGCTGTTTACCTTCCCGCCGGAGCGGTACCTATTTATCTACTTGCACTTTGACGTGCTTTTGAACTGCTAGGTTGGCAGGAGCAGGGACTGAGCAACAGGAGCTCATCCCATAGCGGGGATTTGAACCGCCGAACTTCTGATCAGCAAGCCCTACACTCTGTGGTTTAGACCACAGCGCCACCCATGGCAGTAAATAAGAAGAGATCAAATGAAAGGAACATCTTACCAGTTAGATTCTTTAATAATTACAGTGAGAGACAAAAGAACCCATCTACCTAGAATGGCGGTGCTCCCAATTAAGGGCTACACCCCTCCGTCCCTGTTAATCTATGTCACTCCTACATCTTGTAATATGAGCTTGTACCCTCTACGCTTTCTGTTCTGAGACTTTCTGAGCTCTTCTCGACCTGGGGAGTGTGCTGGAGGAATGCTGTCCAAGGACTGTGAATCTGTAAACTCTTCCACTGTGTCTTCTCCTAGCTGTTCCCCATCCAGTATTTCCCAGCTTCTGCCTTCTGAACTATGTCCCTCTGCAAACCATTGTTCCAAATCTATACTGTCCTCCTGCTCCAGGGAAGATTCAGGGTCAGGGGAGGGTCTCTGGCAGGAGGGGAGAGTGCTCTGGTGCTCAGGTCCCGCTTGCAGGTTCCCGCAAGAATTTGGTTGGCCACTGTGAGAACAGGAAGCTCAACTAGGTACACCACTGACCTGATCCAGCTGGCTTTTCTTGTACACAATAAGCCCGTTTCATGCACACTCACACCCCCCACACTCTATCCTCCATCCAGCAAAGCAGGGGACGTTGGGGGCAGAGTTCAAAGACACATCCCCAAAAACACTTGAGGAGGGTGGGAAGCAGAACTAGCGAGGGGTGTGACCTGGGGAGAGGGGAAGTTGCTAAGGAGTGATTGCAGATGGACAAGAATCTAAGGGCCAGATAATAATCATATTTTAAATAATATTATTATTTATACTCTGCCAATCTGGCAGGGTTGCCAAAGCCACTCGGGGGTGGCTTTGCAACACATATAAAAACATAAAAAAACATCAAACATTAAAAACTTCCTGATACAGGGCTGCCTTCAGATGTCTTTGGAAAGTCAGGTAGTTGTTTATTTCCTTGACATCAGATGGGAGGGCGTTCCACAGGGCAGGCACCACCACCAAGAAGGCCCTTTGTCTGGTTCCCTGTAAGTTCACTTCTCGCAGGGAGGGAACTGTCAGAAGGCCCTCGGAGCTGGGTATCAGGTTCTGGGCTGAACGATGGGGGTGGAGACACTCCTTCAGGTATACTTAGGGCGTTAAAGGTCAGCACCAACACTTTGAATTGTGGTTGGAAACGTACTGGGAGCCAATATAGGTCTTTCAGGATCGGTGTTATATGGTCTTGGCGGCTGCTCCCAGTCACCAGTCTGGCAGCTGCATTCTGGATTAGTTGTAGTTTTCGGATCACCTTCAAAGGTAGCCCCACGTAGAGCGTATTGCAGTAGCGGGGCGGGGGGCACATTCACCCCCCAATTCCCCCTTCTCCACTGTACCAGGTGGCTGCCAATGCAACCCTCTGCCTTCCACTCTTCCAAAGGAACTTTGGGGAAGCTGCCAGGGCGTGCCCGATGCGAATCTCTCCCCACCTTCGGAAGAAATCAAAGCCAGCTCTATAAAATGAAGGAATGGAATCGGGAATGCAATGAAACCAATTCATGTTCTCCCCTGTCAGTTCAGCTCTTGCTGGGAGCCTGAAAGCGGGCGGCGCCCTTGTGCCACCGTCGTGCGTGCGCCTTTTTCCCCCAAAGCCACCCAGCCAGTGGGCTGAGCGCGCCGCTCGTTTTAATAGTAATGAGGGGGAAGCGGGGCGGAGCTTCCCAGTTACAGAAAGCAGGTGCTGCCCGGGCTGCAGCTCAGTCGCTCGCTTCCTACAGGGGCCGCCGCCGCCGCCGCGGTATCTGCATCGCGCTCCTTCTCTCGACCTGAGACGCGCGCGCGCGCGCGATCCGCCCGAGGAGTACCGGGAAGGGGATGTGGAATAAGCCTCCCGCCTGGCTCCCGCTGCGCTCCGCTTTCCTCCAGCTCTGACGGTCATGGAGAAGAAGGCGAAGAGGTTGGCGCTCCTGCTGGGATCGCTGCTGCTGCTTTCCGGGGTGAGTGGGTTCGCCCTGTGGATCAACCCAGGGGTGGGGTGGGGTGTGGAAGAGGCTCGGCGACTCACTCCCATCTTTAGAGGGCAGAGATGGGGAGAAGATCGCAAGTGACGGTGCGCACGGATCGTAGCGAGTATTGAGACGGGGGCGTCGATCGGATCTGCCACCCATGGGTGCTTTGTGTGTGTGTGTGTGTGTCCAGTCTGGGGTGCGGAGATGGGATGGGGCGGGTGGTAGCGGTTCTCCTTCGGGTCCGCTGGACACCAGGGTGCTCTGTCTCCGGCATAGGAGCCAACTCCTTAGGACCAAGGTCCCTTGGCCCCCCCCCCAAAAAAAATTTATTTGATGGGGCCAGGCTCCCCGACAGTTGATGGATACTGCCATCCATATACTAGTACACATGTGTGTGTACTATGTCATGTGATCAATTATCCCCCCCCCCCAATGTTTAATTAAAGTTGGCACCCCTAGCCACTGGGGTTTAAGTTTCTCTTTTTTTTTGGGGGGGGTGGATCTGCTGGGAGGCGCCCACCCATCGGTTCGGTCCCTAGGGGGGTTGCTAATCAGCTGGGAAGGAACTTTTGCGCGCGCCCAAACCGATAGCGGGCTGCTGTCCTCTGCGCACTTCCTCGCGAGTAATGCTTCGATCCCGGGTGTCTGGCGCCCACGAAGTTCCAGGGGAGGCGCGGCGAGGATCGCGCTGTGAAGTCAGGGAGAGTTGCTTTCTCTGCGTAGACGCGTGCAGAGGATCCGGGTGGATACGCAGGGTAGGGCAGCGCCGGGCTCCCTGGCCCCACCCTAACCACACCCCACGTCGGTTTGTTGGAAACCCCCCACACCCCAAGCAGAGATTTGCCTGCTGGAGGAGAACATTTGGGGCGACTATGAGAGTCGCGGGAGTGGGGGGGGGGCGAAGAAGAGGATTTAAAAAGTCCTATTTTGACGTTTCAAAAGGGGGGCGGCGGCGGCGAGGATGCGATCTATCAATTGCAGTGTCCGGAATGATAGATCTTGTTTTATATTGCTCTCTGCGGAACGTGTGAAATGGTTTTGTGCGCGCAGGGGGCGCGGCAGGGAAACGAAAAAGAGCGGCGCCGAGGATGTGCTGAGGAAGAGAGAGAGAGGGAGAGGGAGAGAGAGAGTTTGAGGCACTGCCGCCTTTTATGAGACGTCTAAGGAGCTCTGACTAGATTCCAGTTGGGGTGATAAAACGAGGAAGCACGTCTGCGTGCTCGGAAGTGCTTCCAAGAAATCATAGCGACAAATGTAAGCATCTCGCTGCGCTTTTCCTGCCTCTGGAGACCCCTCTGTAACCTCAAACCTCGGTGATGATGATGATTGTGTGCGATCAAAGATGGGCATCCTTTGTCCGGAAGCACAAAGGTGCTCTGGACCAAAACTGCAAGGGGAATAACAAATCCTTACCCACCCTCCCTCCAAAGAGCTGCCAGGGTCATTTCAGTCCCGCAACAACCTTTTCAGATAGGGAAGGCTGAGAGATAAAGCCTGCGCAAGGATATTCGCCTCTCGTAACACATTAATAATAACCGTAGCCCTGAGGTTGATTTTACACTGGGACCACCGCCGTCCTGTTTCCCTGAATCGCTCTCCTTCAGTTTGGGGTGTAGTTCTGCACAGGCTGGGTGTCTGTCTGTCTGCCAAGCACGATCCCTACATTGGGCTGGGCTCGATGACCTCTGAGGTCCCCAACCCATCTCTAAAAAACAGTGGTACCTCGGGTTAAGTACTTAACTCGTTCCGGAGATCTGTCCTTAACCTGAAGCACCACTTTAGCTAATGGGGCCTCCCGCTGCCGCCGCGCCGCCGGAGCACGATTTCTGTTCTCATCCTGAAGCAAAGTTCTTAACTCGAGGTACTATTTCTGGGTTAGTGGAGTCTGTAACCTGAAGCATATGTAACCTGAAGCGTATGTAACCCGAGGTACCACTGTACTATGATTCTCTCATTCACCCTCCAGCTGCTGTTTGCCCCACGAGGCTCAACACGGTGGGGGTTGCAGGATACCTGCTATTCTTTACACCACGGGGAAAATGACAACTTCCACTCCCAAGCCCATTCACCAACATTCCCTGATATTACTTTTTTTTTAAAAAAAGCTATGGGATAGTGATCCTATTCCCGGATCTCCCGCGTCGCACCAGTGTTAGCCTGTAGGCAAGGCAGCTAAGTTACCGAGGTCCCCTCAAAGCCAAATCACATACATTGATTAGAAAACGCATCGGCTTTTAAGCTTCGAGTGGTCATTTCTGCCGGCAGCCCTTCGCTTAGTGTGGATGTGCCAAACGACAGGGAGCTGGCGTGAGAGAGAGGAGGGAGAGAGATCACAGAAGGAAGAGGGGCGGATTTCAAAATTAGTATTATTTTGCAGAGGGGAGATTCAGGATGGGTAGCCAGACGGAGGGAGAGGCTCGCTGGTTGAGAGGGTTTGGTTGCAATAGGGACTTAGGGAGCTGCCTGCCTTATCCCCAGTTAGACCCATTGGTCCATCTAGGTTAGTACCGTCGACACTGGCTGGCAGCAGCTCCCCAGCGTTTCTGACAGGGGACATTCCCACCCATATCTGGAGATGCCAGGGATCCAATCTTCTGCAAGCAGAGCTGAAGTTCTACCCCTGCGCTCCAACCCTCTCAAATCGTATAGTGTTTAGCTTGCAAAATGGGGTGGAGGGAAGCTGAACAGACGTGGCTTTTGGATCTCAAGGTCCGTGTTTTCCACAAACCTCAAATCTGTGCCCGTAACTCTTTGAGTATGCAAGGTGGAGATCAGGTTCTTCAGTGAAGAAGGAGCCCTGCATACGCTCGGAGGCGAATCTTTGCTTTATTGCCTGGCTCATTTCTGGACAGGAAACAGTTAATAATAATAATGTCTAGGGTTGAATTGCATTAGCCCTTAGCAGAAAAGGAGACAGTGGACGGCTAGTGCAGTAAAACGCTAATATCTTAGGGGGCGTGGGTTTGGCATGTTGAACTTTGGGGGTGATGGACATTTAAGGTTGGTGGCTGACTGGGAGAGGCTGATGGCAGGACTGTAAGACGTAAATTAGGAGGCTTGGCACCACTGCAGAGGCTGAAACAGCGACCATTGGGGCATCCTAGTATAGCATTTTTCTTGACACTGCGCCCACTGAATTAACTTGAAACAGGAACCAGCTCTGCAACCCATTTTTAATCAGTGCTCCCTGACTTCTTTTGCCCTGGAATAGAAATCGATGTGCACCAACCCCCTGACCTTTGCAGTTTGAGTATAAAACACAAACATATACAGACGATTAGAATCCCCAAACTAAACTGAAACGCCAGCAAGGAATATCACCAAAGTAAATCAAAACACCAGCAGTTGCCATTTTTGCACAAAACACAAATGCAAGAAATTATGCCAAGCAGGTGAAATTAGCAAAATGAACAAGACTTTAAGAATGAGGCAGTTGAGGAGATAATACACCCTAGAGTGCCTCTGCGCATGTGAAAAGAAACGGGAGCTTTATACATGCCACCACCTAATCCGGGCATAGGCAAACTCGGCCCTCCAGATGTTTTGGGACTACAACTCCCATCATCCCTAGCTAACAGGACCAGTGGTCAGGGATGATGGGAGTTGTAGTCCCAAAACATCCGGAGGGCCGAATTTGCCAATGCCTGACTTAATCTCATCCTGGCCTAAACAGGAAGAACTTCGAAGGAAGATGATTAGAAGGCAGGCAGGAAGGAATAAGACACTGCTGAGATGTCAATGCACAGGCACTGCACAGCGAAAAGGGGAAAAGAAGTAGATTTCTGCCCCAAAGAGCTTACAGACCTGTGGAGGGAGATCAGAGGGCGGGGAGACATGGAAGAGGCAGGAGTAGACTCATAGAATTGTAAGCTTGGAAGGGACCAGTATGCAGCTGCCCTATACGGGGGTCGAACCTGTAACCTTGGCAGGCTTGTCTAGGAAGGACCATAGATGCAGAAATGCAATCGACACACACTTTTGGGCCTTGGGGTACAGATTTGTTGCATGGGCATTGTGGGAAAGGAGTCTGGATTTATTATCCCTGGAGGAGGGAACTGAGGGAGGAGAGAGAGGTGGCGTTCTGAAGGTATTATGGGTGAGGTCCCAGGCATGACAGTTACAAAGGCAGAGAGTTTGCGAGTTTCCTGTTTTGCTTAAACCCTGGAATCTCTGGGATGTTTTAAAAAAACGAGTTAAGCATCGTCTGCACAGCTTCTCCTCGTCTTTCCCCCAGGCAGCCTCTGGCTGTGGACAGCTGAGTACAATCCGTTTCTTTCAGTGCTGGGTCTCCGAGATGCCGTCCCGTTCCCCTAGAAGTAGGAATAGGCAGAGGGAAGTTCGCTGTGTGCGTTGAGAGACACACCTTCTGCAGCTTAAAAGGCTGCAAGAGCCAGGGAGAACGATCCCAGCGGTTAAAATAAATGCAATTAAAAAAGAAAGGAAGTTGCACAACATGTTTGTTCGCAAGTAAGCTTTGCTTAATTTAGGAGGCGGAGGAAGGGGTGTCGGTGAAGCCTAACATGCCTTTCCAGATCCGCCCTCATGCCAGAGGGGGCTAGGGATGATATGTGAAGAAGAAGAAGAAGAAGAAGAAGAAGAAGAAGAAGAAGAGAAAATCAGAGGGGAAATGAAAGGATGGCTGTTATTGGATCATGTGTTTAGTTTAGGGTTCTCCCCCCCAAAAAAAAAAGATGGTCAAACTTTAGAGCTACACAGAATGCTTCCCCCACAAGGCTGCTCATGAAAAAGTAAAGAAGAGGCTTGCAGAGGATGGTGTCTTATGAGCTCCTCAAGACTACCCTGTTTCACTGAGAATCCATACTGGGGTCTTTGCACAAGGCTTATGCAGAGATTAGGGATGGCGAGACCTCACCATTTCTTCTCTCTCGGTTTCTTACTTTTCCAATCTTAAATTCGCTCCTCTGCATTTTGCAGTAATTTGTGACTATTTATTATTATTATTAAAGAAATCCTGATGAAAAAACACCAACGTTTTATTGTGAATCTCTCCCAATAAACACATTTTTAAAAAGCAGGTTTGACAAATATACACATTTTTGCGTGCAATTCCTCCCAATAAATGCATTTTTTTTTGGTATGTTGTTTTCACTACATCTCCATCCTTATGCACACTTTTATGTCATATATGCATTTTGGGAAATACTGTTTGGTTTCAGAACTGCATTGCAAAATTCAGATGTGTGCGGATTTTGAAGGATGGTGCCACCCCCATTCTCGTATTGTTTCAGAAACTGCAGATTTGATGGATCAACTTGAAACGTGTGCTGCATGGAGTTTCTCCTCCCTCCCTTGTGGAGGTTAGTCTATGTCTGGTCTTACTGAGCATCCATCCTGATCTGCTTGCAGAGTAAACCTTCCTTTGCATCTTTTGTCCCACCCCCACCCCCACTCTTCCCAGAGCCTTCTGGCTTCCTAACCACAAAAAACCCATTTTTCATTTTTTAAAAATGGGTTCGTTGTGCTAGGGTGGCAGACGGCTTTTGTCCACTCCGTGCAAATCTAAATATCCCTGCATGCATGGTGGGTTTGCATCGTAGCAGTCTGGAGGTGCCCTGTGACAGCTTAGCAGGGATTGTGGGAGGAGGGGGAAGGAGAAAGGAATTGCATGCTAATGACAACCTCTCCCCCACACTAATTTGGCAGCTAGGGATATCCCTGAATCTATGGGAGGGGTCACAGTCCAGTGGCAGGCCACATGCAGTTTCCCATAGACAGTCCCAAGGCTGAGTCCCAGCCTAGGCATCTCCAGTGGAAAAGGGTCATCTAGCAGCTCATGGGAAAGACCCTGGAGTGAGACCCTGGAGAGCAGATGAGGAGGAGAAATAGAAATCATAGAATCACAAAATTGTAGACCGGAGGGTCATCAACCGCCTGGAAGGAAGGAATATGCAGCTGTCCCATCCGGGGATCAAACCTGCAACCTTGGCGTTATCAGCGCCACGCTCTAACCAACTGAAATAGTCTGAGCCTGGTTCAAGGCACAGGTCCTGTTTGCAACGGTCACCAAATTAAAGGCGAGACAGCTCAAACGACCCTACTTTTTCTAAGAAAGGAACAAGGATTTGGGGGGTAGGGAAGTACTTCAGACCAGGTTCCATGGAGCAGGCATGGAGAAAAGAAGAAGAAGAAGAGGAGGAGGAGCATGGGTGTTATTATTATTAACAATAATAATAATAATAGCGCCGTCTGTTAATAATTTGGGCGTAATCTTCGACACCTCCCTTTCTATGGAGGCGCAGGTTGTAGCCATAACAAAGGTGGCATTTTTCATCTCCGCCAAGCTAAGTAGTTGGCTTTCTACCTCTCTTGCCCTCACCTAGCCACTGTGATCCATGTGACAGTCACCTCCAGACTTGATTATTGTAACTCACTCTACGTGGGGCTGCCCTTGAGACTGACCCAGAAACTCCAGCAGGTGCAGAATGCCATGGCGAGACTCCTTATGGGGTCCTCACCATGGGATCACATTCGTCCGGTGCTATACCAACTGCACTGGCTCCAGGTGGAGTACAGGATCAGGTTTAAGGTGCTGGTTTTAACCTTTAAAGCCCTATTTGGCCTAGGACCCTCATACCTACAGGACCGCCTCTCCTGGTATGTCCCACGGAGGACCTTATAGTCTTCAAATAAAAACATCTTGGAGATCCTGGGCCGCAGGAAGGTTAGGCTGGCCTCGACCAGAGCCAGGGCTTTTTCAGCCGTGGCCCCGATCTGGTGGAACGCTCTGTCACAAAAGACTAGGGCCCTGAGGGACTTGACATCTTTCTGCAGGGCCTGCAAGATGGAGCTGTTCCACCAGGCCTTTGGCCAAGGCACAGTCTGACCCCCTCTCTCCTTCTGTAATCCTCATAGAACTCTAGCCCAGTGGTTGCCATTAATTTGATTCTGAATTGATTTTAGAATGGATTTTAATTAATTGACTATGTGATTTTATGTACACAGTGCTATTTTTACTTGTTAGCCGCTCTGAGCCCAGCTTTGGCTGGGGAGGGCAGGATATGAATAAATTTATTATTATTATTATTATTATTATTATTATTATTATTATTATTATTAATATTATTTTGCTGAACACAGGCACAAGCTGCCTCTGCCCATATACAAGTATTTGTGTGAAAGTGGGTACACTTGTTTATTAGTACAGCTTAGCTATTGTGTACACAGGTAAGCAGGGTGCCCATTTGCTGTGCGTTACATGCAACTAATTTTGCGAGCGTGCAGATATCAACCCAGGTATACAGGTGTACATGGATTGTACACTTGTTGAATCTAATGTGTGAACACCCCTATTGTTGGTGTTTTAAGAAATGTTGAATGAGAGGTGTGCTCCAGCACCAGATGGGGGAGGTGTAAATTTGGGGGGGGGAGGACGGAGAGTATTTATGGTGCAGTGGGCAAGATTGTTATCCGACCTTATCGGTGAGGGCCAACTTTGACTGGTGCATGGTTCTGCCCACTTGTCCATCACCCAATGTCATTGTGATGCTGGATGATTGAAAGGTGGGTCATCCCGCCCACCTGTCAAAGTCCCTCTCATTGCCAGCTGTGTGCCCAGTGCTTGGTTAGCACCAATCACAGGGCTGGGCAAAGCTGCTTTCTGCAGGGATTGGCTGCTCCACTGCTGACATCACATATGACATCAGGTGTGGGGCAAGTGGGCGTGGTTTGGGGAAATAGCTTTGGGACCCACACCAAGCCGAAGGTGGTGGACTCTCCTTCCTTGGAAGGTGGTGAATAGAGGCTGGATGGCCATCTGTCATGGATGCTTTAGTTGAGGTTCATGCACTGCAGGGGGTTGAAGACCCTCAAGATATCCCTTCCAACTCTACAATTCTAGACTGGTGCCAGTGTGGTGTAGTGGTTAAGAGCGGTAGACTCGTAATCTGGTGAACCGGGTTTGCTTCCCCGCTCCTCCACATGCAGCTGCTGGGTGACCTTGGGCCAGTCACACTTCTCTGAAGTCTCTCAGCCCCATTCACCTCACAGAGTGTTTGTTGTGGGGAAGGAAGGGAAAGGAGAATGTTAGCCGCTTTGAGACTCCTTCGGGTAGTGATAAAACAGGATATCAAATCCAAACTCTTCTCTTCTTCTGCCTCAAAGTTCCCCTTAGCAGGAATGCCTAACGTTTGGAAAGTCTTTTGTTTCCAAATCTTTGGAAAGTCAGTTGTTTATTTCCTTGACATCTGATGGGAGGGTATTCCACAGGGCGAGTGCCACCACCGAGAAGGCCCTCTGCCTGGTTCCCTGTAACCTCACTTCTCACAGTGAGGGAACTGCCAGAAGGCCCTCGGAACTGGACCTCAGTGTCTGGGCTGAACGATGGGGGTGGAGATGCTTCTTCAGGTATACTGGACCGAGGCCGTTTAGGGCTTTAAAGGTCAGCAGCAACACTTTGAATTGTGCTCAGAAACATACTGGGAGCCAATGTAGGTCTTTCAGGACTGGTTATATGGTATCGGCAATTTATGCACTGCCTTTTTAAAAAGGAAAAGCAGTTTAAAAACTCTATCCACTGTACGACAGTGTCCCCGATATGCAAGGTGAGTCTGCCTATCTGCTTGCTAGGCTGTGCTCCATCTTCTCTCAGTTTTGGACCACGAAGGACGAGCTTTGTTTGACAACACCGAGGCCGCAACAGACGCAGCTCCTGGCGCCCCCTGACACCTCTGGTTTAATTTATGGCACCTCCGAGGCTAATTGATGTATTGTGGCCAGAGCTGTCACAGGCAAAAGCTTCCCTTCATATGAAGCACAGGGCTGAGAGGGTGCTGGATGTATAATTCACAGGGCCTGCGGTGCAAGGGAGACGAAGTGATTAGTAGGATGAGACCTAGTGGAGGCAGAGAAAGAGAAGTGTGACTCATTAGCCAGAGTGCTAAAAGCCACAGAAGTATAACTTAAGTATTCCCCTGAGCACGCAAGGGCACAGATTTGCATGAAATTCGCATTTTCATTTTATTTCATTAATACCCCATCTTTCCTCAGGTGAGCTGAAGGCAGCATGCGTAGCTATCCCCCTTCCTTGTTTTTTGTGTGTTTTAATATTTTGTTGGAAGCTGCCCAGTCAGATGGGCAACATATCCTCCTCCTCCTCCTCACCTCCCTACCCTGTGAGGTAGATCAGGCTGAGAGACAGTAACTGGCCCAAGGTCACCCAGTGAGCCTTGTGGTAGAGTGGGGATTTGACCGCTGGTCTACCAGGTCCTTGTCCAACTCTCTAACCCAGGGGTAGGCAACCTAAGGCCCAGGGGCCGGATCCGGCCCAATTGCCTTCTTAATCTGGCCTGTGGATGGTCCGGGAATCAGTGTGTTTTTTCATGAGTATAGGTAAAGGTAAAGGGACCCCTGACCATTAGGTCCAGTTGTGGCCGACTCTGGGGTTGCGGTGCTCATCTCGCTTTATTGGTCGAGGGAGCCGGCGTACAGCTTCCAGGTCATGTGACCAGCATGACTAAGCTGCTTCTGGCGAACCAGAGCAGCGCACGGAAATGCCTTTTACCTTCCCGCCGGAGCGGTACCTATTTATCTACTTGCACTTTGAGGTGCTTTCGAACTGCCAGGTTGGCAAAAGCAGGGACTGAGCAATGGGAGCTCACCCCGTTGCGGGGATTTGAACCGCCGACCTTCTGATCAGCAAGTCCTAGGCTTTAACCCACAGCACCACCCGCGTCCCCCATGAGTAGAATGTGTCCTTTTATTTAAAATGCATCTCTGGGTTAATTGTGGGGCAAAGAAATTCGTTCATTCCCCCCCATATAGTCCGGCCCACCACATGGTCTGAGGGACGGTGGACCGGCCCCTTGCTGAAAAAGGTTGCTGACCCCTGCTCTAACCTCTACACTTCACCAGCTATGCACAGATGGATATTTGGACCATGGTGCTGATAACGCCAAGGTTGCAGGTTCGATCCCCACATGGGACAGCTGCATATTCCTGCATTGAAGGGGGTTGGACTAGATGATTCTTGGGTCCCTTCCAACCCTATGATTCTCTGATACAGTGTCTCTATTACCGTCGTTTAAATAAATGCATCTCAACATAGTGAAGAAAGCCTGAGTGACAGTGGCGTAGCGTGGGGGGTGCCAGGGGTGCCGGCCGCACCGGGCGCAACATCTGGGGGGCGCGAGTCCAGAGGGAAGCGACAAGTTCCTTCCTCCGCCGGGCTCCCCGCCGCCACCGCCAGCCTTGCGCCCTAGCGCGCGCGCGCCCCGTCGCCGCTGCGGCGGCTGCGCTCCACTCACTGCTCGCAGGGGAGCAGCTGCTGCAGCAGAACCGACGGCACCACCGATGCCTGGCCGGGCACAGGCAGCCTCTGCACCCCGACACCACCGCCATCCCCTCGGCCCAGCAACAGGCGGCGGCTGCTTCTGCGGACTGGGAGGGAGGAGAGCTCCGAGGGGCCTCGCCGTGCCCTGCCCTCCCCCAGACCCTCCGAGGGGGTCTCCCGGCAGAAGGGGGCGCCGCTGGCTCCGGCTCTCAGCGCAAGTCTCAGCTACGCGCGGGGGGGGGGGCCGAGGATGGAGCATGGCTGGAAGCCCCCGTACCCGGCCGGGAGGAGGAGAGGGGAGGGGGCTTCGGCTGCCTCGGCCCGCGGGGGCTCCGCAAATAATAAATTTAATAAATTCCTGCTGAGCCTTTGGGGGGGTCCATGTCTCCTTCGCTCGCCCCCAGCCCCAGTGGCGTAGTGTGGGGGGTGCAGGTGGGCCGGGCGCAACATCTGGGGGGGGCACTCACACTCGAGCGCTGAAATCCACGGGTTAGGGAGCGCAAATTACTTGCCTTGCCCCGGGTGCTGACAACCCACGCTACACCACTGCTGAGTGACCTGTCAGCTTGCCTCCTCAGTCTGCTTAAGGACCCCTGTTGTTCTTGACTTTTCTTTTCTTTTTATAAATTTTCAAAATAACCTTTATTATACAGTGGCACCTCAGGTTAAGAACTTAATTTGCTCTGGAGGTCCGTTCTTAACCTGAAACTGTTCTTAACCTGAGGTACCACTAATGGGGCCTCCCGCTGCCACCGCACAATTTCTGTTCTCATCCTGAAGCAAAGTTCTTAACCCGAGGTATTATTTCTGGGTTATCGGAGTCTGTAACCTGAAGCGTCTGTAACCTGAAGCATCTGTTACCCGAGGTACCACTGTACATCAATTAACATTACTTTACATAAAACCTAGACAGTACATACAATGCAAACAACACTCATTCCATCCATTACAACTTAAACACACCTGAGACCAGGGATGTCAAACTCAAATTCATCGGGGGCCGCATCAGCAGTTTGGTCACCCTTAAAGGGCCGGTTGTATCTGTAACAAGTGGAGGTTTCCTGTGTAGAACGGCCAGCGCCGCTAGCGGGTAGACGTTCTCTGGCTTGTAGGCTGCCGCGCATGCGCTGAAAAGGTGGCTTTCTTGTGTCAAAAAAAAAAAGTGAGAATAAAAGGTGAAGGCCGGCGGCCGGCGGCAGCTACACTGGCCACATGAAGAGGTCTGGTGGGCCAGATTCGGCCCGCGGGCCTTGTGTTTGACACCCGTGCCTTAGACACTAACTTCCGATTCTTCTCATTGTACTGTTTTGTTATCCTGTACACAGTTCATTATTGTTTTTTCGTTCCCCCATTTCTTATCAAAACTCTTCTATTGTACACTGTCTTTATGTTTCAAGATTCATTCTAGATCTGCAAGGAGTTACCAATATCACAATAGTTTTAAAGATATTCTTTAAACATTATCCACTCTTTATTAAATTTCTGTATCGACTTTCCTCTTAATCTCCCTGTGATCTTTGCGAGTGGTAAATATTCTATCATTTTTGCTTGCCAGTCAATTTTTGTGGGGATGTTATCGCTTTTCCAATTCTTTGCTATCAAAATCCTAGCTGCTGTGGTTGTGTACATGAATAGAGGTCTATGATTTTTCTTAATTTCCATGGACATTATTCTTAATAGGAAGGCCTCAGGTTTTTGGATGAATGAGAATTTGAATATCTTTTTAAGTTCTTTATATATGGTGTCCCAAAATTCTCTTAGAATCCCCACCACATGTGCATAAATGTACCTACCCCATTTTTACACCTCCAACAAACCTCTGAACTGTTTTTATACATTTTTTGCCAATTTGGCTGGGCTTAGGTACCCAGGTATCTTCATTACATTTTCTCTGAGATTGTAACAAGCAGTGAATCTAATATCCTCCTTCCACAACCTTTCCCGCTCATTCATGTATATATTGTGTCCGATATCATGGGCCCACCGTTGTTCTTGACCTTTCAACTGGACTCTTGCAAAGAGAGGAGTGCCCTTTGTAAAGGAGGGACACATGGCCACAACACAGAAATACAGTAGCAGTGTTTCCCAAATAGGACAAACACCCTAAATCTTTATCCCGAGCCTGAGAAATGCAGTCAAACTGGGGAATGTGCTCCAGCTCTGCAGGCAATCTTTTCCAACCGTCCTTGTGAATTTTTGTTGCTCAAGTAGAACGACCCTAAGGTCAGAAATCGCACGTCCAGGAAAAAACTAAACCTAAGTTATGTACACTTCCCCACCCCCTATTTTAGAGATCTTGAAAGGGGGCAGGAAATCACAGTCGGTTGTCATATCTGACTGAAGTGGCAGGGGAAAGAAAATAAAGAGATGACTCAATTGACAAGGAGTTAGTTAGGGCCTCAGAAACACCCTCAACGACCTATGTAGGGAGATAAAATCAAAGCCCTTCTCCCCACCGGCCACCCCACATTGCAACTGTTACTGGTACTTATTGTTTAGAGAAAACGTTGAATAATTTGCTGTACAAATTATTCATTCCCGCTGCTGCCCAGCGATGGAGGCTGCTACGTCTGCCCATTTTACAGATGGGAAAAGGGAAGCTGGGAGGTGGTGATTTATCCAAGGCCTCATGGCGACTCCATGGAAGAGGTGGGGCTTGATTTCCATGTTAAATAGTTCACATCACAGGCCAAACAGAGGAAGGGAAGGAGGGATTTATTGTGCTGAGGTTTATCGGACCGCAAGAAAATATTTGTGGCTTGTGAACAGGCAACTTTGTGCAACTTTTTAAAAAGTCACTTTGAGTTTCAGTTTTTTTGGGTGGAAATGAAATAAATAAAAATAACATCTGCATGGTGGCCTCCCAAAAGGTGCAACTGTGATGATGGGAATTTGCAGTGACTGTGTATTTAGCCTCCAAGTTGCACATCTCTCTGTGTGTGCACATTCTGGCTACATAGAGTCCTACCAACATGTATGAAATGAACCTCCTGGGTTCTCTAACTCTGGCTTATTTCTTCCTTGCAGCCTAAAGACTGCAGTTCCAACACCTTTTCTGAGCATTCAAAGCCCAACTCCGTGTGCCCCTACAAAGATGGCTTCCTTCCCCCGAAACAGCACTTGCCTGGATATTACAATTGCTGGGTGGGATTGATGTAAGGCGTCCCTATGGAACGGCTTCTTGCAGTATGTTAGTCATCATGAGACACAGCCCTTCCTCCTCTGCTCTCAATTGTTTTGTGATGCCCCTTCATTTATGTTAAAAAATATTTCCAATTGCCTCGAAGCTGCGAGAGCTGGTGTACCGTAGAGCATATTTGTTCAGAAATACAGTCAAACCTCGGCTCCTGAACGGTTCCGGTTTTTTAACGATTCAGCTCCCGAACGCCGAAGACCCGGAAGTAAATGCTCTGATTTTCGAATGTTTTTCAGAAGCCAAACATCCGACGCGGCTTCTGCTTGAGTGCAGGAAGCTCTTGCAACCAATCGGAAGCCACGCCTTGGTTGTCGAACGTTTCAGAAGCTGAACGGGCTTACAGAACGGATTACATTCGACAGCTGAGGTTTGACTGTAAGTCATGTTAAGAGGGAGTTTAGGCTGCAATTCTACATGCTGCGGCAAGTGGATGGAAACCTGTTTTAACCCAAGGACCACACTGCATACTGAGCAACCTCGCAAAGGCCTCCTGTGCCCAGGTGTGGGCGGGGCCAGAGGCAAAAGGTGGGCGGGGCAGCAGATGTGATCCGGAGCCCTGTACAGTAGGCAACAGTTGAGTCAGATGTGTACATATGCACAAACACACACACACATGACTCTGTCTTCCATCTTATTACACTTCCAGCCAGGCAAAAGCAGATGTGGAACAGGGATGAAGAGAGGGGTGCAATGGCAAGAGTCTCAGGCAGGGGTCAGCAACCTTTTTCAGCCGTGGACCGGTCCACCGTCCCTCAGACCATGTGGTGGGCCAGACTATATTTTGAAGAAAATAAATGAACAAATTCCCATGCCCCACAAATAACCCAGAGATGCATTTTAAATAAAAGAACACATTCTAATGTAAAAACACGCTGATTCCCGGACCGTCCGCAGGCCGGATTGAGAAGGCGATTGGACCAGATCCTGCCCCAGGCCTTAGGTTGCCTACCCCCGGTCTCAGGAGCCGGAAAGGGAGGCATTTGCCCCCCCCACACACCCCAGCCTAACCCTGGTTATCCATTCCTCCTCTGGGTGTAGCTCCCACTGAACCTGGCCGGGTTTACTTCTGAGCAGCCATGACTGCAGGCTCCCTGACCTAAGGATAGGGTAGTTTGCTACTTGATTCTTGCCTCTGTCAAAGATTCACCCAGTGGCCTTCATCAATTCCCTCTGAGTTTCAGCTCCCCATCTGCGATATGGCTGTGTGATCAGGCTGGCCCGCACTACAGGGTTGTCGTACCACTGCAGAAAATTATGTAAGTGAGCGTTGAAAGCACATTACATCAGGTAATGTCTGCGAAGTGCTTTTAGCACTCTGTTAAGTATATATACACATGCCAAGTATTATTGCCGTGCGCATTAAAACTCTGGGGGAGGAATGCACTCTGCTGCGGATTACTAAAGTGCTTATACAGGAGTCTTCATGTAGACATTTTTGTTTTAAACTGCAGCCTAGCCTTTCCATTCCCCAACTCCCTTTTATTTTCCGTTCAAAGGAGGTGCACATCCCAGTTCCTTCTACAAATGTCCCTTCCTCTCGCCCTTTCATCTGTCTACCTCTCTGTCCACACATATAATCCCAGACAGGTTGAAAAGGCACCTGTGCCTGCTTCGATCGTCGGGTGGAAAGTGAAATATTTAGCAACATTCACAGGGGAAATTTGCCTATGTGGTATGCAGGCTGAGACCCTACCTGCCTGTGGACTGTCTCACCAGAGTGGTGCACGCTCTAGTTATCTCCCCCTTGGACTACTGCAATGCACTCTACGTGGGGCTACCTTTGAAGGTGACCCGGAAACTACAACTAATCCAGAATGCAGCAGCCAGACTGGTGACTGGGAGCGGCCGCAGAGACCACATAACACCAGTCTTGAAAGACCTACATTGGCTCCCAGTACGTTTCCGAGCACAATTCAAAGTGTTGGTGCTGACCTTTAAAGCCCTAAACGGCCTCAGTCCAGTATACCTGAAGGAGCGTCTCCACCCCCATCGTTCTGCCCGGACACTGAGGTCCAGCTCCAAGGAGGGCCTTCTGGCGGTTCCCTCATTGCGAGAAGCAAAGCTACAGGGAACCAGGCAGAGGGCCTTTTCGGTAGTGGCGCCCGCCCTCTGGGACACCCTCCTATCAGATGTCAAAGAGATAAACAACTACCTGACATTCAGAAGACATCTGAAGGCAGCCCTG
This sequence comes from Podarcis vaucheri, assembly GCF_965113315.1. Classification (NCBI taxonomy): domain Eukaryota; kingdom Metazoa; phylum Chordata; class Lepidosauria; order Squamata; family Lacertidae; genus Podarcis; species Podarcis vaucheri. The sequence goes on from NC_138751.1 coordinate 35,600,566, forward strand.
TTTAGGGAAGTTTTTTATGTGTGACATCTTAGTGTATTTTTGGTCTTTGTGGAAGCCGCCCAGAGTGGCTGGGGAAACCCAGCCAGATGGGCGGGGTACTACTACTACTACTACTACTACTACTACTAATTGTTGTTGTTGTTATTATTATTATTTTCTCCGACAGATAGCTGGCAGTGCAGTCACAGGAGCAGATTTGGGTTTTGACATTTAAATGTAAATTCCGAACAGGGAGGGTGTGGGTTGCAGCTAAATCTTAGCCCTTCTCAGAGTAGACCCATTGCAGATAATGGAGGGGAATAACTTAGGTCCATTAATTTCATTGAGTCCCCTCTGAGTATAACTTTGCTAGATACAAACCTGTGTGTGCATGAGACGGTGAGTTAAGTATACAGTTTACTTTATTTTTATTTATATGTTAGATTCTTATACCACCCCTTCATCACAAGATCTCCGGGTGGTTCACAAGATAAAAAAAATACCAGGTAAAAGCACAAATCAATAATTAAAACAAAACCAACAAAATAACAATTTCCCGCCCCAACCTCCACATGCTTACTCAGAAGCAAGTCCCACTGAGTTTGTGAGATTCACTCCCACCCAGCAAAGTGTGTTTATCATTGCAACTTTCATTTCTGAAATAAGAAGGACCAAGCTTGAAGTCTAAAACCCAGTGACTGCTCCCTCTTCCCCCATTCATGTCTTGGCCCTGCCTGTGGGTACTTAGGGATGGGCTGAGAAGCATGTTGACATTCACAGCTTTCAAGACGGAGTTCTGGCACTGAAGACAATCAGATCAAGTTCAAGGTGTGGCCATTAGCATCTAAGGCCTGTAGCAGCTTGGGACCATTTAACCTGCAAGATCGCCTTGCCTCAAATATGCCCACTTGACCACTTTAATCCACGGAGCTGGCACTGTTACAGCTGCCACCTAATACTCATCCTGCGTGAGTAAGAAATCAATAATTTAGTGTGGTGGCATCTGCACTTGGGAACTCCTTGCCACTTGACACCAGGCAAGTCCCTTCTCTATACCCTTTTTGGCACCTGCTGAAAACATTTTTGTTTAGGTCAACCAGACATGGAGGGTGTTGACATGTGTTTTAATTGGGTTTTCAGTTTATAGTTATTAATATTTTTAAATCGTTTTAAAGCTGATTTTTTAATTGTTATTCTTAAAATCAGCATTATTAATTATATATTATTTATATAATTATTGATATTAATTAATATATTAATAATATATTAGTAAAATTATTATTTGATTTTCCAAAAGAAAGAAAAGAAACCAAACATACATCAAAAGATCATACAAAATCCACATATCAAGATTGCTCTGAATCTCCTGACTCTCCCCTCCCTCCATCCCATCCATGGGTCCTCTTAATTCTGTTTTCAACTGCATATCAATATTTCTCCAATTTTTCATCTTCCTAAGTTATCTGTACTTTCTGTTACATTACAAGTGTGTTTAGAAACCTGCTAATGTTTTGACCTGTTTGAAATAATTTTGTATATACATTATAAACATTTCCCATTCTTTTTTTAAAAAAAATCTTGTCTTTTTTATTTTAAACCCCCAATCATTTAATTGTTTTATTCATTTTGTAAAGTGTGTTGAGGGTCGTTGTTGTTTTACAATTGAGCCGTATAGAAAATCCAGGAAATTAACTAACTAACTAACTAACTAACTAACTAGTTAGGGAGTGAAAAGATCCTACTCTTAAACATGATTACCTTATTGGAAGTCAATAGCACTTTAAATCAACCAGATTTCTCTTTGAGGAAAGGTTGGGGCTCCTCTGTGTGAGCTCACACTTAGATTATTGTATTTTTTACTGCCCGGGTGGGGAAAGCTGCTTTGTGGGGGTTTTCTGCCTCAGGTGCCACAATAGCTTGACTGGCCTCGGATACATTTTATACCATGATATAGAGGTAGCAGGATGGCAGGGGCACCACCTGCTTTTCTGCCTCAGGCGGCAAAATATTTTGGGCCAGCCCTGTTGGCCTAACCCCCCCTCCATATAACCACCTCGAAGTGTAGAATGAAAGGTTTCTCTTCTCAGTTCATTGTATTTCTTTGCAAAGGAGGAGGAGGAGGAAACCCCACTGGTCCAAACATGAGCCCGACTTAGAAAGCAATTAAAAGCTTGGCGAAGGTGTCTTTCCCCCTCTCTCTCCTCATTTTGTTCCACCTGTCAGAATGCTTTATGGGGTTAATACCTATGGCTTTGTCAACAGGAGTCGTGTTAATAGCAAGCACATTTGGATGGGCCTAATGCAGAACATGTGTCCTCCCCCGAGAGTGATGATCTGTGGGGAAGGGAGGTCCTGGACTCTTAGGGAAAACCCAAAGCTGGAGTGTGGGGCAGGATGCAATCCTGCTCCCCAAAAAAAGCTGGTGGTGAAATGGATGTTACATTTTTTTACACACTGTTGAGAAGTGGATTTTGTGTGTGTGTGTGTGTGTGTGTGTGTGAGAGAGAGAGAGAGAGAGAGAGAGACTGAAGAGGCAATGCTTACTCACTTTTTACCTTCCTTGCTTAAGAAGACCTTCCTTTATTTACACAGCCTGTTGCACTTCCAGGACTTAATTTCTGCCAGCGGGGAGCACTGGAACCTATTTTCAATGTGAGAGTCCAGCCCTGGAAAGCTTTGAGGCAATCCTTTAATTTTTATTATTATTTGACAGGTGGAGATCTCTCTCTCTCTCCCCCTGATCTGAGAGAGAGAGAACCTGGTGCCATCCAATTGTTGTTGTACTCCAGATCCCATCGGCCCCAGCCATTGTGGCCAATGGTCAGGGATGATGGGAGTTGTGCTTAGGGATGGGTGAATCCACCAGTTCTGGTTTCTTGCAGTTTCTCATCTTTACCAGTCATAAATCCAGCTCCCCACATTTCCATGTCAGTTTGTGACCCCCCACCCCCACTTAAGTCCTTGTGAAAATTCTTCAGCATTTTAAGGCAAATTTCTGATAAAATACAAGCTTGTGTGCAATTTTGCCTAATAGACACATGTTTGCACAGCTGTCTTTCCTTAAAACAATAACAACGCTTGTCTGTATGTTATTTTCACTTATATGCCTTTTGATGCACATTTCCTTCCCCTCAATATCTGCATTTTTGTGGCTATTACTGGGTTAGATTGCAAAATTCGGAAAAAAAGTGTGCGTTTTGAAAGATGGATGTGTCTTGGTTTGCCCATTGTTTTGGAGAGTGCAAACCAAGCAGGTTTGCCTTTTAATGTGGACTGAACTAAATTCCTCTCCAGCTCCTAGTTGTAGTCCAACAGGATCTGGAGGACAGTAGCCTACCCACCCTTGATCTCATTGGCCTTTTCTCATAAAGAGATCCAAGATGGCAAACAGGATCATTTCATAGAAGTCAAGATAGAATTAACAAAAGAAGTATCAAAACAAATAAAGGACAGAGAACAGAGTTGGTGCTGAGCATGTGCAGAGTGTTCACTCCCTCATTGCTGAGCAACAGCAGCCTGGTCCAGTCTCGACACCCCACACACCTTGGTGGAGAAGCCTGAAAATCCTGCTTCAGGACCACCCTGGGCACAAAATGACCCTTTACCTCGCTGGTCCTTAGTTGATCAAGCATGGTCAAGTTGACCATCCACCTGTGTTTTGTAGGCTGTATGTTTTGAAGAGAAGTCATGGGTCAGTGGTAGAGCACACACTTTGCCTGCAGAAGTTCTATGGTTCAACGCCTAGTACTTCCAGTTAGAAGGGTTCTTCCTTAAGTAACAGTGCTGGAAGAAACCCCTGCCTGAAACCTTGAGAAAGCTTTTGACAGAGTAGACTAGCCTACCCTTGATGTAGCTGGACTACAACTCCTAGCTCCCCTGACCATTAGCTGTGCTGTCAGGGCCTGATGGCTGTTGTAGTCCAAATATCTAGAGGGCACTGACTTGGGGATGACTGCATTAGACTATACTGTCAGACTCAGGATAAAACACCTTTCTGTATCAACACACCTGAGTTTAGGAGCAGAACTCCAGGGTCAAACGATATGACTTCCAAGCAGGCATAAACTTAGAAAGGAAGCACTGGAGAGCTCCAACAGAGGAGCTGAGCTTGGGCAGGGACTGTAGCCTAGTGCCCCTGCTTTTATTGACCAAAGAGGAACAGGTCTGCCATTACCACTACTCCATGTTTATCTAGTCTCAACAGCATGCTGGCTGCTCCTTTTTCAGGATTACTACTGAATCAGATCAATGTGTATAATGGGGCATACAGTTAGCAAGGAATAATGTAGCTTGAGAAATCAATTGGTTGTCAGGGCTCGTCCAGACTTCCTTTCGTGCACATTTCCAGGTTTTAAAGTTCTGTACTTGAGCGGTTTTGTAAAAGAATCCTGGTGCTTTCCCCAGGAAAACCCACATTTTGCCACTGAATTGGAGCAAATGGCAGTCAGATTTCCCGCAGATTGCCATTCACACTGGTTTAGTGGTAGAGCACAGCTTTTCCCGGGGAAAGAGCCGGAACAAAAAAACAAACCTGTCAGACACATAGCATTAAAGTGCAGATCCATGCCTGCAAAGGACAGGGTAAAAGGAAGCCTGGATGAACACTCAGTTTCAACACAAGGCCAATTATTAGCTAATTCCATCCCACCTGAAATTTCTGTTTCCCAGCTGCCTAGCTGGATACAGTGCTTACTGTAGCCATTTCCCAAATTGTTAGTGTGTGGAGGGACTTTGCTGTGCCGTGAGATTCCTCTTAGCAAGCTGCCGGATAAAGAAATACTTAAGTAACTCTTAGTCCTGTCCTCCCCGAGCCCAAAACACCCATCCTGACTTCTGACTGGATCCTGGGATGTCCTGCTTTTTTGGTCCAGCGCTCCGGCACAAATCAGCTGGTTTGCACCCGAGTACTGAACCCAAGAGGGAAGCGGGTGGCTCTGTGGGTTAAACCACAGAGCCTAGGGCGTGCTGATCAGAAGGTCGGCGGTTCGAATCCTCACAACGGGGTGAGCTCCCGTTGCTCGGTCCCTGCTCCTGCCAACCTGGCAGTTCGAAAGCATGTCAAAGCGCAAGTAGATAAATAGGTACCGCTCCGGTGGGAAGGTAAACGGTGTTTCCGTGCGCTGCTCTGGTTTGCCAGAAGCGACTTAGTCATGCTGGCCACATGACCTGGAAGCTGTACGCCGGCTCCCTCGGCCAATAAAGCAAGATGAGCACCACAACCCCAGAGTCGTCCGCAACTGGACCCAATGGTCAGGGGTCCCTTTACCTTTTATCTTTACTGAACCCAAAGATGCTAGAGGGTTTTTTTTATCTCAAACTTTTATGCCAATCAGCTGGCCCCCACGAGAGTTTGGGACCGGAAAAACGAGCACCCCGATTTTGATCAGTGGCATGTTGGAGGTCATGGAGTTCTAAGAGTGAGACCCTGGCCTGACAAGCCGCTGCGCTCCGAAAAAGGCAGCAAGCCAATATATAACTAAGCTTTAAAGCACCTGCTCATCTCCCGAAAGAATTAACTCAGCTCTGCTGCAGACTTTACCTCTGCTCCACCCTAGAGGTTGCCTGCCTAACCACACAGCTCCTTGGACGTATTACAGTACTGCCTTGCTTGGAAAAGGGTAATATTTATTCGTAAGCTAACTGCTACTCCCGAGAGGCAGAAGATGCATCTAAATCCTCCCAGCACCAGATTATAAAGCACTTTAAAGTATACATTTTCAATTATTGGGCCTCTGGATTCCTGGGAAGATAATGTCCCTTCTGACGTTATGCGCTTCTCCGGAAGAATTGTGGGGAAGCAGGTCTGCAGTCAGTAAATCTATTAGCAGCATCGTCTGGCTTTATGACGAGACAAATTGCTTGGGAGATGGGGCATAAATCTTTCTCTTAGGCTGAAGTCCCCCCCCCCCTCCTCCACTTACCAATTGAATTCAATAGCACTTACTTCAGAGTAGACAGGGCTGCCTTGTCTGTAGACTTGCAAAGCTTACCTTGGCCTATTCAGTTTCAATCCTTTTGACTTTGTGGACCATCCCTTGCAAGTCCAGCTAAAATAATTTTGTTAGGCATCAAGTAGAGAGTTGGACTAGTTGATCCTTGGCTTCCCTTCCAACTCTAGGATTCTATGAAGTATTTAAGGCTTTAAAATGTTCACATGCTTATTTTTTAAAAAGTCTAGATACTTACAAAGCTAAATCCTTAAGTATCACTGACAAATCCAAAGGCAATAAAAGCTTGCTGAATTCTATACTTGTTGGTAAACCTGGCCAAATCTGACGAGTTTAGTTTTCCTGAAAGTGGTTTTCCTGGAGTGGCTGTCAATCGCTCTTGCAAGGGCACTCTGAGAAATGGAGCTCTGTGAGGGGAATGGGCGGGGAGTTTCCTGCCATATAACACCAGTCCTGAAAGACCTACATTGACTCCCAGTACATTTCCGAGCACAATTTAAAGTGTTGGTGCTGATCTTTAAAGCCCTAAATGGCCTCGGCCCAATATACCTGAAGGAGCATCTCCACTCCCATAATTCAGTCTGGACACTGAGGTCCAGCTCCGAGGGCCTTCTGGAGGTTCCCTCACTGCAAGAAGTGAAGCTACAGGGAACCAGGCAGAGGGTGCCTTCTCGGTTGTGGCACCCGGCCTGTAGAATGCCCTCCCATCAGATGTCAAGGAAATAAATAACTACCTGACTTTTAGAAGATATCTGAAGGCAGCCCTGTTTAGAGAAGCTTTTAATGTTTGATGTTTTATCATGTTTTTAATATTCTGTTTGGAGCCTGACACTCTAACAACTGCACCACACTGTCTCTGTGTTCATGCATCCCATTTCTTTTTTTTTTTTAATAAATTTTTTATTGGTTTTGCAAGATTTTTTAAACAATACAAACAAATAAAAAGACATACAAACATGTATAATTTCATAACCTTTTTTTCATAACCCTCACTTCTCGGACTCCCCCATACCTCCCCTTTCTGCATCCCAATGTCCAAAATTATTTCAACAACTTCTAAATAATTTTATCAAACATATGTCTTCCTAATCTTTCCTTCAACTTAATCTTAAATCGCTGTAATCTCCTTTTCTTCTCAAAACCTTGACATTTTAGCATTCATCGACTTTATAATAGTTCTTAAGATAGATTTTAAATTTCTTCCAATCTTCTTCCGCTGTCTCTTTCCCCTGATCGCGGATTCTGCCAGTCATCTCAGCCAGTGTCATGTAGTCCATCACTTTCATCTGCCATTCTTCCAGAGTGGGTAGATCTTGTGTCTTCCAATACTTTGCGATGAGTATTCTTGCTGCTGTAGTGGCGTACATAAAAAAGTTTCTATCTTTCTTTGGCACCAATTGGCCGACAATGCCCAAGAGAAAGGCCTCTGGTTTCTTAGGGAAAGTACATTTAAGTACCATTTTCATTTCATTATATATCATTTCCCAGAAAACCTTAATCTTTGGACACGTCCACCAAAGGTGGTAGAAAGTACCTTCAGTTTCTTTACATTTCCAGCAATTGTTATCGGGCAAATGGTAAATTCTTGCTAGCTTGACTGGGGTCGTGTACCACCTATAGATCATTTTCATAATATTTTCCTTTAAGGCATTACATGCCGTAAATTTTATCCCGGTGTTCCACAACCATTCCCAGTCAGCAAACATAATGTTATGACCAATGTCCTGTGCCCACTTAATCATAGCTGATTTAACTATTTCATCTTGTGTATTCCATTTCACATGCATCCCATTTCAGGAAGCGAGTAACACACACCTTCTGCTTGCCTCTCGCCACAGGGCTCTGCGTGGGCCAAGGAGACCTGCCCCACCGAGAAGTACACCGCCAGTGGAGAATGCTGCAAAGCCTGTAATGTCGGGGAAGGCGTTGCCCAGCCCTGCGGGATGAACCAAACCGTCTGTGAACCATGCCTGGACAGTAAGTAACACACAAGCATCCTTTGCCCATCCCTGAAAAGTGTGCATGACCTCGTTGCTTAAAATCATCGCCCCTAAAGGGCGATCAAGAGGCAGACCCAGGAAATTCCACGAATTATTATTTTCTTTCTTTATTCAATTTATATACCACCCTTTATCAAAAGATCCCAGGGTTGTGTACAACATTAAAAACACATGACAGAACACCAATAATAAAAACATGATAAAAAGGATAAAGGTAAAGGGACCCCTGACCATTAGGTCCAGTCGTGGCTGACTGGGGTTGCGGCGCTCCTCTTGCTTTATTGGCCAAGGGAGCTTCCGGGCCATGTGGCCAGCATGACTAAGCCGCTTCTGATGAACCAGAGCAGCGCACGGAAATGCCGTTTACCTTCCCGCTGGAGCAGTATCTATTTATGTACTTGCACTTTGGCGTGCTTTTGAACTGCTAGGTTGGCAGGAGCAGGGACCGAGCAACGGGAGCTCATCCCATTGAAGAGGAGGGCTGTAACCCCGGGCACAGAAAGTGCCCTCACAACCCAGTTCCCTCACAACAGGTTCCCTCAGCAAGGCTACGTGGCTGTCACCTTCCCGAGCTGTGGGGAGGCAAGCCACACCCGGGCTGGGCCTTCAGAGCTGCAGCAGTGCTTCCTTCTTCTAGTGGCCGGTGAAGGGATGCCTGGCCCTGGGTGGAACTCCCGCCCAGCAGAATTCTCCTCGCCTGCGCCAGTCCTGGTGTGTGACCTTGGGTGAGGTATGCCTTGTTTGGCAGGAGCACAGAGAAGAGAGCCACCCACTCGGCTAGGACCAGCTGGTGCCCACCCACATTGCGCAGCCAAGGAGAGTTGGCCGGGGATGGACGGCAGTTGGAGTCTCTGCCACCCTCCTCCTAGGCCTGCTGCCAAGCCCACCAAGGAGACCAGGGAGCTTGCCGAGCTGAGAGGGCAAACATGGCAGCCTGCAGGCAATCTCCGTGAGGAGCGGCTGCCATGGGGCGCAGCGAAATCTGCCTGTTGCCCCCTGTGCAATGCCCACAAGGAGGTCTGCGGGCACAATCCTTGTCCCGGGCACTGCCAACGCACGCTATGCCACTAACGGGAAGCTTCTCCTGTGCTTGACCTCACTGTGACACATTTCCACACATACAGAGTGGTACCTCTGGTTAAGAACTTAATTTGTTCTGGAGGTCCGTTCTTAACCTGAAACTGTTCTTAACCTGAGGTACCACTTTAGCTAATGGGGCCTCCCGCTGCCGCCACCCGATTTCTGTTCTCATCCTGAAGCAAAGTTCTTAACCCAAGGTACTATTTCTGGGTTAGCGGAGTCTGTAACCTGAAGCGTCTATAACCTGAAGCGTCCGTAACCCAAGGTACCACTGTATATGTCATACACTCCATAGTTTGATAGGTGTTTTTTTGAGAGGGGTGTCCCCTTGCTCTAGGCCTGCGCCCCCCTGGGGGCTGGTTTCATCAACCCCTAGGTACGCCTCAGTGGCGGAGATGTTGGGAATTGGACATGGGCTCGTTTGCATGCAAATCAAATGCTCTGCTATTGAGCTACAGCTGTTCGCCAGTTGACAGCCTTTTGTGGAAGGAACAATATCTTTGATTAGAGCCCTGAACTGCTGTACCACTTGCTCAGATTTCCTTTTTTAAGGTTGAGAGTAAAGGGGACTCGGCAGCAAGCGGCAGCTTTAAGATGCAAATATTTCTACATTAAGATCTCAGATGGCATTTCACAGAATGAGATTTTGCTGCTGGCAGTAGCTTCTCTTTAAACACTGCATGCAGATTGCATACCCTCCAACATTTCTCCAATGAAAATAGGGATGTGCTGTTAATAATAATAATAATAATAATAATAATAATACCCTGCCCATCTGACTGGTCTGCCCCAGCCACTCTGGGTGGCTTCCAACATATATAAAAACATAATAAAACATAAAATATTAAATATCACTTTCCCTATATAGTGCTGCCTTCTAAAGGTTGTATCTTGTTGCCTCGGGAGTCACATAACTCCATACCCTCTGACATTTCTCCAATAAAAATAGGGACGCCCTAAGGAAAAGTGGAACATTCCGGGATCAAATCAGAAACTGGCATGGCTTCTGTAAATCTGGGTCTGTCCCTGGAAAATAGGGGGACACTTGGAGGGTCTGTGATTCCAGGGTGTCTCTGGACAAGAGAGACGGGAGCTCCTAAGCCCTCGAAAGCACCAAGTGCCCCTGGCAGGGGAGCGACACAAAGGTCTGCTCCACACAGCACTGGTTAAAAATAAACTAAAAATAACATTCCCATGCAAAATCAATGACTGCTACTTAACCTCAGCAGAGAATGGCAGCAGAAAGGCTGGGTATCAAATACCAGGCTGATAATCTGACCTTGGAAGACTTGCTGCATTGGCATTTGGCAGGGCAAGAAGGAAGGAAGGAAGGAAGGAAGGAAGGAAGGAAGGAAGGAAGGAAGGAAAGCTACTGTGCTGCTTTTCAGAAAAAGGAAGCAAGCCTGCAAACTTTCATTACTGCCGAAGGTGCTCTCAAGGCTCTGGGCCTTGTGAGGAGTCTTGGTCCAGGGCTGATTGGTTCACCTGCATCTTGCATGCTACCAGATTCATTATCTCTATCTATCTATCTATCTATCTATCTATCTATCTATCTATCTATCATCTGTCTACCTACCTATCTATCTATCTATACGTACATGATTTGCAGGCATGTGCTGGCAGAAGTCCATGCAAAGCCAAGAGGGCAGCAGGTCCCCTGGGGGATTTCAGCTGAAAGCGGACACTCTGGATAGGGCAAATCAATAAAGAAGAATAAGCACACAGCTGTGAGAGACAAAAAAAAGCCTTCTTCCAGATGAGTCAGCCCTCCGAGAACCAAACCAGGCCCTCAGTGGCATCTGAGACGTATTTGGGAGTGTTTAGGCACACCTCCAGCCTGTTTTCCTGTGTTGCAACCACCACTAGGAAAGAGGGAGAAGTTTGTTCATTCGCACCTCCCGATTCAGTACGACAGGCATGGCAGACCCTCCAAGTGTCCCTATTTTCCAGGGACAGTCCCGGGTTTATAGAAGTCGTCCTGGTTTCTGATTTGACCCTGGAATGTCCTGCTTTTCCTTAGAACGTCCCTATTTTCCTCAGAGAAATTTTGGAGGGTATGGTAAAGGTAAAGGTAAAGGGACCCCTGACTATTAGGTCCATTCACAGACGACTCTGGGGTTGCGGCGCTTATCTTGCTTTATTGGCCGACGGAGCCGGTGTACAGCTTCCGGGTCATGTGGCCAGCATGACTAAGCCGCATCTGGCAAACCAGAGCAGCGCACGGAAACGCCATTTACCTTCCCACCGGAGCAGTATCTATTTATCTACTTGTAGTTCGTTCTTTTAAACTGTTAGGTTGGCAGGAGCAGGGACCGAGCAATGGGAGCTCACCCCTTCATAGGGATTCGAACCGCTGACCTTCTGATCGGCAAGCCCTAGGCTCTGTGGTTTAACCCACAGCGCCACCCACGTCCCTGGAGGGTATGGTAGGACACTCCTATTTTCCAATCTTTAGTAAATGTTGGCAATTATTTTTCTCTGATAATAAACATGTCAGTTTCGCCATCACAGCTAAGGGGGTGGGACAGGTAGTAGATCTAATAGGCTTCAAATTACAAGAGGATTGGTTTAGGCGGAACATAAGGAGAAATGCCTTAATGGTAAGAGCAGTTCAAACTTAGAATCAATTATTTGCGGGGTGGCGGGAACCTCTTTGCTGCAGATCCTCCAGCTGAGGCCAGACAGCCACCTCTTGGGCATTCTTTAGCTTTAGCTTTCCTGCCGGGAGTTGGACTTAGTCTCCTGTAAGACCTCTTTCAAGTCAATAGTTTTATACATCACGGTACAGGGTGTCAGCAAAACCAGTATAGAACAAACGACAAGAAAGTCTGAAGTGTAAAAAATGTGCAGCTGCAGGATCCTGGTACAGACAGGGATGTAAAAAGACATTATTTTCCACTGTGCCACAACTAGCGCCGTTTCTGTTCTGCTGCACTTCATCTTCCCCCAAAACAATGCTATTTGGCTCCCTTTTCTCTCTGAACCAGATTTAATAATGTAAATGCTTCGGTTATCGTTACTTCCTTCTACACCATCCATTACAAGGGGCCTTGGGGTAGGGAATATCATTAATAACATATTGTTTGCATCCTGAAAAATATACAGTTGTACCTTGGATCCCGAACGCCTTGCAAGTCGAACGTTTTGGCTCCTGAACGCCACAAACCGGGAAGTGAGTGTTCCGGTTTGCAAATGTTCTTTGGAACCCGAACGTCCGACATGACTTCTGCCGCTTCCGATTGGCTGCAGGAGCTTCCTGCAGCCAATTGGAAGCAGTGCCTTGGTTTCTGATTGTTTTGGAAGTTGAATGGACTTCCGAGGTACCCCTGTAATGACAAAGAAATTGTGGACTGGGGTGAACAACAAAAGGCAGCAGCAGATACGAAACATATTTGCTTGCCTGTTTTCCGTTCCTGTTTGCAGACCAACAAGCAAGAAGTGAAGTTACAGGGAACCAGGCCAAAAGGTTTTTCGGCAGTAGCACCCTCCCTGTGGAAGGCCCTCCTGTCAGATGTCAAGGAGATAAAGAACTACAAAACTTTTAGAAGAAATCTGAAGGCAGCTCTGTATAGGGATGTTTTTAATGTCTGCTGTTTCGCTGTGTTCTGTTAGATTCTGTTAGAAGCTGCCTAGAGAGGCTGGAACAACCCAGTCAAATAGGCGGGGTAATAAATTATTATTACTGTATAAGCAAACTTTCAGTTTATATAAAAACACAAGAAAACATCAAACACTACAAACTTCCCAATACAGGGCTGCATTCAGATGTCTTCTGAAAGTTGTGTAGTTCTTTATCTCCTTGACATCTGATGGGAGGGTGTTCCACAGGGTGGGCGCCACTACCGAGAAGGCCCTCTGCCTTGTTCCCTGTAACCTCGTTTCTCATAGTGAGGGAACCACCAGAAGGCCCTCAGAGCTGGATTTCAGTGCCTGGGCTGAACAATGAGGGTGGAGATGATCCTTCAGGTAGCTACAGTTGTCTCCTTATGCCCTAATCCAGCAAATGAAATGCACACTTAGAAACAAACTCCTGCAGGAGGGGTTTTCCTGGAGTGGGTTTGCAGAAGCCTCTTGCCTTGGGGTGGTGGTGAAATGACTGCATGGAGTCACCCACGTGCGCAGCTTCAGAGGCATTGCTGGGCCTGTCTGGTTTGCATTCTGGGGGACACATTCCTTCCTATCCACCCCCAACCTCATATTCCAGGACGCTGCAGAGTGGAGACATTTCCTCTCTCATCTGGGATCTCCGTTTGGGGAGACGGGAGGGAAGAAGGCTTACAGCAGGCAGATTTACGGTTTGTCTACCTCGTTGAAAACTACCACACTGTGCATATGTGTTTAGCTCCGCTAAGCTGCCTGTGGGTGGTTTGTGGGCATAAACACATGCGCTGCTGTTTTATGTTACCGTGCAGAAGCCTGACCTTGCGACACCCTTGCGCATCTGCGCTGCACCGCCGGTCTGTTTCCGTTGTTGGGTTGCAAGATCAGAGCCTTTGGCTTGGGTCCCAGCTCTGCAGAGTCCCCTTCCCTTAAAAGAAGACAAATAAAAAGGGAATGGTAAACTTCAGGGAAGAAATAATTCTCGGGTTTTCCCTGTGTGAGATCAACATGGTAAAAGAGGGAGCAAAGGGAACTGCATTGGAGGAGGAGGAGGAGGAGGAGGAGGAGAAGAAGAAGAAGAAGAAGAAGAAGAAGAAGAAGAAGAAGAAGAAGAAGAAATAATAATTCATGGTCCGGCAAAATTTTTGTTAGAAGGTCCAGCGCCAAGGGCCTTCTGGCAGTTCCCTCGCTGTGAGAAGCCAAGTTACAGGGAACCAGGCAGAGGGCCTTCTCGGTAGTGGCACCCACCCTGTGGAACACCCTCCCACCAGATGTCAAACAACTATCAGGCTTTTAGAAGGCATATGAAGGCAGCCCTGTACAGGGAAGTTTTAAATGTTTGAGGTTTTATTGTGTTTTTAATATTTTGTTTGGAGTTGCTCAGAGTTGCTGGGGCAACTTATTCAGATGGGTGGGGTATAAATAAAAAGATATTATTATTATTATTATTATTATTATTATTATTATTATTATTATTATTAGAACCAACCAATAAAATGAAATAAAAATCACAAAATTGTGCTGAAGTTCACCACTACTCTGCACATGTTGCAACTCGTCAATGTCCCATTGCTGGCAGCGGTTGGATTTATTAATATGTAGCTGTCTCCTCTTGGCATCCTTCTGCTTTCTGAATGCTTCCCCTCTCGCTCCAGGCCGCCGCTGAGACAGTGCCCATTTGGCTCAGCCACCTCCCTCCCGCAAACCTGCTGTCTTCTCCCCTCCTCTGCACCAGTCTAATGGTTGCCATCAATAATTCAGCCTGATGGAAGGATCCACCTGGGTTAATGGGAGCTGTTTGCTCCAGCCGCTGAGTTGGCGCTGGATGTAAAACCATGGTTCTTCCAGAGACTGGAGCGGGCGGCTTCAAGTTCTCAGGTCACGTTGGCAAGGGGCAGCAGGCAGTGGCCTAAGTGGAGGTTGGCCCATTGGGGCAAATCATAGAAACGTGGAATTGCAGAGTTGGAAGGGACCCTGAGCATCATCTGGTCCAACCCCTTGCCGTGCAGGAATAGGCAGCTGTCCCATAGGGGGATGGAACCTGAAACCTTGGCATTATCGGCACCACGCTCTAACCAACTGAGCTATGGGGCACCGTCAAGGCTCTGTCAAGGCTTCGGCAAAGCTATTCCTCCCCTGGTTGCAGCAAGAGCAGAGAAAACAAGGCAGAGTCCTTTTTAATGAGTTCATTCAATCCTAATAGTGAGAGACAAAAGAACACAACAAGCCTTAATACAGTGGTACCTCGGGTTAAGAACTTAATTCGTTCTGGAGGTCCGTTCTTAACCTGAAACTGTTCTTAACCCGAAGCACCACTTTAGCTAATGGGGCCTCCCGCTGCCACCACGTGATTTCTGTTCTCATCCTGAAGCAAAGTTCTTAATGCGAGGTACTATTTCTGGGTTATTTCTGTGCTGCCTTCCTCTTCTCCTGCAGCGTCAGGAGAAAGGGGTATGTGTGATCTCCACCATTCCTCCTCCATCTTTCCCTCTTGAGTCCAATCCCTGAAAGGTACTGTCCCCTCAAGCGCAGTCGGCCCTCAGTCAGGTATCACCTGCCTGCCTCCTTAAATACAACCAGTCCTGTGGATGGTGTTGGCCATAGGAGCCAACTCCTAGGGGCCGAGGAGTCTTCGGCCCCTCCATAAAATATTTGAGCCTCCCCCCAAGTTGATGGATATTGCCATTCAAATGGTGTGTGTGCACTGCGTCATGTGATTGATTTTGCGGGGGGGGGGCTTACCTGGGTCCCCCCAATATTTTATTTAAGTTGCCACCCTTGGCATTGTCTGTCAGCCTCCTTCTTTTCAGCCTCAGTGTTGCCTTTGTAGAATTCAGCAGGGAGGACGATGACGAAGAAGCCGGAATTAGTTGGCTTGGCCTATTACTGTCTCCGTCTCGGCCTGCCACTGACTTTTACTCCTGTGACTGTTAGCCTCCATGCCATCCATCTTCCAACTGGGCACCAGCCTCCACTGGTAATTTTTGTTGGCATCTGTCTGTCTTGGGAGACAATGGAAGTGTGTGTTTTCAGGGCTGAGGTCAAACCGTTGGAAAGTTACAGCGCCTGCTGTGCATGTAGAGATGGATGCTGATTTCACAGAAATCAGAGAATTGTAGAGCTTGCCAAGTGTCCCCTCCAACACAATAGCACCAGCCATTGACAAACTGACAGCCATTGACAAATCCAACCCACAGACCTCCGCAACTTGCCTGGGCTACCAACCTGCCCATATCTCCATTCTCCAGTTCCCTCTTTGCCTTCCCTGGACTGTTTGCCTAGGCTGTGTGGGAATGTTATGGATAGTAGGAGAGGATATATTGATTAAAAATTATCCTTCCTCACTCACGCTAGTGAGTCAGTAGCAGAGTACATTCCCCTGTATATTGCAGGAAGCTAGTTAGTAGATTCGTTAGAATCTCTTGAGTTAAGCTATGGGTAGGCAAACTAAGGCCCGGGGGCCGGATCCGGCCCAATCGCCTACTAAATCTGGCCCGCGGACAGTCTGGGAATCAGCGTGTTTTTACATGAGTAGAATGTGTGCTTTTATTTAAAATGCATCTCTGGGTTATTTGTGGGGCATAGGAATTCGTTCATTTTTCTTCTTCAAAATATAGTCCAGCCCCCCACGTGGTCTGAGGGACAGTGGACCAGCCCCCTGCTGAAAATGTTTGCTGACCTCTGAGATAAGCAATCCAATCTGGCTTGTCCAGATTTGGATTCCTGGTAAACCCCCTTGGTTCCTTCTAAAAGAGAATAAAGACACAACAGTCTTCTCTTAAATGTAATAAGAAGTTTACTTACATTCAGTTCGCGGTATGATCCTGAAGGTGGGCTTTCACCTATAGTTACAGAAGGGAGTGTGGGTTCATCCTATATGGGGATTGAGCCCATGGGCTGCTGGCTGAGAGCCAGCAGACAGCAAAAGCATCAAGATGGTATAAAGCGAAGAAAGGTCAAGAGAGAAGGGAAGGTGGCTGTGGGACTAGCCCTTTTATGGGGTCTGCCAGGGTCACGCCCATCTACTTGGTCACATGCAGGAAGAGGATGCTCCAGACCAGGTGTGACAGGAAGTCCTCCTGGCTGGAGTAACATCCCCCTGTGTGTCCACTCTGGGCAAAGAGGAAATGTTGTACTTGACTGCTTCAGTGATGTTACATTCCACAGGCTGCTCACCTACCCACATCCCATCCCTCCAAGTTATCACCACCTTATGGTGGTCCCAGGGCAGGTTACAGCAACTAAAACACAAAAGAGCCTCATATAGAGGATCAAGACCTTGGCACCACTAGATCAGTGTTGCTTCTTCTAGTGGGTAGTGGACTCCCAAGAATATCCAACTAATAATAATAATAATAATAATAATAATAATAATAATAATAATAATAATTTATTTATATCCCTCCCATCTGGCTGGGCTTCCCCAGTCACTCTGGGCGGCTTCCAAAAAAAATTTTAAATACTGTAATACATCCACAGGGAGGGCGCCACTACCGAGAAGGCCCTCTGCCTGGTTCCCTGTAACTTGGCTTCTCACAGTGAGGGAACCGCCAGAAGGCCCTTGGTGCTGGACCTCAGTGTCCAGGTAGAACGATGGGGTGGAGACGCTCCTTCAGATATACTGGACCGAGGCCGTTTAGGGCTTTAAAGGTCAGCACCAACACTTTGAATTGTGCTCGGAAATGTACTTTTCCCAGATTGTGCTACTTGATCCTTGGAGATATCAGGATTTGAATCTGGGTCCTTCAGCTCCACCACCAAGGAATCAGTCCTTCCCCGAGAAGACTGAAGGCTCCGATAACATTTCTTTTTTCAGCGCTCAAGTCTCTTAACGTTTCAAAACATCCCTTCTGCTATTTAACCTTAATACTCCTTCCTGCAATTTAGATCTATTACTTTTGCTTCCTTCCCGCCCTGCCCCCCGAGTTAACAAGGGGATTTGGGGAGGCGGGAGTTTGCCCGAGAGTCCGGTGACAAAGGCTACTGCTTCATTGATAGTGACAGCAAAGGGCAAGTTTAAATGAGAGCGTGGTGTGTTTTGATGGAGGCATTCAATCTGAAGAGTGGCTTTTTGCGTCCTGCCATTCAGAAGGAAAATGGCTATTTCCCAAGAATGTCCTCAAGAGATCACACAGCTGATGAAAGATTAATAGGGTGCAATGGGAGGGAGAGGGTGTGTGTGGAGGAGCTGGACTGCTGCAAAAACACGGCGGAAGGAATCAATGAAAAAAAAACCCTTCGGTTTGCATTTATCAGCGAACCCACCAATTTTGCACTTTTTTGAAACAGTATGCCAGACGAAACGAATTTCTGCGAATTTTGCAGTGTAGTTCGCCAGCCACATAATGGGTAGGAAAAATGCGTGTAACGGGGTAAAGCGGGCATAAAAATGCACATATTTGTGAAAAAAGCATAAGAAAATGCAAATATTGGGCAAAATAGCATATTAGGGGTGTAGGGCTGTGTCTAGATGCTAGGAGAGGATATATTTATTAGCTATTATCTTCCCTCCCTCATGTTTGTGAGTTCAGCAGAGTGTATCTCTTTGCAGCTTAAAAGGGAAGCTTAGATAGGCTAGTTTTAGCCTTTTAGTTTAAGTAATCCAGAATGCTTTAAGGCAGACTGGATTCTCCTGGTTTCCCCCCCCCCCTCACCTTGAAACACAAATCACACAAAGAGTCCTGTAAAAGGTAAGAATAACATTTGCTCCCTCAGAGTTCCTGTTGCAGAATAACAGAAACGGCAGGTTTATTCAGGCTGGCTCAAAATGGCAATTCAGTTGCAAAGGCATGCTTAAGTCTAACTTAAGATGGAGTTTGAGCTGCAGTTTTGTTTTTCATTCGCAAACTGATGTGGGAATATGGAGGGCTGGACTTGAGAGTGGGCAAATGAGAAGCCAAGAGGAACTGAAATGTGCAGCTTTGCTTAGCCCTATGCTCAACACCACACCTGAAGGTAAATCAAGAAATGAATTAAGAGCGTTTTTGGGAGGGGGCGATTTAAGCCTGGTGCTGTGGGTTAAACCCCAGAGCCTAGGACTTGCCAATCAGAAGGTCGGTGGTTCGAATCCCCATCACGGGGTGAGCTCCCCTTGCTCGGTCCCTGCTCCTGCCCACCTAGCAGTTCGAAAGCACGTCAAAGTGCAAGTAGATAAATAGGTACCACTCCTGTGGGAAGGTAAACGGCGTTTCCGTGTGCTTCTCTGGTTCGCCAGAAGCAGCTTAGTCATGCTGGTCACATGACCCTGAAGCTGTACGCCGGCTCCCTCGGCCCATAAAGCGAGATGAGTGCCGCAACCCCAGAGTCGGTCACGACTGGACCTAATGGTCAGGGGTCCCTTTACCTTTACCTTTTAGAGTCACTGTGCAACCTGGTTACACGAAGGGTCATTTCTTTAGATAGCCAGCACTTGTGTGTTCCTGCATCAGTCTGAAACAAGTTCTCCTTCTCTAGACGCCTTTGGGCAATGATGGTGAGGGTGATCCCGCGGAGAAAAAACGCAGGCCAGGAAATTTGGGACTTGACTTGAAGCAGGGCACAGAAAGATTGATTTCCACACACTATTTAATTCCCTACAGAGTGCAGCTGAAACCAGAGAAGCAGGAACGAAGAGCAGGGTCAGTGGAAAGTCAGCAATTTTGGCATCGTTATTCAATGTTTACATTGGACACCAGAATCCTAATCCTTTCCCATAGCTAATTGACGGGAAAACAGATGCTTGATCAAACATTGCTCCCCGCATCCCCACTGTGGAACAGAGATGGCAGCAATGTATGGCTGCCAAATCAACATTTATTTACTCGCTTGCCGTATTTATAGGTTGCCCTGTAGCAAGGTTTTCGGGGTGGCTCACAATGGGAAATAAAGTCATGTAAAACTTAATAATAATTGAGACAGCGATAAACATACATTTATGTATGTATTGGCTATATATTTTGGAAAGTGGTTGACCTGTTTGCTATGCATTTGGACACCTTTTAAGACATCATAACCAAATCTTGCATGGTGATTTCCTGAGATCAAGGAGCAGGTTGTCTTTGTTGGGATACAATTAGACACCATTTGGAATCAAGATGGTGGGCTGCACTGATTTTAACCACCGGTTTCAAAACTGTACTCACATTTTGGGTTTCTTGGAATTCCCAAGCAATGCTAGATACACATGTACACACACACACACACTTTTATGCACATACATGCATATAAACAGGGCTGGATTAACCATTAAGCAAAATAAGCACTTGCGTAGGGCATCAAGGGAAGGGGAGCACCACAGAAATTTTCCATTGTTGGATTTACCATGAACCATAAGGTGCAGCTGAACCAAGTTCCACAAAAAGGCTCTCCTAATATGAGTGTATAATAATAATTTTATCATTTATACACCAACCCATCTGCATAAGTTGCCCCAGCAACTCTGAGCAACTCCAAACAAAATATTAAAAACACAATAAAACCTCAAACATTAAAAACTTCCCTGTACTTCATATGCCTTCTAAAAGCCTGATAGTTGTTGTTCCACTGGGCAGGTGCCACTACCAAGAAGGCCCTCTGCCTGGTTCCCTGTAACTTCATGTCTTGCAGTGAGGAAATCGTCAGAACCGGCCCTTGGAGCTGGACCTCAGTGTCTGGGCTGAATGATGGGAGTCAAGATTCTCCTTCAGGTATACAGGGCCAAGGCTGTTTAGGAATAATAATTTTATTATTTCGTAAATTCAGTGCAACAACACCACAAAGAGTAAAAACTGTTGGGATACTTTATCTCCCTGGCATTATCCCAACAAAAACAAGATTCAGTCAGACTGAACGTTATAATATAATTTGAGAATACCATATTTTATGGTTTGTTATTATTTATATTTTGAATTAGATACAGTACATACGGGGGCACCAAAATCTTTTAATTGCTAAAGGCTTCTAAAGTCTTAATCCGGCCCAGAATATAAATACCTGAACACACAAATCATAGAAAGTAAAACAGCTTAAAACCAAAATGCATTCAAAGGTCTGGGGAAATAAAAAAGGAAATTAAAGTAGATGTTAGGTGATTTTTCCAGGGGTGGGGGCATTCCACAGCTGGGGTGCCCCTCCCCACAGGATAGACCCTCTCCTCCAAGGCCTCCCTTCTCTTCAGCACATCTCAGTCAGTAGTGGCAGTTGGAGAAAGGCCTCCGAGGAAAATCTCAGAGTCCAAGCAGGTATATGGGGAAAGAGGTGATCCTTCAGGTATGGAGCAGTTCCCACAACTCCAGCCTCACAGACCAGCTCTTCCCTATTGGCTGAGATTGAGCCAATCCCTTCATTTCTTCCTCCATCCTGTGGAAGAGGAAGTTGTCAACAAGGCGTGCCTGAAATTGCTTGGAGATCCCATGCTTAGTGGAGTTTGTTTCCAAGCAAACATCGTGGTTGTGACAGTTGCCCATTAACCGAGGATTCCTGCTTCCCTGAAAACATCTGTAATTTGTTTCAGGGAAGCATCATCCACATGTCTTGAAGAAATTTTGTTTTGGTTTGCATCTTAATGGGAAATTACCCAATGCCAGAAACAATACACAAAAGGAACGGGCATCTAGCCTTCGAAAGTTATCCCTCTCTGAATTTTGTAATGCGGTTCTTCAACCAAATAAGGTGTAGCAAATATGTGTACATTAGAGGAAAGTGTGTATAGAAACGACCATTGGTTATGTTGGCTGAGGCTGACGGGAGTTGCAGTTGGGTCCTGGTGAGTCTAGGGCCTAAAATGACTTATCAGCACTGCTGGGATTCAGACTGAGAGAAGCCTTCTCAGGTCTAGTGATACAGTCCCCGGATACAGGATGCATCAGGAAGTTTTTAACATTTGACGTTTTATTATGTTTTTATATTCTTCTGGAAGCTGCCCAGAGTGGCTGGAGAAACCCTGACAGATGGGTGGGGTATAAAGATGATGATGATGATAATGATGATGATGATGAACATAAATCTCCAGTTAAAGCAAAAGACAAGGCAGCCCATGCTTCATTCCCAGTGTAGGTCCTAAAATCATCTGTCACCTGCTGTGCAAAGAACCTGGGACTTGTATGGCATAGCAATTGAACTAGGAGGAAGACAATAGCACTAGAAAGGGTGTGTGTGTATGTCTCTCTGTGTGTGTCTGTGTTGGTCTTGAGGAAGGGCAAATCTGTCCATTTCAGTTTCTCTGCTTTTCTCGTTTCCACAGTTCTCATAAACATTAATTCACATTTTTGTGCTGCTTCATTTGCACATTTTCATATGCATTTTTTGCCTAATGCACACTTTATTGCAAAGGAATTTCCCTTAATACAGTGCACTCCCTCCCCCCCCCCCGCTTTACACACACTTTTGTATACATTACGTGGCTGGAGAAGCGACTTGCAAAATTCAGAGAATTTTCCAAGATGGCTATGTTTCGGTTTGTGAATTTTTTTCAAAAGAATGAATCAAATCACTCCCCCATTCCTAGTGGATGATTCACAGAATGGAGAATTCTGCCAGGCATGGATTTCCTTGCAATTGCAGGTTTGCGATGGGGAAAGTGCCACCCCTGGAAATGCCATACCTTCTGTACAGGGGCTACTTCAGGGCATGAACTTGGCAATGTTGCCATCTGGGTACTGATCCTTTGCCAGCACCCCTTCCCTGCCTTGGGTGAAACTGGATATCTTCAGCGCTGGCTCCTCAGCTGGGAAGGCCCACTGGAGCCAGAGCTAAATTGAAATAAACTATTTTAACTCGAAGTCAGCGTGTTTGTATAGCTCCTTCTGCTGGTTTAACTCCCCCATTAAATCATAATATATTGCCTCTTTAGGCATCATGGCACACTTTATAATGCTCACTGGTGTGTGATTCATCCTATGCGATCTTTGTAACAGAGTTGGGTCAATTTTATTGTTACGAGCCAATTATAACTACGCAGCAATGAACGGCGAGCGAAATTTGCCTTCAGGCACAGTTATGCAAACTCTAAACAGGCTTCCCCCACCCCATCATCCTTCAGGAGCCATATTGGGATCGCTTAATTTGGAGAGGAAATGAGGGTGGGGAGCAAGGACCATAATTAGGAGGGTTCGTATATTGCTACGATTGCTTCACCCAAAGGCCCTGCAGCCAGAGTTGGCAGGGGGCTTGAATCTGGGGTTGCAACTGAGCTTGTTTTATCAATCTGCACACCCACCCACACTGTTAATCCCTATATTCGAAGTCAGGGGTTGGGAACTTGTGGCCCTCTGGATGTGGTGGGACTCCAATTTCCATCAGTGCTGATCAATAGTCAGGGATGGTGGGAGTCAGGGCCGGCCACCTATGAGACAAGCTGAGGCAGTTGCCTCAGGTGGCAGATCTGGCTTCCAAGGAATGTGATGCTTGCCACCGCTGCTGCTGCTGCTGCCTCCTCTACCACCTGCCACTGCTTGCTCCTTACTCCCCTGCTGCCTTATTCCTTAATGTATAAGGGTTTATGCACGCAGAGAAGAAGAAGAAGAGTTTGGATTTGATATCCCGCTTTATCACTACCCGAAGGAGTCTCAAAGCGGCTAACATTCTCCTTTGCCTTCCTCCCCCACAACAAACACTCTGTGAGGTGAGTGGGGCTGAGAGACTTCAGAGAAGTGTGACTGGCCCAAGGTCACCCAGCAGCTGCATGTAGAGGAGCGGAGACACGAACCCGGTTCCCCAGATTACGAATCTACCACTCTTAACCACTACACCACACTGGCTGGGGACCTGCATTTGGCCTCTAGGCCTATGAGCCCTGGGACTCTTCCCAGGTCACATTGGCTCTCATGGGACGCAGGTGGCACTGTGGTCTAAACCACTGAGCCTCTTGGGTTTGCCGTTCAGAAGGTCGGCAGTTCAAATCCCCGTGATGGAGTGAGCTCCCGTTGCTCTGTCCCAGCTCCTGCCAACCTAGCACTTCGAAAGCACGCCAGTGCAAGTAGATGAATAGGTACCACTGCAGCGGGGGGGGGGGGGTTTAAACGGCGTTTCTGTGCACTCTGGTTTCTGTGCGCTCTGGTTTCTGCCAGAAGCTGTTTAGTCACGGTGGCCACATGACCTGGAAAGCTGTCTGTGGACAAACACCGGCTCCCTTGGCCTGAAAGCAAGATGAGCGCCATACCTCATAGTCACCTTTGACTGGACTTAACCATCCAGGAGTCCTTTACGTTGGCCTTGATCCATACTCTCCCAATTCTTTTGGCTGGTGAAATGTATCTCTGCTCGCCTGCATGGAGAGATGTACATGAAGAAAACTCTGACTTCTATGTGGCCGGGCTATAGCCTTCTGTATAAAGGCAAGAGTAACATCTGTGGCCCCGCTCACCTCTGGCATGTGGCTATCAGAAGGCTACATATTAGGGGATGCAGCCCTCACACTGCAGAGGTTTGCCTGCCCTGGTTGGAGAACACCTAAAAGGCCTGGGAGAAACGAATGTTTTTGCCTGGTGCCTTAAGGGTAGCGGAGAAGGTGTCCGGCAAGCCTTTCTGGGAGAGGAGATGCACCCACATGAATTGAACAAAATCGCAGTGGGGAGTGTCAACACGATTTTTTAAAAGTCTAACAGTCACAAGGCAAGCGAAACACAAAGAACGAGGACCGAGCTATTTCCAAAAGTAACTGTATAAAATTTCTGCAAAGCATCTGGACTTATTCAAATCAGTTTTGCAGCCCTGTTTACGAAAATTAATAAAAGGCAACCGGTCTAATCCAAAATTCTGCTTTGTTTTTCTTCCTTCCTTTTATCGCACATGTTTGGTAAATTAATTCTGACATCTCAGTTTTCCCCCTGTACTCGACACACCCATTCTTCAGTTGAAAGAACTGTAGGCATCCAGCATTTAAGTGTTCCAAAATCAAAGCCCCGGTTCTCAGTTGTTATCCTGGAAGTGACCTGGAAGGAACCTTGTTTCCAGCCACCAGGGACGTCAAGAGACTTTAAAGGACTGGCAATTCAGAGGTATACGACCTCTGAACATGTAGGTTCTATTCATTTTCATGGCTAAGAGCCACTGATTGACCTGTTCTCTAGGGATGAGTCTAAAACCCTCTTGAAACCATTTGAGCAAGTAGCTCCCGCTACATCCTGAGGCAGTGAGTTCCATAGGTTAATTTTAGTCAATGGAACTAGAGAAATGTGAACTATGGAACTCACTCCCCCCCGGAGGCAGTGATGGCCACCAACTTGGAAGGTTTTCAAAGAAGATGGGGCAAATTCATGGAGGCTGAGGCTATCAGTGGCTACTAGCCACGCCGGATATGTCCTCCAAATACCAGTTGTTGGGAAACGCAGATGGGTAGAGTGTGGTTACTCTCAGGTTCTGCTTGCAAGTGTTCCATCAGCATCTCATTGACCAGGATGCTAGGCTAGATGGGCTGTCTTAAGTCGCTCCCCAGTCCCTTTTGACACCCGTCAATGGGCTCTTTATTCGTTGAGAGACTGTTGGGCTTTTTAAAATCTTGGTTATTATTTTTTCACAAGGGAAAAAAAACTTTACACATAAATTTTAACATAAACCATAAATTACATTATCAATCGATTTCCTGTCCTCCACTTATATGGTTTCCATATTTACCCTTAAATGCTGCATATTTCACCTATACTATTCAATACATTCAATTTCACCTTTTTTAAAAATAATTCACATTGTTGCTTGTATTTCAAGTCCTGCTCATATTTTCATCTCCCTATAATAGTTCTTTAAATACTCAATAAAAAAAGTTTCCAGCCCTCAATGAATTTACCGTCGTTTTGGTGTCTAATCTTTGGTGTTAATCTTGACAGTTCTGCGTACTCCATCATTTTCAAAAGCCAATCTTCCTTTGTTGGGAACTCTCCTTTCTATCTTTGGACAAACAATATTCATGCTGCTGTCGTCGTGTACCTAAATAAGCTAACCAGCTCTTTTGGAACATCATTATCTATAATTCCTAAAAGAAAAGCTTTGGGTTTCTTGGGAATCATAAACTGAAACATATTTTAAATCTCATTATATATCATTTCCCAATAGCCCTTAGCTTTTTTTTGCAACTCCACCACATATGGAAGAATGTTCCTTCTGTCATTTTGCACTTCCAACACATACTTGGCTTAGCTTTATACATTTGGCTAGCTTACTTGGTGTTGAATACAATCCATAAATCATCTTCATATAATTTTATTTTAAAGTATAGCAAGCAGTACATCTTAGATTGCTTCTCCCATGAAGACAGTTCTATATGATGTTTCACATTTCTCGCCCAATGGATGACTGTTGCTTCCTCTCGTTCTTTCCAGGTGTCACCTATTCTGACGCAGTGAGTGCCACGGAGCCCTGCAAGCCTTGCAAGGAATGTGTGGGCCTGGAAGGCATGTTAGCACCCTGCGTGGAGTCGGACAACACCGTCTGCAAATGTATCTACGGCTACTACCGGGACGAGAGGAGCGACACTTGCAGGAAGTGCCGGATCTGCGAAGTGGGCTATGGCCTCGTGTACCCCTGTGGGGAAAATCAGAACACGTGGTGTGAGAAGTGCCCCCTGGGGACATACTCTGACGAAGCGAACCACGTGGACCCCTGCTTTCCTTGTACCGTGTGCGAAGAGGACGAGATCACCGTCAAGGAGTGCACCGCCACGTCAGATGCGAGGTGCAGAGGTAAGGGTCATTGGGACAGGCTAAAAATGTGCATTGAACAGGAAGGGTAGAACATGCTTACAATGCGTAAACATTCCTTTCCAGACCTTCAGTGCTGTTTGTGGAGGTAATGAAGTGGGGTGAGTGGGATGCAATGGCATTGGGGTCAGGGTCAGTGGGGTGATGTCAGGCTTCGGGGAATCAGATCCCTTCCCCAATAGCAGTAAATGAGCAGATCAAACAAAAGGAGTGTTCTTACCAGACAAGTTCTTTAATGATCACAGCAAGAGACAAGGAATGCAGATCTCTAAGAAAAATGGCGTTGCTCACCCCTCCGTGCCCATTAATCTACGTCACTCCTCCATTGGGTGATCTGAGCTTGTTGCTGTTGCGCTTCCTGTTCTAACACCCTCTAATCTTGGGTGAAGGTGGAGGGCCAGGAATGCTGTCCAAGGACACTGAATCTGACAGCTGTCCCTCTCTTGGGGTTTCCTCTTCTAGCTGTTCCTCACTCAGTACTTCCCAGCTTTCCCCCTCCAGAATATGCCCTTCTGCAAACCACTGTTCTAAATCAATACTGTCCTCCTGCCCTTGGGAAGGTTCAGAAAAAGGGAGTAGCAGCTCCCACCATTCCTCCTCAGTCCAGCCCCTGACACCTGATCCCGCTTCTCTCTTCTCTCTCACTCTACATGTGGCCTGAAAACTAGGCCACGTGCATTTCCGCAGAGCTTTGAACTCCCCTTAGGTAAAGGGACCCCTGACCATTAGGTCCAGTCGTGGCCGACTCTGGGGTTGCGGTGCTCATCTTGCGTTATTGACCGAGGGAGCCGGCGTACAGCTTCCAGGTCATGTGGCCAGCATGACTAAGCCGCTTCTGTGGAACTAGAGCAGTGCACGGAAACGTTGTTTACCTTCCCGCCGGAGCGGTACCTATTTATCCACTTGCACTTTGACGTGCTTTCAAACTGCTAGGTGGGCAGGAGTTGGGACTGAACAATGGGAGCTTACTCCGTCGCGGGGATTCGAACCACAGCTTTCTGACTGGCAAGTCCTAGGCTCTGTGGCTTAACCCACAGCGACACCCACTTACAACCCAGCTACTACTTATTCAGCCTTTGAACGGATAAACAGATCAGGGGAAGAAGCAAACTGTGAAGTTGTATAACTGTTCTCTGAGGTGTGTGGCGCATGCCATGCCCAGCCCAACACTCTACAGCTGGTGGGTGGCAGGAGGCTATGATTACAGACCTTCTGTCTACAGATGTTCCTTCTTCAACTTGCACGTGGAGACAGAGCAGCAGAGAACCGCCCACACTGCAATGCACTCCATTCCCCAGTGGTCTCATCTTCCCCTTCTTTCAACCACCAAAGATGAGAAAACAGAAACTCTGAGTGTGTGCCTATTTCTCTTCCTGGCGTCTTCCATTCTCTTGTCCATCCCTAACCCAGACCAGGCCAACGTACACAATACCCTCCATTTAGCTCAGAAAAAGGTGCTACATAAACACACCTTTTATTAATTAAATTTTTTAAAAAAACTGATAAAAGGTGTATGAGAAAGAGTGGGAACTGTAGATCTGAGACATGCAGGATTCTTGTTCTATTCAGTGTCCAAGCTCTAGGGAGCAGTGAAACATCTGGATCAAAGAGAGCCAGAAGATGTTCCTTTGGAACCCAATAAAATCTCTCCCCCCCCCCCCCCCGCAAAAATATTGGTTTTTCCTTATAATACACAAACATAAACACAGAAAAGAACATTACATTTAACACAACATAAAAACTTAACAACAATAAAAACACAAAAGATAAAAGAAGAATTTTTTTCCTTCTTATTCCCTGATATATTTACATTGCTAGAAGACTTCCTTGACACCTTCCAATCTGAATTTCACCATAACACATATTTAGCAGTTCCCAATTTCATATTTGTAGCATCAATATCCTCTTTTGTTACAAACTTCTTATCCTTACTTCCAATTGTAATCCATAATCATCATCATTATTAATCTTTTTCTATCCCTTAGCCTAATCTGTTACTTCTAGGAGTTTCTTAATTTAGCTTACATTACAATATCTCATTAAATATTCTTTAAATTTCTTCCAATCTTCTTGTGTTTCCTCCTCTTTCTGGTCGCGGATTCTTCCAGTCAGGTCAGCCATCTCTGAAAAGTCCATCATCGGAACCCAATAAAATCTTAATAAAAACAATTAACTATAAAAGAGGCTTCCCAGCAAAGGCAGGACCAAATTTAGCACTCAGTGCCCCTGGAAACAGGAACAAATCAAGTCATGGCAAACAGCTGTTCCTTTTCACTGTGTATATTTGAAGATGGGAAATGGTTGGGACTGAAACCGATGTGTGGACACTCCATGAACCTTTGCCAGGAATTCCCTTGACAATGGGGTGGAGTTAATGCGATCAACAAATTGGCATTCCCCTGACGATGAGTAAGCAACTGTTGTGATGTAACAGGGCTTCAGGTGTGTGTGGGGGGGGGAGTCAAGGCTGCAGAGCAGAAAGAACAGCTGTTCCCTTAGGCACTGCCAAATTCCGTAAAGCTAAGCAGGGATGATTCAGGTCCAAGGCTGGATGGGAAGCCCTAAATGAGTGGGAAGAGGTGTAGGGGAAAGAGTATCGCCTGCTTATATGGGGTAGCTTCACTCAGTGTCTTGAACTAATGCAAATCCAAAGGGCTGGAGTGCCGAGGTTGTCAATAATGCTATGTGGGCAAAATGTGTCAGAACTCAGATGGCAGTAAATATTCATTTTTTTGGGGGGGGGACCACAGGTTGTTGTTGTTGTTGTTTTTGCAGACCTGTGAATGACCTGCACCATGCACTGATATTTGATATTGGTGACATCATTTGATAGATAACCTGAAATGGTACCTGTGAGCTTGACGGATCAACGGGTTACTTTCTCCAGGCCTGCCAAAAAATCGAAGCAACCAAGAGATGTCCACAAGCCGAAATAATTTAAATGTTGAAGAGGAAAACCTGTTCGAAATGCAAATCTGAACTTTACATTTGAAATGTCCCAAATTGACAGTTCCCCGTGACTTCATTTCACCTTTAAAAAATGAAACATCAGCGGCTCAGATCCCTGATCTCCTGGCACGAGTGTCAGTTTGGTCCTGGGAGACAGTGACTTGTCGAATGCCGCAAAGTAATCTTTGTGGCAGGGCAGTGGTTTTAATCAGGTCTCCCTCACCCAGACTAAACCCTTCAGGGGCCCAGTCACTACTTCTGCCTCTCCTGTGAAATGGCTCCACGGGCCTGCCTACCGCCACCTCCCCACAGACCTTCTCTTGTTGGAATCAGTGAGCTTAAGCAAATGGGGGGAAAAAACAAAAACAAAAAAACCGAGACTTTTGATGATGGTGACACTTTCTTGAAGATTTCTTTACTCCCCTGATAAGTTCTTCTCTGTTTTATTGGCAGCGATTAACCCACGGTTTACCACAGCTGCACCAACACCGGAGTCCAACACCACGGGTGCAACCACAGCTCCTCAACATGGTACCTTCGATGTTTGTTTGTTACATTTTATTTATTTATTTAGATTAGATTTAGATACCGCCCTAGATCATAAGATCTCAAGGCAGTTCACAAAATAAAATACAGGATAAAAACAAGTAAATAAGTAAAACAAAACAGCAAAACAATACCCCCCCCCAATTCCCACAGACACATTAAAAAGGTTGTAGAATATTAATCAGCAAAAAGCCTGGTTGAAGAGGAATGCTTTTGCCTGGAGCTTAAAAATATATAATGAAGGCACCAGGTGAACCTCCCTGGGGGGAGCATTCCACAAATGGGGAGCCACTACAGAAAAGGCCCATTCTCGTGTTGCCACCTTCTGGACCTCACATGCAGGAGGAACACAAGGAAGGACCTCAGATGATGAATGTAGAGTCCAGGATGGTTTATATGGGCAGGGGTAGTCCTTGAGGTACAGTGGTACCTCGGGTTAAGAACTTAATTCCTTCTGGAGGTCTGTTCTTAACCTGAAACTGTTCTTAACCTGAGGTACTACTTTAGCTAATGGGGCCTCCCGCTGCCACTGCGCGATTTCTGTTCTCATCCTGAAGCAAAGTTCTTGACCTGAGGTACTATTTCTGGGTTAGCAGAGTCTGTAACCTGAAGCGTCTGTAATCCGAGGTTCCACTGTATTTATATACAGTGGTACCTCGCAAGACGAATGCCTCGCAAGACAAAAAACTCGCTAGACGAAAGGTTTTTCCGTTTTCGATTTGCCTCGCAAGACGAATTTCACCTATGGGCTTGCTTCGCAAGACGAAAACATCTCGCGACTTTGTTTCCTTTGTCTAAAAACAAAGACATGTTTTGTTTATAAAGTTAATTTATTTTCCCTTCAATTTTTGAACAGCTCTTTACAGTATGTGTGACTTTAAAGAGCAGTTAATAAACTGTTGTTGTACCAAATTTGGCTTTGTTTGGACTTTTTTGACCATAGGAACGCATTAATTGATTTTCAATGCATTCCTATGGGATTTTGTGATTCGCAAGACGAAAAATTCGCAGGACGACAAAACTTGCGGAACGAATTAATTTCGTCTTGCGGGGCACCACTGTACCACCTTTCTTCCAAGGAGCCTTCCATGGTTCCCCTTCTCATTTCACCATTGCAACAATCCTGCAAGGTAAGCTAGGCTGAGGGAGAGTGACTGGCCCAACATCATCCACGGAACTTCACAGCCAAATGGAGATTTGAACCTTGATCTCCCAGGGCGTAGTCTAAGTTTCTGACCATCACACAACAATGGCTCTTTGTACCTTTCTTCTGACCTGGTTGAACTAGTTCCTCATTTACTTGCTTGGTATAACTCCAAACATGGAAGGACTCCATTGGAAAGATGAACTGTGTGAAATAGTTCAGGTCACTAAAGCAGAATTTTTGACACACTCTGAAAGCTACAATTCCTGAGGTTTTCTGAGGGGAGGTAGAACACCATAGAGGTCAAAGAAGCTAAAAGTCAAGACTATGAGTTCAGGTTTTTATACTTTCAGTAGAATGTGCTTGCAAGTACCAACAGAACCACTTATGCCAGTAGCAGCCAGCAAGATAACTCTGTCCTTGATCCCACTCTCAATCTCCCCTCTCTGTTAGCAAAGTCACTTAAATAACACAGATGGAGTCCAGAGAGAAAAGAAACCCTGACAACACTTTACTGAGGAATCTGAACAAAACCGTGTATGATCTGAGGAGAAATCTGCTTATAACAGTTGCATTTCAGAAAGCATGCCTGGTGTGCTTTGACTTCCAAAGCCTTCTTCAGTGGCATATAGTTAAAAGGGGGCATTGCCTTGTGCAAGGGCTCATAGAGCAAATTTATATAGTATATTATGCTATGGAAAAAGGAGCACATTTTGAAAGCTGTGATTCTGAAATGCAGCCTCCCATTTCCCACACTAGTGACTCATTTGCTATTTTGCTTCCTTGCAGATTTTCCGCCTGGGAGTCCTGAAGGCCCCTTTCAGGTCACAGATGGCCCAGATAGCATTGATGTTTCTGGCAGCACCGTGGCTGGTACAGCAACCACAGTCATGGGTAGCTCCCAGCCTGTGGTCCGAAGCGGCACAGCGGACAACCTCATTCCTGTGTACTGCTCCATTTTGGCAGCCGTGGTGGTGGGGCTGGTGGCCTACATTGCTTTCAAGAGGTAAGCATGCTCCCAAGGTTCAGAAATGAGAGGATTATTGTGCAGAAGGAGGACATCATCAACGTTCATTAGGGTCACTCACAAAGGCCAGTCTTACTCACACCCTAAGCCTACCCCATTCTTACAAGCTGCTCCCATCATTGCCGCTTCATCCTTCCTCTGCCCCATGACCATCCTCGTTTTGTGAAATTTACTTTGGGTCAAGCAAAGGGTTTGCTCTCCGGTCTTGGCAGAGCTGTTCGAAACTTGGGTGCAGTTGCAACCCAGTAAGAAGATGAGGATCTGTGTTAGATTCCCATTTTCCCAGCCAGAAATGTGTGCAGAGTAGGGATGGTCAAATCTGTCAATTTCAATCCATTCCATTTCTCTCTTTTTTTCAGTCTTAAATTCAGTTCTCCACTTTACCGTAGAAATTTGCAGATTTTCGTGAAGATAATCCCATGGAAATTCACCAGCATTTCTGTACAAAATTTTCCCCAATGTGCACATTTTAAATGTGTTTTTGACTAACACAATGCATTTTTGTATTTTATTCTTGGAATGTATGCATTTATATGTGCAGTTTACACTAGCACGTGCATTTTTGTGCATGTTTCTTGGCTGGAGAACTGCGCTGTGAAATTCAGAAAAGGGCAGATTTTGACGGATAGCTGTGCTTCAGTTTGCAGATTGTTTCAGAAAGTGTGAATTTGGTAAGTTCGCCTTTAAATGCGAACTGGATCACATTTCTCCCACATCCCTAGTGTAGAGAGTGTCACTTTCCCACTGGGCACCATCAGTCCCACTCCTGTCCTCTGCAGGGAAAGGTGCTCCATCACATACTAAGTCACCTCCGGCTTTCCCATGCCCCGAAGTAGGTTTTGTGGTGGAGATGGGGGTAACGTAGGGCAGGGAGGAGGAGGCGGCAGCAGCAGCAGAGGCAAGGTGTTTTGATGAGCATCTGCTTGGAGTTTTCACAATGCCTTGATCCCTTTGGGGGCAAGCAAGGTGGTCTTCGAGCATCCTTGATGCTCAGCAGCAGAATACACACCCATTTTCTCCTTCCTCTTCAAGCTGCTTGTGTGGGTTGGTGTGGGTTTTGGCACCCTCCTCCATTTGCCCCATAGGGCAGGGAAACAGTCTCTGAGCCTGCCAACATACCATTATTGTCAAGCCTATGTCTTTTCCAGACAGCTTCTATTGCCTAGATCTGGGGGTCTTCTTCTATGTTGTTGGGTTCCCAGAAACCAGCCCTTGAAAGCTGGTGCATGATTCCTCATCGGAATGTGCAAGGAGGTGCCTCCAGACATGGAAATTTGGCAATCGTTGCCAATCTGCTTTATGCTGCAGGCGGAATAGCAGCGCTTGGTGTAGGCTGTTGCCTGTAGGGAGTGGTTGGGTGGCAGGGAGGGAGGCCAACAGTAGGGGGAGCCAGAGGAAGTAAGTGGCAGACTTTTGCTGAGTTCTACACTGAGACTAAGGAGGAAGAGTCAGAGATCCAGTACCATCCACATCTGGGGAAGGGCTGTAGCTCAATGGCAGAGCCTCTGCTTTGCCTGTAAAAGGTCTCAGGTTCGATCCCTGGTATCTCCAGGTAGGATTGGGAGTGCTCCCTGTTTGAAAATCCCGAAAAGCAACTGCCAGTCAGTGTAGACAATGCTGAAGTTGATAGCCGCAACACCTTATGCTCCTGTGTTTCTATCCCCTTTACTCTAGTGAGCCAGTGTGGTGTAGTGGTTAAGAGCGGTAGACTCGTAATCTGGTGAACCAGGTTCGATTCCCCGCTCCTCCACATGCAGCTGCTGCATGACCTTGGGCTAGTCACACTTCTGTGAAGTCTCTCAGCCCCACTCACCTCACAGTGTTTGTTGTGGGGGAGGAAGGGAAAGGAGAATGTAAGCCGCTTTGAGACTCCTTCGGGTAGTGATAAAGCGGGATATCAAATCCAAACTCCTCCTCCTCCTCCTCCTCCTCCTCCTCCTCTTCTTCTTCTAGTTGCAAGTAGGGAGACAGGCAGTTGGGAGCTGGATGAGGGCATTATGAAGTGGGTGGGGCTGTGCCCCACTTGCCCTAATGGGATGGTCTCCACTGGCAACTCTGCTTCTGGAATCCAATAACAATTTACAGTTTGGCTGGCAATCCCCCCTTTCCTCAGCTCTAAATGTTGGGTGTGTTGGTGGGGAGGGGGATGATTTTCATTTGAACCATGGTCTGGAGGGAAACTGTTAATTATTAACTCTACCCTCATTACACTCTTGATCATGATTATTCCCCTAAACACACTGCAATTTGGGGAATTGGAGAGGAACTGATACAAAGGCAATGACATACCTGCCAACATTTCTCTGATGAAAACAGAGACGTCCTATTCAACAACAGCAGCAGCAACTTTATTATTTCTACCCTGCCCATCTGACTGGGTTGCCCCAGCCATATATAAAAACATAATTAAGCATTAAACATTAAACAATTTCCCTGTACAGGGCTGCCTTCAGAGGTGTTCTAGAGGTTATATAGTAACTTATCTCCTTGGCTTGGGGGTCACATAACTCCATAGCTTCCAACATTTTTCTGATAAAATAAGGACACCCTACCATACCCTCCAACCTTTCTCTGATGAAAATAAAGATGTCCTAAGGGAAAGTGGGACATTCTGGGATCAAATCAGAAACCGGGATGGCTTCTGTAAATCTGGGACTGTCCCCTGATAATGGTTACACTTGGAGGGTCTGCAATGAGATTTGAAAAGGCAAGGGTTAAAGCAATAGAGTTGAATGGTAGACAGGCGAGACAGACCATAGAGAAGGAAATGTCTTGAGTAATCTATACAGGCTATAACCAGCCAATCTATGTACTGAACAGCTGCACAACGTATCACCTACATCTGGGGATACTGCACAGCTGTTCCATTGTGTGTGTTAAAAAAACAAAAAACAAAAGCTTGGCTTTTCTCTGCTCCGAGGGTTGGGGAGGGGAAGAAATGCTGAACAGGGAAACATTGGAGAAGGATGTCTTGTTGAAAACGCCGTTGAAATGCCTTGTTAAAAAGCGAGTAAACAAGGCTTGGCTATTCCGTAGTAAGTGCATAGTTAAGATAACAGAATTCGCTACCACAAGATGTGGGGAACGCAAAGGAGTCGGACAGCTTCAGAAGGGAGTTAGCTACATGCCTGGGGGATAACGCCAGCCATGACGGCTTTATTATGTCCAGTATCAGAGGACGTATGCCTCTTA
Organism: Podarcis vaucheri; assembly: GCF_965113315.1. Classification (NCBI taxonomy): domain Eukaryota; kingdom Metazoa; phylum Chordata; class Lepidosauria; order Squamata; family Lacertidae; genus Podarcis; species Podarcis vaucheri. The sequence continues at coordinate 35,635,680 of NC_138751.1, forward strand.
ATGCCGGTTGTGTGGGATTATGTGTGGGAAAGAACTGTGGAACTCCGGTCCTGCTTCGCTGGTTTCCCACAGGCAACTGTTTGGCTGCTGTGAGAACAGGATATTGGACTAGACTGGCTTATGCGCGCTGCTCTGAGATGCACACGGGAGTCAGGAACATAACCTCTGCACAAACCGGCCATTGCCTGTGTATATAGTATCCACCAGCGTATTTATGGGCTTCGTTTCCATTTGATTGCTGTTTCAGGAAATGCACATTAACAACAACAACAACAACAACAACAACAACAACAACAATTTATTTATACCCCGCCCATCTGGCTGAGTCTCCCCAGCCACTCTGGGCGCCTCCCAATAAAGTGTTAAAAACAGTACAGCATTAAATATTAAAAACTTCCCTGAACAGGGCTGCCTTCAGATGTTTTTTAAAGATAGGAAAGCTGCTTATTTCCTTCACATCTGAAGGGAGGGCATTCCACAGGGCGGGCGCCACTACCGAGAAGGCCCTCTGTCTGGTTCCCTGTAACCTCACTTCTCACAATGAGGGGACCGCCAGAAGGCCCTCTACATTAGGTAGAGTCAGGTTTAAACACACACTTTCTCCCCGCATCTTTTAGGCCCACCAAAATCTAGAGCTGGCTAGTGATGAGCTACATCAGCACTAAAGTTCAGATTTGTAGGCAGCCCTGGAATAATGATAATAATAATTTATTATTTATACCCTACCCATCTGGTTGGGTTTCCCGAACCACTCTGGGTGGCTCCCAACAGAATATTAAAAACACAATAAAACATCAAACATTAAAAACTTCCCTGAACAGGGCTGCCTTCAGATGTCTTTGGAAAGTCAGATAGTTGTTTATTTCCTTGAAAACTGATGGGAGGGCGTTCCACAGGGTGGGCACCACTACTGAGAAGGCCCTGTGCCTGGTTCCCTGTAACCTCACTTCTCGCTAGGAGGGAACCACCAGAAGGCCCTCGGAGTTCAACCTCAGTGTCTGGGCTGAGCAATGAGGGTGGAGATGCTCCTTCAGGTATACTGGGCCAAGGCTGTTTAGGGCTTTAAAGGTCAGCACCAACACTTTGAATTGTGCTCGGAAACGTACTGGGAGCCAATGTAGGTCTTTCAGGACTGGTGTTATATGATATTGGTGGCCATTCCCAGTCACCAGTCTAGCTGCCGAATGGCTGGGGTGGGGTTGCAACCAGCCTGCTGGGCTACTTGATAGCTGAACCCCATCCTTAGAAGGTTCACCCCTAGCAAGTGTAGGAGACCTTTGGCCCTGCAGATGTTGCTGAACTCTAACCCCCAGCATGCATGGCCAGTGACCAGCGATGGTGGGAGTTGTAGTTCAGTGATAATTGGAGGGCCAAAGGTGTCCCTTTCCACCTGATCCAGAGGGCGGCTTCATGGTCTTCTGGTTCAGCATGGGAAGTGTCCTAGGGAGATAAATGCAGGCTCTGTTTCTTCCATATGAGCCTTTGTGGACTTCCATGAAAACTTTGGTTGCTGAGAATCAAGGAGCCAGTGCAGACGAATGCAACCTCATGCCTGGACTGGAGAAACAGTCCCTGCCGCGAGGTTTGCCTGAGCAAGCCCCGAGAAGATTGGGCTCACCACACCCAAAGCATTGCGATCCGCAGGGAGCAATCTACCGTGTTGGCAACGGCGCCAAGTTTGTGGTCTACCTTGATCTGGGAAAGGAGGCATGAGCATCTGAGGCTCAGCTGTTCCCTGCTTTTTCACCTCTAGGTGGAACAGCTGCAAGCAGAACAAGCAAGGAGCCAACAACCGCCCCGTCAACCAAACGCCTTCGCCGGAAGGGGAGAAGCTCCACAGCGATAGCGGCATCTCGGTCGACAGCCAAAGCCTCCACGACCAACAGCCGCAAACACAGACGGCATCCATGCAAGGCAAGGGGGATGGCCTGCTGGGTGAACAGGGAGCAGTGGCGTAGCGTGGGGGGTGCCAGGGGTGCCGGCCGCACTGGGCGCAACATTTTGGGGGCGCGCGCGTTTGGCCGGCCCCCCTCGAGGAAGCGGGAACCTCTCCCTTCGCAAGACGAAAGCCCATAGGGAAATCTCTGGGACAGCGGGGAAGCGCAGCGCTTCTTCCCCACTGTCCTCGGACCTCCTCCGAAGGCTGGCGGTGGGGCGGAGAGACCTCCTCCCGCCGCCAGGCTTCGGAAGGATGCTCCGAAGGCTGGCAGCAGGAGGAGGGCTCTCCGCCCCACCGCCAGCCTCCTGAAGGCTCCTCTGAAGCCTGGCGGTGGGGCGGAGAGACCAGCCTTCGGAAGGCTGCTCCGAAGCCTGGCGGTGGGGCGGAGAGACCTCCTCCCACCGCCAGCCTTCGGAAGGCTGCTCCGAAGCCTGGCGGTGGGGCGGAGAGACCTCCTCCCACCGCCAGCCTTCGGAAGGCTGCTCCAAAGCCTGGCGGTGGGGCGGAGAGACCTCCTCCCGCCGCCAGCCTTCGGAAGGCTGCTCCGAAGCCTGGCGGTGGGGCGGAGAGACCTTCTCCCCGTGCCAGCCTTCGGATGGCTGTCCTGAAGACTTGTGGTGGGAGCAGTGGCGTAGCGTGGGGGGTGCAGGGGGGGCCTTCCGCACCTGGTGCAACATCTGGGGGGGCGCGGAAGAGACTCGAGTGCTAAAATCCACGGGTTAGGGGGCGCAAATTACTTGCCTTGCCCTGGGTGCTGAGAACCCACGCTACGCCACTGACAGGGAGGAAGGCCTAGGGGACGCCAGCCAGCTTCAGGGACAAGGGGGCAGCAGCTGCCAAGCGTGTTCAGGCTGTCACCTGCAAATCATCCAGTCCAACCCTCTGCAATGCGGGAACCTTTCGCCCAATGTGGCACTCAAACTCACAACCCTGAGATTAAGAGCTTCATGCTCTACCGACTGAATTGTAGGAGCCAACTCCTAGGGCCGAGTTCCCTTTGGCCCCCCAATAAAATATTTAAGGGGGCATTGCCATTCAAATGGGGTGTGTGATCAATTACCTGCCCCCCTCCATATTTTATTTAACTTGGCAACCTTGGACTGAGCTACTCTAGTTGTAACTGGCAGAAGCTGGTGAACTAAGCAAAACACAACGGGAGAAAAAGCAAGGGAAGACGGTCAGTCCTCTTTTTCCATCGCCCCACGGACTCAGTAGTGGCCCATCCAAATGACGGGGAATTCCATCTTGATTTCCAAACTGAAAGGGAGCATTGTAGGACAGGGCCATTTGAGCAATCAGACTTCCGATGCAGAAAGCAAAATGCATAACAAGCACAGTGGTACCTTGGAACTGGAATGGCTTGGCTCCCAAACGCCGCAAATCCGGAAATAAGTGTTCCGATTTGCAAACGTTTTTCGGAAGCTGGATGTCCGACGCAGCTTTGGTGGCTTCTGCAGCTTCCGCTTGAGTGCAGGAAGCTCCTGCAGCCAATTGGAAGCCACGCCTTGGTTTTTGAACGGTTTTGGGAGTCGAACGGAATCCCGGAACAGATAAGTTTGAGAACCAAGGTACCACTGTATTCACCAAGCAAATATGCATCTATCCATCCATACATCTCTCTGTGTGTATATTGCACAGAGCCCCAAAATCTTAAGTGTAGGGTTGTTTTTTAAAACCAAGGTGTTTTGGGTTACAGAACTGAAATGATAGGCTCCCTAAATCTATTCCCCTACCCCCCCCCATTGTTCTTTATTTAGAACTGGTGATTTTAAACGCCTTTCTTGTTTGCAAAGCTTTAAATTGCAGGGCTTGGACCAGAAGACCCTCGGGGTCCCTTCTGACTCACCAATTCTATGAAAACAAATAAGCAAAAGGATGTATCTTTCTCACTTCTTCCTTTGGAAATTAAGATCACCTTTCACTCAAGATCTATGGATTAATTCAGGGATGGACAGCAGGACCTGTCTACCATTAGGCAAATATGTATCATCACTGGAATGATGCTGGTGGGAGGCAGAGACTTTTATTCAAATATCAAGAAGAGTTGAAACAAAACCTCCAATGATTTCTTTACCAAATTCGTTAGGTCCACTAGAACATTTTTTTTTGTTAAAAAAAATAGTACAGAACAGAACTAATCCTGTATACTTGCCTCTTGCACGGCCACTTCGTTATAAATAGATTGTGTTGCATACAAATTAATACAGTAATGCAATACAGTCCATGTATGGTGCTGGACACATTTCAGCTTAGGGTTCTTTAGTATTTATGAGTAAATCTGATTATGATTATTATTGAAAATTAGTGGGCGTAGCAGATTTATTTTAAAAATAGATGCTTGCCTCCATCCATCCATCTTCCTATCTATATTTGGAAGAGAAATATCCCCCCACCCGGGTAAGACTGATTTTCACTTTGACTGGGGCACTTGTATTCGATATACGTTGCCTTCCATTCTAATTCTTCCACCATCACTTATGGCCCACTCTCCATTCTACTCCCTACTCCCACATTTCATACCCCAACAGACTCTTTTCTGGCCAGTATTGAGAGCCAGTGTGGTGTAGTGGTTAAGAGCGGTAGACTCGTAATCTGGTGAACCGGCTTCGTGTCTCCGCTCCTCCACATGCAGCTGCTGGGTGACCTTGGGCTAGTCACACTTCTTTGAAGTCTCTCAGCCTCACTCACCTCACAGAGTGTTTGTTGTGGGGGAGGAAGGGAAAGGAGAATGTTAGCCGCTTTGAGACTCCTGAAGGGGAGTGATAAAGTGGGATATCAAATCCAAACTCTTCTTCTTCTTCTCTGTTGGCATTTTGTTTGCTCAAATGGGAGGCTGTCAAAGCAGTTTGCTAAAGCGGTCTCTGAAACAGCCCCCTCTCAAAGTTTACAGATGGGGGGACCCCACTTCAGAGAGCAGCTTGGCTTAGGGCTTTCCTACACCATTACTGCCACTGTGGCCAGAGAAACAGAGAGAGAGAGAGAGAGAAAGCCTGCACTTCAAAATTCAGAAAGCCTTCAAACTTCAAAATGAGGGGGGTGGGGACATAGACATCTCACTCCCACCGGCTGTTGGGCACTAGGACACCCCCGGCTCAAGGTTTTCAAATGCTTCCCCTCCGCATTTCTGCTTCAACCCTCCGTGGAAGTTTAAAGGAGAAGTGCGGGAGGGTGGGGGGGGTGTTGAAAAGTCATTTGTAAACATCCCCCTGTGAAGATGCTTACAAAGGGCTGTTTGAAAAACCATGACAATCAGAGCAGCACCAGATTTAGGGTGGTGCAGATGGCCCCCCTGCACTGGGTGCTGAGCTGAGAGGATGCAAAATAACAAGAAGAAGAAGAAGAAGAAGAGCAATAGTATCTGACTGGGTTTCCCCCAGCCACTATGGGCAGCTTCCAACATATATAAAAACATAATAAAATATTAGACATTAAAAAGGTTTCCCTATACAGGGCTGCCTTCAGATATCTTCTAAAGTTAATAATAATAATAATAATAATAATAATAATAATAATAATAATAATAATAATAATAATACCTATTCAAAGTTGGGGGCACCAATTCTTGCCCTTGCCCAGGGTGCCATATTACAAAAATCCATCCCTGATTGGAGAAGTAAAACCGATGTCACTCTGACATCAGGTGATTGACAAGTGGCTGACTCCAACCACCAGGCAGCTTTGGCCTGCAATGGGTTGGGGAGATAAAGATCTGTCTTCTGGCTCGAAAATGTTCCCTGCCCTTGGTGTAGATAACTCTGAGCTGGGTGGGACAATGGCCTGACAGCTTCCTCAGTCCCTAGTGGGGCAATGATGGTCAGGTGCAGGCCTGCTTTCCCATGGACAGATCCAGGCCTTCTTGGCTTCTGAGGTGGGCTGGATGTTGACTTCGTACCTACGTAACCCCTTTTGTGCTCCCCACCCCTGTTTCCCCCACTCCAGGCCTTAAAGGAGATGGGAACCTTTACACCAACCTGCCTGTCAACAAGCGGGAAGAGGTTGAGAAGCTGCTGAATGGTTCCACCGAGGAGACCTGGCGCCACTTGGCTGGGGAGCTGGGCTACAAGGAGGACCACATAGACTCCTTCACTCAGGAGGAGTACCCCGTCCGCGCCCTCCTCTCCGACTGGTCCAGCAAAGACAGCGCCACGATGGACGCCCTTTATACCGCCTTGCGCAAAATCCAACGGGGGGACATTGTGGAAAGCCTCTACAGCGAGTCCACTGCCAGTTCGCCAGTCTGAAGCAGGGGAGGCGGGGCAGAGGTCCTACGGGCCAGCCCCTCTGTGATTCCCCACCCTGCTTTTTCCCTCACCGATGCCTCTCGGGGTGAAGACACATGAAGGAAAACAAAATGGAGCTTAGTCTCCCCATGGCCACCATCATTTCTGGGGAGCACCGAAGCAACCCTGTAATGCACTGCGTCGGTTGTGGGTTGTTTTCTTCCTCCTCCCCAGTATTTTCACCCAATACCTCTTACCTGTAGCAGACAGTAAGATGCTAAAAAAAGGAGAAAGAAACAGAGGAAGGTAACTGGAACGAATGTTATTGCTTGTGTGTGTGTGTTTCAAGAAAAAATGGATTGACAGCATTTTGCTGGTTCTGCAGAACTTGCACCCAGTCAATGCTGCTAGTTTGGTCTCACTCTTCCAGGTGCCTCTGAACGGCCATCTTATGTGCCTCTCCATCCTTGTCTCTGTGGATCCTCTTTCCTCACTCGTACCTGTCAATCTTCAGCCACTGACTCTTCCTTTTTAGGCACTGTGCTCCCCTAAGCCAAGAAATACAATAGGCAGCCTGGCTTGAATGTGTTGCACGGCCGACGGACTTCAAGGAGGCTGACAGAGGATGAATATTTGGATCTGGAGCATGAGGATGTTAAGAGGACACGATGGAGACTTTATCTTCAGGGAGCATCTCTGGGAGGGGAAGAAGGATGTGATTTCTGGCTTGTCAAAACTGACACTGTGAAGATCAAACCTCGAAGTATATGGACGGAGGCTTAGGAGGAGACCCCCATCCATGTTTCCATCCATGCGTTGGTGGCAACATCAAGAATGTCTTTGGTCCCTGATCTCTCTTTTTCTTGCTCAAGATGCATTCCTCGTAGTTCAGTGAAGCTGTGTTGAACCTCGTCCCATAGCTCCCTTGCTGGGTTTGATCAAAGCTAGCCAGTCCCCAAATGGGACAGCGCTAGTTTAAAAAGGGGTTATAAGCCATACTTGAGAGAGCAGAGCTGGCCAAGGCAAACAAACTAACAGTGCAAACATTGTTGTTAATGAGTGGGAATTGTATTAATCACTGTGATCCTATAAACCTGGCCTCCGACGTTATCCCAGATGTTGTGTTCGTGAGACATAATTAAAAGCGATGCTCTGCATTCTTCCTCAGACTAGTGAACCAATCACTGTGGGTTATTAAAGCCATTACCTCTGTTGCATTAAAATGGGGGTGAGCAAAAGTCCCCTGGGTGGCCTTAAGACATAAGGTGGAGAGAGGAGGCCTGTTGGTTCTACGCTAAAGACTCAGAGCTAGATTTGGGTCGGGGGTTAAACCTCTATGGTTTGCCGGTGTTCCCCTATCCCCACCCATTTTCATAAATATTAGAGGGTCCTGAAAAGTAACATAAAGGGTTAGGGGGGGACGAGGACGGTCTCCATAAGTTAAGAGGATCCACCTGAAGTCATTGGGCCAACTAAAGTGAACTGGGATCATCGCTTCCCCCTTGATATATATTACAAGATATGTGTAGGCCTGGTGGAGAACTTGTGATGTTTGAAAGTTTGCAGCATTTTGAACCACTGCGGAGCCCATCAGAGGAGTGCTCCTGTTGTCTTTCTGGACTGGAATTATGCAGAAAAGGGATCCTCTTCACCTACCCACATAAGTACATATAAGGGCTTTAGAAAGAGATGGAAATCAATACATAAGAAAGCTGGGATGGAATGCAAGAGAATTTTCCAGCCCCACACTTGGGTGTGATGAGGAGTATATGGCAGCCCTCCGAGAAAGGTTGCTTTTCTGGTTAAAACACATTTTGCTTCCGTCAATAATTTCTCCAGTGTTTTGCCTAAACCGGAACATCTCAATTTGCCTTGAAAATTTGCTCTAGGCAAAACTGAGTGGCAGTTCTAGATAGGATGGGATTATTAATTTTTATTTTTTTAAACCTCTCTCTTGTCAGACAACTGGGACTACCACTTCCCTTACAAGCCGTTGGCATCAGATGGCCAGAATCTCTAAGTAAGAGGTGGACAAAAATCCAGAAGATGTGGCGAACCAGTATGCAAGTCCTGAGTGGTAGAATGTATTGGGAAATCAACACCACGGATGGTGTGTTATTCCCTTCGAAGTGCCACTCGGGTGATTAATTTTCCTCCTGAGCCACCAGTGCGACAGGTAAACACCTGCACGCAGTATCAGCAGATATCAGCAGACAGCGAAAGTGAGGCTTGAGGCATGGATACAAAGCACTACGTTTATTATTTACAGGACAAAGGAAAGCATGGCTCCTCTTACTTTCTTCATCGGCAAGAGAAGAGAAAAGCAATATCACGGAAACAGCATATCTGAACTTCTGTTCCCATGACATCCAACACTGTGGAATGTAAACGCAGACGCGTGACAACAACAATCACACATCTGCAGCACGGAGGAATGGAATTCCCAACAGAATGGACTACACAAGAAAAGCATGAAACTGCCATATCCTTAGACAATCCATTGGCCTATCCATCTCAGTATTGTCCACTCTGGCAGGTTGCAGCCCCCCAATGGTTCAGATAGAGGTCTACCAGATTTTCTTTTTTATGGGTAGAGTCATCAGGAATTGGGGTGTTCTACATGCAAGGCTCTACCACTGAGCTGTAGCCCACCCCCATCTTAACCTTGGTCAGAAGGTCTCTAGGGTGGTCCTTCAACCATCAACCACCATGAAACTCCCCCTCACACCGTTTCTTCTTCTGGTGGAGAAATGTGCCCTATATTTCAGGGGCTACCCAAGAGAAGCAAGAAGATAATGCAAAACGATCTGACTCTTCTTGACCAGCCATGACTGCTGAGCCATTCTGTCCCCTTGAGGCACACTGCAGCCAAGCATGCCCCTTATTTTTTATTTTTTTTGTGGGGGCACCTATCTTCATGCTTAGAGAAGAGGCAAGATAAAAGCACCAGTGAAATTTGGGTCATTGCGGACAATCATGTGTAGATTTACCCCCCATTTTGGTGGGTCTATTTCTGCATGCAATAATAATAATAATAATTAATAATAATTTCAATCTCATTTCCCCCCGCCAACTTTGATCATAGTTCTAACACTGGTGGGACAAAACTGGTGGTGGTAACTCCTAGCCAGAGTGTGTGCACAGCTCTGTAGTAGCTACTATCTATGAACAGAACAACAGAGAAAGTTTGACCACTGTTGGTGAGAGCATAGTGCCATGTATTCAAACTAAACTAACAGCTTTGATGTCAAACTCTTTAAAATAGAGATGGCAGAACCAATTCTAGAAAGCTTCGTTAGAAACATTTTTCCCTTGAAAGGTGGTGGACTCTTCTTCCTTGGAGGTTTTTAAGCAGGGGTTGGGTGGCCATCTGTCACGGATGCTTTAAGCTGAGATCCCTGCATTGCAGGGGGTTGGATGATACCTTGGGGGTATTTTCCAATTCTACTGCCCTGTGAGTCTATGGTTCTGTCCCTTCTGGTCCCCATTCTAGATTGCAATCATGGAATTCCAGACCTGCAGAATGACCACCATGTGCATGTGCAGAACGCCACATGCCTGATGAAATCAGTGATTGTGTAGCACACCGAAGACCTCTGCAGATGAGCATAGAGGCCTGGAGGATGTTTCTGGGCCACCTTAGGCCTCCCTGCACATCCACAGAATTCCTGATATTGCCAGTGAGATAGTGGACTATGCACAGGAGCCTGGAAAGGTTTCAAGGACTCGCCAGAACTTAACAAAAGCTGCTGCATTAGCTGAGAGATTCTAGGAAGTCCTGTTTTCCTTCTTGGACCCATCCCACCCTGGCCGGAAGAACAGTACACTCCACCGTAGGCTGTGCTTGTAGCAAAATCAGGCAGTGTTCTTATCTGATAGGACAGAGGCCACGGATATCATCTCTAATTAATAAATGAGCATAGAACAGGTCCAGCTGCAACACCCCAGTTTACTACCTCTGGAAGATCACAGAGTTGCAGAACAGAAAGAGGAATCTCACGGTTACCAAAGCTGTCGCTATTTTGAGCGAGGGATTCCATCTCATACTGGAACTTTAGTTCTGCACAGCTAAGCTAGATGAGCAGATAAGTGCTATGGTAACGTGGCACAGCAAATCCACCTTTAAAAACACACACCTTGTGCTGTTAGGAAAGCGATGGGAATAAATGGAATAAAAATGCGTAGGGTAAATGACCAGTGGATGGGGAGGAGCATAACCTCTCGGCAAATAAATCGGAACGATTGCCTCATGAAGAGTAGGCATCGTTTAGAAGTTCCGTGAAACCTTTGTGTGAGCAGCTCAGGATGACTGCTCAGCTGAACGTGGCAGAAAGATACTGAGCATCCTTTTTGTTGTTGTTGATAGAAATCACAAGAGGCAGTGATGGCCACCAATTCGGATGGCTTTAAAAGAGGATTAGACCAATGCCTGCTGGTTAAGGCTATTGATGGCTACTCGCCCAGTCATGTTCTGTCTCCAGTATCAGAGGCAGTATACCAGGAATTCTGTATATTGCTGGAAACCACAGGAGAGGAGAGTGCTGTTTTCATGCTTGGAGGATTCCCATGGACATTTGGTTGGCCACTGTGAGAGCAGGAGGCTGGACTAGATGGGTCCATGGCCTCTTCTTGTGAATATTCAGGCCCTCCTCAATCTTAAATTCATGAGAACATGTGTGCCTTTGGAGAAGAAAGCCAAATGTGTGTGTTTCCCCCCCCACCCGATAAGTCAACAGATGGTAAATTCTTAAGCTGATAACCAACTATGAGACAGGGGAAGATGAGGAGTCATGCGTTATACAGAACATGGTTGCAAAATGGACACTGATGCTGAATAAGCTGATTTCACATGGAGAAGAGTCTTCTGTATCAGATCCATACTTACATTTCTAAAGGTATTTTGCATGAAAGAAAGAAGAAAAAACCATTGGAAAGCTACATTTCCCCACAAAACTTGGTTGGCATATTTCTAAATCTGGTTCAGAATTTCACAGCTAGAAAGAAAGAGAGAGAGAGAGAGAGAGAGAGAAAAGTATTATAAAAGAAAAAGGAAATAGCCAAAGTTAGTACCTTAAAAAATAAATCGCTGCCTATATTTTACATTTCTTTATTGCGATGCGTGGGGTTTCTATTTTGTTAATACTCTTGTTCCCCTGTCCCGTGGTTTGCTTGTAATACAAATGCCAGTTTATTAAAACAGTCTTTACCAATAATAAACATTTCTGTAATAGAAGCGATTGGATTGGTCAGTAGGTTTCACGGTGATTGTCCGAAAGGCCCATTTCCCCCTGGCTTTTCAGTTTGCATGGGTGGATGACTCCAAGGGGACGGCGGGGGAGGGGGTGAAAGGTGACTTTAGATGATGTTGTAGTGGCTGCGTGGGCAACTGTGTGTACTGTTCAGATGTGAATAAATATGTGTACCTGTGTCCGTCTGTGTCTCACGTGTCTTCCAGCAATCCAGCAGAGGAAGAGGCAGGTTTTATTTTCAGCTCGGACAGGTCTCAGCCTGTTGTTCTCCTTTTCCCTGCCTTCATCTGTGGCTCTCCAAACAGCTTACGATTTCACATTCCTCCCCCTTGTTGTACAAAACTGACAACCCACCTACCCCCTTCCCCCCCCCCAATATGCCTTCTAAATTCTGCAGCCCCCTCCAAGTTTACTTTGCAATCAAAATAAACAAACTGAGCAGATTTAGGTAAACATAGTCAATGTGCATAAATCTCTTCTAGATGGTCCAGTTCAGACACAGATGTTTGCTCTTAGGGATAGATGATCTGGACTCCCTTTTGCTTGCGTTGACTAATAGACATGTTCAAGCACATAATTGATGAACCGGTGTTATGAATTTCCCCGGGACTGGCGTATGGCTGGCTGGAGGTCAGTCTCTCCAAGGGCAAGCCCCTTTGCAGTTTCATAAAGGTAAAGGGACCCCTGACCATTAGGTCCAGTCGTGGCCGACTCTGGGGTCGCTGCGCTCATCTCACTTTATTGGCCGAGGGAGCTGGCGTACAGCTTCCGGGTCATGTGGCCAGCATGACTAAGCCGCTTCTGGCGAACCAGAGCAGCACATGGAAACGCCAATTACCTTCCTGCTGGAATGGTACCTATTTATCTACTTGCACTTTGACATGCTTTTGAACTGCTAGGTTGGCAGGAGCAGGGACTGAACAATGGGAGTTCACCCCGTCGCAGGGATTCGAACCGCCAACCTTCTGATCGGCAAGTCCTAGGCTCTGTGGTTTAACCCACAGCGCCACCCGCATCCCTGCAGTTTCATACAATAACACAATAGTCATTTTATTCTTTGCATCTGTCTCCTTCTCTTTGTCCAAAGAGCTCAGCATAATGTGGGCAGAGCTTGCACTCCTTGGGTGGTCTGGTCGTGTATCAGGTCCAAATTTATTCGGCAGCAGGTGCTTTGGGGACTTTTATCCAGGCCCGGTGCTGGAAATAGTTCCTCCCTGAACAAGGAGCATGCAACAGGGCATGGCATAAATTCCCCTTGTCTGCAGGCATACCCGCATCACCTGTGCGCTTGCCTGTTGTGTCACTGGGGATGCCATGGGGCTGGCTGGAGGGTGAGCATCACTGGGGCCACCTGTAAATTCCTTGAGCAATACTCAAAGCCAAACTCTGAGTAGAGTCCCATCCACTCCAAACATTTAAAGCACATTGCTTACCCCAAGGAATCCTGGGAATTGTAGTTTAAGGGTGATGGGAATAATTGTGACCTTTGTGACTTCCTTCTAGGCCTAAAGACGAGGGACACTGGCTGTGGAAACTTGCTAACTGAGAAGCGCTCTGTAAATGTTCAGAGGGGTTCGTGTCCATTGCAAGGCCCTGAACTCTGAGCCCCTGATTTTAAAACGAGCTCCAGGGCTGAGTGTGTGTGCGTATATACATTTGGGGCGCTCTTCTCCTGCTACCCAGAAACCACAAAAATTAATAATGTTTAAAGTAACTTACACAAAGAGCTGATGGAGAGGGCAACCAAACCACTGGCCGCAGCCTGAATTGTAACTGATGTTAGGCAAGTACTTATTTTCACCTACTTCCTCTTAAACTCCAAGCATAAATGGCAAGAGCTGGCAGTGGCAGCAGGAGGGGGTGGAGAAGCAGCTCGCCAGATGTTCTGTGTTTGAAAGGAGAGTTTCGTTTTACGTCTTGTTTACATGTCGAGAGATAGCCAAGGTTGTTTAATTCGGTGTCACGATCCCGACTCAACAATTTACAAGCTCAGGTCTGAAACCGGGAGTCTTTCATTCTCCCAGATGTGGAGAAGGGCTTGTTGCGCTTTTGCTTGGGGCGCCCTCTGCACAGGCTCAGAGGTGCTTTCAGCCTCAGTTATTTCCAGGGTTGTTGTTTTTTCCCCGCTGGAACTTGCCGGAACTCAGTTCCAGCCCCTCTGGGGTGGACACCATTGCCATTCTAAGAGAACAAGGGAGGCGTTCATGGTGAGTTCTGGCACATATTTTTCTAGAAAAATAGCACTGTATCCCGGACTCAGCTTATGGCAGGTGAAAATGTCCACCGTTACCTTTGACAGCTAGCATGGAGCAGTGGTCAGAGCAGTGGTGTAGCGTGGGGGCCCCCAAATTGTTAGAGGGCGCAAAATTTCAACACCTGGTGCTGCCTCAGTACCGCTGCGCTCTTCCGTCACTGGACTCCGTTGAAAACAGCTTCTCCATGCGAACCAGGAAGTGACCTCTGCAGACGACTCTACAGACACTTCTTTTCTCATCTCTGCAGCTGCGATCTCCTGAGGGACGTAGGTGCCACTAGGCAGTTGAAAGCGCATGCATACCCCATCCGTTTTCCTCCCTCTGCACGGCCCTGGGCGCCAGCAACCCACGCTATGTCACTGGTTCAGAGTGCCAGGTTGGTCCAGGCTCCAATCCCCATTAAGCCGTGAAGCTCTTATGGAGGGGTCTTGGCCTGGGCAGGTCCCTACCTCTCAGCCTGACCTCCCTCACAGGGCTGCTGTGAGTTTAAAATGGGGAAGGGCAGAGAGATCCATGCCCTTCCTTGGAGTGGGCGAAAAGCAGGATATAAACAGAGATATAAATAAAGGTAATAAAACTTTCTGCAGGCAGAGACTTATCCATGCAACATCTGACACACTGGTGACAATGCCAAAATCTGGTGTTTACACACCCTCAGAAATTCCAGAAGTGCTCACGGGCAAGCATGTGTTCTCTCTCTCTCTCTCTCTCTCTCTCTCTCTCTCTCTCTCTCTCTCTCTCTCTCTCTTTCAGTCCCTGTCTCTCTGTCTCTCTCTTGCCCCCTCTCTCTCGTATCTCAAACTACATGCCATGACAGAGACGTTGTCCTCCCTATGACCCTACAGATTTCATTTGACTACAAACTCCATCATCCCTGACCAGGGTTGATGGGAGTTGTAGTCCAACAACATCTGGAGCACAACTGCTTCCCCATCCCTTTGTTAAGATAAATACCCGCCTTTTTAAAGCATAACCTGACTACTTTTATTCCAGAGAAAACAAACAGCTCTGGTTCTATAACGTACTATTGTCCCAGATCAGCACCCCGCACTGATCTCCTGCCAAATATCTATGCCACCACCTCCACCCTGGTTCCTCTTTTCTCCTGAAGGTGACACTCTCCCTTTCCTCAGTGAATCCCCACAACAACCCTATGGTGTAGGTTGGGCTCAGAGGCAGCAAATGGCCCTAGGTCTCCGATCGGGCATCAAACCTGCAACTTCGGCGTTATCAGCACCCTGCTCTAATCAACTGAGCTATCCAGGTAGACAAAGAAACACCTTTCAGCTGTCCTGGAGCATATATTATTATTATTTATACCCCACCCATCTAGCTCCCAACAGAATATTAAAAACACAATAAAACATCAAATATTAAAAACTTCCCTAAACAGAGCTGCCTTCAGATGTCTTCTAAAAGTCAGATAGTTGCTTATTTCCTTGACATCTGATGGGAGGGCGTTCCACAGGGCAGGCGCCACCACCGAGGAGGCTCTCTGCCTGGTTCCCTGCAAGCTTGCTTCTCACAGTGAGGGAACCGCCAGAATGCCCTCAGCGCTGGACCTTGGTGTCTGGGCTGAACAATGGGGGTGGAGACGCTCCTTCAGGTATACTGGGCCAAGGCCATTTAGGGCTTTAAAGGTCAGCACCAACACTTTGAATTGTGCCCAGAAATGTACTGGGAGCCAATGTAGCTCTTTCGGGACCGGTGTTATGTGGTCTCAGCGGCTGCTGCCAGTCACCAGTCCAGCTGCCGCATCACATCCTCCCATGGGGAAATGCAAAGGGAGAAACAGAGGTTTGGAGAAAGCGACAACAGCAGAAAGCCATGGGTTGCTGTCCGGAGTAAGCTCCTGTTATCCGAGACAAGTTCCTGGCAATTGAAGAACAAAGATTCACCTCCTGATGCCCCCCTCCCACTCGGAGTGGGGAGGGGGAGGAAAAGGCGGGGAGGGAAGGGATGCAAGCTCCACGTATCAGAAGCTGGAGCAGAGCAGCCTGCTCACCACCCCATGCCCCCAGGCGCAATCTGTCCGCCACATGTGGAAGGCAGCATACATTCCCCAATAATGCAAAGCAGGACATTTGCACATTCCGGCTGGGTGCCAGACCGGAGTCAAACCCTGCTCCCCAAAGGCCTGTCTTGGTGTCTTTATAAACATGGGGGCAAGGGAAGCTTGATGTGGTGGGGAAATGTCGGCGCAGGATACGGTGGTCCCTTGTCGCTCTTGGCCTAAGCTGCGGTGAAGACTCAGGTCAGATTAAGCAATAGAGACCGGCGCTTGAAGTTTGGCAGTGACTTGGTCTGAAACCTGCTTTTAATACCAAGGTTTTGCCCTCAGATCAGGAAGGAAAGAGGGCCTCTGGGCATATGCAGAGTAGTGGCGAAAAACAGAGGAGAGCAACCAAGGGGCTGGAAACCAAGCCTTATGAGGAACAGTTGACTGAGCTGGGTATATTTAACCTGGAAAAGAAGGAGACTGAGAGAAGATATGATAGCCGTCTTCAAATATCTGAAGGGCTTCCACATGGAAGTTGGAACAAGCTTGCTTTCTCCTGCTCTCAGCTGGACCTCAGTGTTCGGGTGGAATGGTGCATGTCTGAGCTCTGCAGCTTAGGAACCATTTTGAACTTAGATTTTGTACTTTTGTAACTTAGATAGTAGTCACAAACCTGCCTTCATTTTGCTACAGTAACTACTGTTTCAAGACCTAGGTTATGTATGTAAATACTACATTAGGGTTGCCATATTTCAAAAAGTGAGCTTTTGGGGGGCAAAGTTGTTGAGCTCGTTTTGGCCAAAGTTGTTGAGCTTTTATTGCAAAATATTTTTTAAAAAAGTTTTTGAGCTATTTTTAAAGGAAATTCGCCAAAAAATTCAACACTTCCGATATGGACTGCCCTATGCCCAGATTTCCCCAGACATTTTAACTGAATACTGAAAATTCTGCCTGGACGCTATTTTCAGTGGACAAATCCTGGATATGTCTGGGAAATTCCAGACGTATCACAGCTCTATATTAAGAGGATGAGACTACTATATTACTTTTGCTTCTTCACAAAATGTGTGTGTGATTGTTATTTTTAAGATGGAGATGATATGTTATACCATTGTTTCTAGAAGGTTAAATCAACCTTCTCCTAGTTTCCAAGTTTAAAGCTGCATAGAATGGTGCTCTGTTCATCTCACTCACACAAGCAAGGAAATCTATATAACTAAATAACTGATCAGCTCCTACAGCCTAAATCCATTCCTACACAGGAGAGTGTTGTTTCTTACATGCACTGCTTGAGAGCTCCCTGGACACCGAACAGTAGTTATGGGTGTAAGTGTATGGCTGGACTGAGGAGGAATGGTGGGAACTGCCCCCCCCTTCCCGCACCTTCCCGAGAACAGGAGGACAGTATAGATTTAGAACAGTGGTTTGCAGAAGGGCATAGTTCAGAGGCTGCAGAGGGGAGAAGCTGGGAAATATTGGAAGAGGAACAGCAGGAAGAAGAAGCAGCACCAGGGGAGAGACAGCCGACAGACTCAGTGTCCTTGGAGCGCATTCCTGACCCCCCCCCCCAAGTGTTGGCATGCAACCAAGGAAACAGGCAATTGGCAGGCCCCAGCTGGCTCCAGCCCACCGGCTGGTGTGCTGGGCAAACTCCAGTCCTTGGTGCAGCATGAATCTGCGACCCGAGCTTCAGAAGCTGGGGCATGCTACTCAGCAGAGTAAACACTGCAGAGTAAACCGAAGTGGCAGGAGAGGCTGTGTGAGCATATTTAAAATCAATTGATTCAGCATACAGCAGGACAAAAGGAAACATGTCTGATCTGCTTTGTGTCCAAAGCAAAATGGCTAAAGCAAAAGCTATACACAAAAGGAAGTTCCCAGCAAGCTGTGCTGGAGTGTAAACAGACATGTGGCACACAACAACCATGCCTGTTCCTTAAGGTGGAGCGGAATATCCCAACACCAAGGACCAGGCGGGCATTGAGGGTGGTAGAACAGAGAGCTCAGAGGCAGAAAGTTCAGATTGGCCGGCACAGGGATGACATATACTAGGGACGACGTAGGGGGGTGGGTCTTTACTTGGAGCATTGCCATCATGGCATCGAGACTACATTCCTTTCTCTCTCTCTGTGAATATTAATAAATTTCATGGTAAGGACTCTATGTGTTATCTGCCTTTTTGGCTGCCACAGGGGGAGAGATAGGATTCCCTGAGCCCTGACAGTAGGGGCACAAAATGACCTTCATGTGGGCTTCCTATCTGGTTGGCTACAATGGAAAGTGGAGCATTGGAATCGATGGGCCTTTAACCCCTTCCACCCCAGGCATGCCCTTTCACGCTCTATGCTTTCAGTACAGGAATCCTATGCAACTGGAGAATGTATTATTATGGCCGTAAGTGGGCATGCAGCCTTAGTTAGGTGGGGTCCAAGCTTGTTAGAGTAACGCTAAGTATTGGGGTTACTTTTGGGCGGAGAGGTGCGGCTGTCCCCGTGTGATTTGCTGTTTTGCACACACATGCAAAGGAAATTAAACCTCAAGGAGTAGGTGGTGTTCTTCAGAAACACAGCACATGGGTGTGACACCTCCTGTGCCTTTGCTGCTTGCATGATTAGCATAGCATATTGTCAGCTCTTTTTCTTACCTGCAGGGCATGTAATTTAAGCTCCGTTGGAAGAGCTTAAATTTCAATGACTCACGCAAGGCGGGGCTCTTGGGAAGCATACCGGTGCGTTGCCCTTGATGTGTTGTGATGCGACGGACTGCGCTGTCTTGACGTTTAACTGAGGCAGACAGATGCGGAGGAAGACACCGTAGAATTGGGAAGGGAGGGACAATGAGAGTCATCTCTAGCCCAGCCCCCTGCAATGCAGGAATCTTTTGCCCAGCGTGGGGCTCAAACCCACAACCCAAATTAAGAGTCTCGTGCTTTACCGACTGAGCCATCCTCCCAAATGTGTGGTTCCTTCTATAAAAGCAAGAGATTGCAAGGCTCATCTGAAAGCCACCCTTTCTGGCTTTTATGCATTGCCCTGTAATGGAACTGAAATGGTTAGGAGTGAGGTGGGGAATCTGATTAAAATGGATTTATACACAGCCTTTTGGCAGTTCCAACTCAGCTGTGCTTTACTCATATCACAGCACTACTTTCGTCAAATGCCTGATTAGGTCTGGGCTGCTTGTGCATATATTTTTTTTAAAAAGCCTAATTATATGCTAAACGATATGCAAAAAAAAGTACCTGCCATTTTTTTGTGTATCATATATCTAATGCAACTTTAATTTCATTGTTGCATTACATTGTATTACTTGGTGCAGGTTTTTATTATTGTTTTTAATGTCGTAGCCCACCCTGGTTTCCTTAGGGGAAATGGAGGGCAATCAATCAATCAACAATTGAGTCCCCGTGCTGCACTACGTAAGTTTTGCTTAAATTTAAAAATTGCTGCAGAACTTAACTTCAACACACAAAGCGGAACGGAAACACCCTTCGAAATTCACTGTTTCCTGAAATCTGCAGTTTGGCTCTGCAGCCAATTATGTGTACAGAACTGCATACGCTGGGTAAAGCGTGCATAGACATGCGTATATTATTCAAAGCAGCTTACAAAAGAGCAACAGGTTAGGGAACATTGCTTGGCAAAAAAAAAAAAAGTGCCTATCTGGCAAAATAGTAATCCCACAATATCAGGAGGACTGCAGGTTCTTCATCCCTGCATTAGGGCCTGGGAACTATGGGGTTGAGCCAAGAGCTTCATGGAAAACACTGGATTTGTGGAGGGATTTTACATCAATGTTACAACATAAGGGAAGCACCAGTATGAAGTAGGGAGTCTTTATCCCTTGTCTGCATTCCAAACCACACAATACATTTCCAGAGCATTCAATACACATTTAAGGCACTTTGTTTCCCCTCAAAGAACCCTGGGAACTATAATTTGTTTAAGGGTGCTGAGAATTGTGGCTCTGTGCTGGGTAAACTACAGCTCCCAAGATTCTTTGGGGAAAGTCATGTGCTTGGAATATATCTTGAATGTGCCTTAAATGTACGGCGTTGAGTCCCTTCCAACTATACAATTCTATGATTCTAACAGGCTTCATTATGTGGGGTACAGCAAACCCATACGAAAGCACTGGTCTTCCGATGGTAAATTGCATTTTGGGCACAAGGGACGGTACGAGCCAGTAATGTTTGGATATCACGGAAACTTTGCTTCAGAGTGAGCTCTTTCTCTCTCCACAAGGAGCCAGAGTTGAAAAGGAACAGCTATGGGCAACAGGAACCAAGCATCGGATATGTTCTCACCTCCTTCTCAGTCCACTTTTTAAAATTTGGGTTGGGAATAAAACTCCCACACTGCACCAGCGTAAGGCACTTTCTCATTGTAAAAAAGCCAGAAATAAAATCCTCCGTTTCCGGGTTTTCACCTCCCGCCAAGCCGATGGGATTCTGTAGGTCCCTGATGCCATTTGGAAAGAAACCAAGTTGGACTCCATATATATATATAATACACACACACATACACTTATGCACACAGACATATATCCTCTGGACTAAATAAATAATCCCTTTCCTTTTTCCCACAACTGAAGCAGAGGAAAGAATTAAAGGTCATGAAAGAGAGGATTGATTGCCAATTTCACTTGCTGGACAATATCGCTCCACATTAAAGCTTTTCCTCCGAGCTGTGGAGAATGGTAGAAAGGGGACTCCTGTTTCTGCCGCAGAGGATGGCAGCGGGTAGAGCAAAAAGGGAGACACATCTGAAAGTCCCCCGTTAGATTTGCAATGGAGGCTCTTCGATCCGTTTGATTTCCAAGCCAGCATCGTGTTCTCAAATTAACGGCTGGCATTCTTAAGCTGCTTTCTTGCTTATTGAATGTGACGCTTAAATCGGTTTTCATTCCTGCCCGTCCCCAGCACCTGTCATTCATATGTAAAGCTTCCATTTGGCCAGATTTTGACTCGAAAACGGGTTTCTATCTTGCCTTTGCCACATTTGCAGATGACACGTCCCAGAGATGGAAGCGTGCAGCTGTATCTCGGCAGATCTGGGTGTCGAAATGTTGCACCCCTAACAATTTTGTGCCGGGGCAACCGCCCCCCCCCCGTGACCCCCCTGCTGCACCACTGTATCGAGCCAGCCACCACCACTCAGCCTAAGCTACCTCTCAGGGCTGTTGTGCGGATGAAATGAGGAGAGAGGAACCATGTATGCTGACTTGAACTCCTTAGACAAAATGGTGGCATATAAATTAGCGTTGCCATATGTCCGGAATTTCCCTGACATTGCCGGGAAAACAATGTCCAGGTGGAAATCGCTGAAATGTCTGGGGAAATCCGGACCTATGGCAACCGATAAAAATGGCTCAGCGACTTTGGGCAAAACTAAAAAAAAGCCCAACAACTTTGGCCAGAAAAGTCTGGATGTTCGCTTTTTGAAAAATGGCATCCCTAATATAAATGCAATACTGTAAACAAATAAATAGAGACATTTTAAGTGACAAGCACCATTGCCCAGTCTCAGCCCACTTCTGCCTATGTGCCACAACAGACTAGGAAGCCAGCCAAAAACGAAAAGGCAGATAATTTGGCAAATATAAAATTTAAGGACCAACCTTCCTCCCCACCCCCTTATGCTCTCTGCTCACCCCCGAAGACTGCGGAGGCCAAGCGAAAAAGGGAGTGTGGAAAGGACGCCTTCCCGAAAGGGAAAGCGCTCTGCATTTTTCCGGAGAAAGCAAAGCCTTGCCTGGCATCCCTCGTAAATGCCAGCGTGCGAAACCACTCCTTGCAGAGTCTGTGCCAGATGCCCGGAGGGGCTTGACAGAAGCAGAGCATGACTCAGTAAGACATGATGGGCAAAAGGAATTGGGGGGAGCAGGGATGTGAACAGGGAGAGATAAGAACAAGGGGAGAGCTGTGGGGGGGTATATGAAGGCTACTTGGAATCACCTCATGGAGTGGAGGGAAGGAGAGAGGGAGGGAGATCTGGCTAGAAAACATGTACACCTACGCTTGTTGGTGCTGGGTGTGACCTCTCTGTGTTGGAGAAAGCTGCCTTTCAGGCTGCTTGTGTCCTGAAGCAATGTATGCAGAATCTAAGACTAGAGAGGTTTGGGGCTTCGGGGATGCGGGTGGCGCGGTGGGTTAAACCACAGAGCCTAGGACTTGCCGATCAGAAAGTCGGCAGTTTGAATCCCCGCAACGGGGTGAGCTCCCATTGCTCAGTCCCTGCTCCTGCCAACCTAGCAGTTCGAAAGCATGTCAAAGTGCAAGTGGATAAATAGGGACCGCTCCGGCGGGAAGGTAAACTCCGTTTCCATGTGCTGCTCTGGTTCACCAGAAGTGGCTTAGTCATGCTGGCCACATGACCTGGAAGCTGTACGCCGGCTCCCTCGGCCAATAAAGCGAGATGAGCGCCACAACCCCAGAGTCGGTCACAACTGGACCTAATGGTCAGGGGTCCCTTTACCTTTACCTTTACCTTATGCAGAGTCTAAGACTAGAGAGGTTTGGGGCTTCGGAGGGTGAGAGATGGACTGCCAGTCCTGGAGCTTTGGATATTTCACTGGACGTGTGTCAAAATGGCCGACCGCACACACATGTACTTGGGACTGCCGGGGGATACTTTTCATGACCCGGGGTCATGTTTCTTCAAGAGCAACCTTCCGGAGGCCACAGGTTGGTGAGGTCAGAGGCAAAAGTGGATGATGGACATTTACCTTGGTGCCTTAGGGCAGGGGTCCCCGAACTTCATGCAGGTGGTATGAGGCATGTCTGAAAACATGTCTGAAAACATGTCTGAGACCTGAACGAGCGTCTCCACCCCCATTGTTCTGCCTGGACACTGAGGTCCAGTGCCGAGGGCCTTCTGGTGGTCCCTTACTGTGAGAAGCCAAGTTACAGGGAACCAGGCAGAGGGCCTTCTCGGTAGTGGTACCCGCCCTGTGGAACGCCCTCCCACCAGATCTCAAAGAGAAGAACAACTACCAGACTTTTAGAAGACATCTGAAGGCAGCCCTGTTTAGGGAAGCGTTAAATGTTTGATGCATTACTCTATTTTAATATTTTGTTGAAAGCCACCCAGAGTGGCTGGGGAAGCCCAGCCAGATGGGTGGGGTATAAATAATAAATTGTTGTTGTTGTCAGTTTGGAAGCATGAAGAAAGAGAGAGGTGCCCCAGCAGGAAAGAAGTATGTAGTCTGACAGCTTCCTGCCAAGGTAGAAAAAGAAAGTGATCGTACGGAGCGTTCTCTAGCAAATTTTTCAGGAAAGCTGTGAGCCTTGAGCCTTTCATGTGCCTGTTTGGCAAAGCATGGATTTCAGAGGCGCCAACTTCTAGAAAAGGTTGTGGGGGCCCAGCGCCAGTGGCATAGCGTGGGGGGTGCAGGGGGCTGGCCGCACCGGGCGCAACATCTGGGGGTTAGGGTTAGGGGGCGCAAATCCACGGGTTAGGGGGCGCAAATTACTTGCCTTGCCCCGGGTGCTGACAACCCACGCTACGCCACTGCCCAGCGCAATGTCCTGATGTCACACGAACAATGTCATGAGGAGCCAGGGGGTAGATCCAAATATGGTGCCAGCACGGCCCCAGTGGACGGCAGCCCCTGTCCTCTCCTCCCCCTGCTTCGCAAGGGGAAGATGGGGAAGCTGTCCCCAGCCAGTGGGGGGGGGGCTCCACATTCGCCCTCCTTCACCCTCTGAACAATGGAGTCCCCGTCCCCCTTTAAAAAGGACATTGGGGGGATCCAAAGTGCCTCAGTCCTTAGGAGTTGGCGTCTATGGTTGGTTTGACTGCAGCAATCTCTCACACCCCGTCTTGTTTCCCAGTGCCTGGAAACAGGGCAGAGCTTCTGAGCTATCAAAGTGAAGCATCTATTGATTGACTTGCCCACCATAAATATGTTTAGAAGGGAAAGCCATCTTTGATATTTTATTTTCCATGCCCTGTCATGGCAACCCATCAGAGGCAAAATTGCTTCTACAAGTCAACATCTGTACCCTTAAGTCTCAGACTCACTGATTAAAATTACCCCCCACAGCTTAGCCAATTAAAGCTTCAGTTGATTAATCTACCAATTAAACTAATTAAAGTTTGCAGGCCTTAGGTGTTTGTTGTTGTTTTTTTTAAAAAAACTCACATTCGCCGCCTGATTGATTACAGTATCTTGAAGTCAGAAATGAATTTCCTCCCTAGGGCAGATTGGCTAATGATGATGGGAATGGCATAAGCAAGGGACTTAGAAAGAAATGGTTGCAGATGTGTATCGAAAGCAGTAGAGTTGGGCATGTTTACTTTTAGCGAGCCAGTGTAGTGGCTTAGAGACATGAACTAGTGAAACCTAAGATGAAATCCTCACTGTGCCAAAACAACACCGGATCAATGAATTGTTGCATGTTAGCATTGGAAGGGGACCTTTTCATTCAACCTTCTGCAATGGAGGATGTTAATTACACCGTTCCTGATTAAGGATTGGGGGGCACAGAAGGACTCGATTCAGTTCTCATTTAAAGTTTAATTTATCCAATTCACACCTTCCAAACCAATATGAGAACCATAATGCACCCATTTTCCAAAAGTCAGATTTAGCTGAGATTAGCTATGCAGTTCTCCAATCAACATTTACAAAAATGCGTACAGCAGGAGAAATAATAATAATAATAATAATAATAATAATAATAATAATAATAATTTTTATACCCCGCCCATCTGTATAAAACACCAGACATTAAAAACTCCCCTAAACAGGGCTGCCTTCCGATGTCTTCTAAAAGTCAGATACAGAAGTTGTTTATTTCCTTGACATCTGATGGGAGGGCCTTCCACAGGGCGGGTGCCACTACCAAGAAGGCCCTCTGCCTGGTTCCCTGTAACCTCACTTCTCGTAGGGAGGGAACCGCCAGAAGGCCCTCAGCGCGGACTTTGGTGTTCGGACTAGACGATGGGGCTGGAGATGCTCCTTCAGGTGTTTAGGGCTTTAAAGGTCAGCACCAACACCAACAAGGTCAGAAACACACTGGGAGCCAATGTAAGTCTTTCAGGACTGGTGTTGTGTGGTCTCGGCGGCCGCTCCCAGTCACCAGTCTAGTTGCCGCCTTCAGGTACAGGACTGCAGATGTATAGATGATGATAACAACCATGCCTGGTGGCAGAGCAAAGACAGGAAGTAGCTTTGGAGTGTTGCCTGTTGTGCCCAAATCCACTGGCACCTAACCCCCTAGTAGACAAGCCCGAAAAGTGTGAGACGGTCTTCGCCTGTGAACAAACAGACACGCCTGGTCATGCAAATTCACCCGCATGCCTTTTCCCACCGTCCTCTCATGAAACAGCTCAAGGCTTTTTGAATGCAGGCTTTACGCAGGCTTTCCTCCAAAAGAATCTTTAATCTGAAAAAGAAAGAGTGGAAAGCAGCGAGCAAGTTGACTGGGATTAAATTCATTGTTCCCATCAGGTTGATAAAAGCTCCCTGCTCCACCCACCTCAACTAAGAGTTACGTTCACACACACACGGCTGCTTTTAAGCCTCTGGAAACACAAATGTGTAACTGCCTCTCTGTCAGCTCCCCATCACTACCACAAAGCCAACACCTTTTCATGGAGACATTGTTCTTCTTTCTGTGGTTTCCTCCCCGTCTCTGAGTGGCTTCAGAACTTGCTTTCAGATGTGGAAGCCGTAAGATTTTTGTGGAACATGGGAAGCTGCCTTATGCCATTGGTCCACCCATCTCTATATTGTCTACACAGGTTAGCAGTGTCTCTCCAAGGTTTCAGGCAGGAGACATTCCCAGCCCTGACCTAGGGAACCCGGGATTCAAACTCGGCACCTTCTGCATGCAGAGCTCACTGGTTAGGAAGCTCACTGGGTGACCTTGGGCCAGTTATGGCCTCTTAGTTTCACAGACCCTCAAAGTGTCCCCCTATTTTCCAGGTACATTCCCAGATTTACAGAAGCCATCCTGGTTTCTGATCTGATCCCAAAATGTCCTGCTTTTCCTTAAAGGTAAAGGTATCCCAGACTGTTAGGTCCAGTCGCGGACGACTCTAGGGTTGCGGCGCTCATCTCACTCTATAGGCTGAGGGAGCTGGCATTTCTCTGCAGTCAGCTTCCAGGTTATGTGGCCAGCATGACTAAGTTGCTTCTGGCGAACCAGAGCAGCGCATGGAAACACTGTTTACCTTCCCACTGGAGTGGTACCTATTTATCTACTTGCACTTTGATGTGCTTTCGAACTGCTAGGTAGGCAGGAGCAGGGACTGAACAATGGGTGCTCACCCTGCTGTGGGGATTCAAACCGCCGACCTTCTGATCAGCAAGCCCTAGGCTCAGTGGTTTAGACCACAGCGCCGCCCGTGTCCCTCGCTTTCCCTTCGGAAGTCCCTATTTTAATTGGAGAAATCTTGGAGGGTATGGAATAAGATGTCACAATTTTCATTGGAGAAATGTTGGATGCTATGGTTTCACTTACCTCACAGGGTTGTTGTGAGGAGGATAAAATGGGCTGGGGGGGGGACTGTGTATTTAACTCATTGATGGCTAGAAAAGTAACTAAAGTGCTCAGAGATACCAGTTCCCACTTCACACTTTCCGAATTGCTGGAGCAGCTCAGGAAACAGCACCAACCTTCCAAACAGAAGGTTCCCCCCCTGGACTACAACCACCCTCATGAATTGCCTTCCGAAGAGAAAGCTGAGAAAAGGCTTGAAAGATAGAGCAAGGAGGCATTGTTTGAAGGCTGTGTGGTTCCATGGAGCCTCAGGCGTGTGGTACTGCAGCAAGGAGGTAAATAGGCTGGTTGACAACAAACAAGACCGGGCGGGTATTTGATTTGCGGTCTGCGCACCTTGCATGCAAAATTAAGAAAAGAATAACATCGATTTTATTTATTTTTCAAATCAGAATAAGTGTAGACACAGCAGGAGCAAAGCCAACATGTGGACCATTAAAGGATGTTCCTAGAGCTGTGCCAAAATTTCTGGGCTGAGAAGATTTTTGAGATTTCCCTTTTTCTTACCTAACACCCCACCCACCGTTTCATATCTCTCTCTCTCTCTCTCTCTCTCTCTCTCTCTCTCTCTCTCTCTCTCTCACACACACACACACACACACACACACACACAACACCCCAGCATGATGGTGGCTTCAGGGGCACCATGGACAATGCAAAATGGTGGTCAGGCTGCCAACCCAGTTGCTCACTGTTGTCAAAATACAGTGGTACCTCAGGTTACAGACGCTTCAGGTTACAGACACTTCAGGTTACCGACTCCCCTAACCCAGAAATAGTACCTTGGGTTAAGAACTTTGCTTCAGGATGAGAACAGAAATCATGCTCCGGCTACGCAGCAGCAGCAGGAGGCCCCATTAGCTAAAGTGGTGCTTCAGGTTAAGAACAGTTTCAGGTTAATAACAGACCTCCAGAACGAATTAAGTTCTTAACCTGAGGTACCACTGTAATCATTAAAAACTTGGGGGGGGGGAGAGAAAGAACCTGCTACTGCCACTGGTAATAAATTTGGTGGCTGAAATCCAAGTGTCATACTCAGAGCTAGGGAACCTTAGGTAATTTACACTTTCTTAAACAACACACAAACCAAAACACCAGCTGTCCTTTGAAATTCCCACTTCTCTGAATGTTGCGATGCAGTTCTTCAGCCAAGCGATGTGTATAAAAATTTCCTCTACAAGGGTAAAGTCTGCATATATATCCATATATGACTGAAAATAGCATACAAAAAAATGTGAAAGGAAGATTACTTTGGAAAAATGTGTGTATTAGGCAAAATTGCACAGAAGAACAGTATCGTCTCACAATTTTGCACTAAAATGCTGATGAACTTCCATGTGGATTTTAAAAAATATATGTTGATCTATTGATCTATTGATCTATCATCTCTCTGTTCCCTGTGAAGAGAGATTGTTTATTAAGCCACTCTGGGATTCGTAGCTCTCAGAGGGTCAAAGATGCCAACTCTATGGGGCTGAGGACAGCTCAGCCGCCACAAAGTATTCAGGGATGGGGCTGAGCCCCTGCAATCTTGAGTGGTCAGGCCTGGCCTCCTCACAGTAGCAGCCTCCTCCCAACATGAGTGATGTCACATGTGTGATGTCACATGCATGCAACAAGCCCCTCTGATGTCACGTGGAACTCGGCACCTATCTGGAGGGGAATAGGGGTCTCCTAACAACTGCAGATGGTGACAGCAGCCACGAAATTAAAAGACGCCTGCTTCTTGGGAGAAAAACAATGACAAACCTAGACAGCATCTTAAAGAGCAGAGACATCACCTTGCCAACAAAAGTCAGTATAGTTAAAGCCATGGTTTTCCCAGTAGTGATGTATGGAAGTGAGAGCTGGACCATAAAGAAGGCTGATCGCCGAAGAATTGGTGCTTTTGAATTATGGTGCTGGAGGAGACTCTTGAGAGTCCCATGGACTGCAAGAAGATCAAACCTATCCATTCTGAAGGAAATCAGCCCTGAGTGCTCACTGGAAGGACAGATCCTGAAGCTGAGGCTCCAATACTTTGGCCACCTCATGAGAAGAGAAGATTCCCTGGAAAAGACCCTGATGTTGGGAAAGATGGAGCGCACAAGGAGAAGGGGACGACAGAGGACGAGTTGGTTGGACAGTGTTCTTGAAGCTACCAGCATGAGTTTAACCAAACTGCGGGAGGCAATGGAAGACAGGAGTGCCTAGCGTGCTCTGGTCCATGGGGTCACGAAGAGTCGGACACAACTAAATGTCTAAACAACAACAAACAAGAGCCAGTGTGGTGTAGTGGTTAAGAGCGGCAGTCACGTAATCTGGGTAACCGGGTTCGCGTCTCCGCTCCTCCACATGCAGCTGCTGGGTGACCTTGGGCCAGTCACACTTCTGTGAAGTCTCTCAGCCCCACTCACCTCACAGAGTGTTTGTTGTGGGGGAGGAAGGGAAAGGAGATTGTTAGCCGCTTTGAGACTCCTGAAGGGGAGTGAAAGGCGGGATATCAAATCCAAACTCTTCTTCTTCTTCAACCCTCAGCACCCTTAACAGACTACAGCTCCCAGGATTCCTTGGGGGGAAGCCACAACTTTTTGAAGCGGCACCACAGTGCTTTAAATGTATATTCTGAATGTGTCCCATGGATAACATGCCAACTGGGCCGTTGCTGTTCAAATTTGTCAAATGGGGTGGCTAAGAAGGCTCTCTTGGAAATCACAACTGTTCACAGGGAAGAATTTGTGGTTTCTTAATTCCCAAGACCTCTATATGATCCTTCTGTTAATGGAGGGAGGGGGGAGGTATAACTGTGCTTCGAAAATGTGCTAGTACTTTAACCTTGAACTTCGCTCCTGAGAAGTTTACACAAATCACTTGCTCCGGTTTCACAAACACTCCCGCCGGAGACCATAATCTGGGAAAGGACCCCACTTGTCCTGTACTTCAGATCTGGGGCATATGAAAGCACAAGCAAAGTTAGGAGGTTATGGTGTAACTCAAACCCTATTAATGCTTGCCAGAACTCATTTCTCGCCTTCTGTGCTCCAGACCTCCACCACCACTCTGCCCTGCTAATGCACCCATCAACCTCACCTTCCCTTTCATTTCTCGTTCTCTGAACGAGGGCAGGGGCAAGAGGGGTGCAGGGCTGGGGAGACAAGCCAGGCTCTTTCAGCCAGCAGGTGCGGTCGGTGTAGAGGAGAAAGGGGCAAACATCTGGAGAGGTCCATTAGCCAAGTCTCCAAGGATTTGCTGCACGGGGACAGGGAGAGGATGGCAAAGCTGCTCATTCTTCCCATCCAAGGAAAAGGAGCACAGTTCCCTCAAAATCAAACGACAGCTTTTAATTTGAGACAGAGCTGAGGCCCAGGGTTTTGTTCCTACCTCCTCTGCAATGTCTCAACCCATTCTGGGATCTTATGAAGCAGAATAGAGTTGCCTTTGGGCATGCACAGAATGACTTTAGGGCACCATGGGGGGGGGAGGAATACCAACTTTGTTCTGCACCTTTATTTTATACTTTTATTTGTCTCTCTCTATAGCAGGTGTGGAGAGGTGTTGTAGCTCAAGTCTCACCTGTAGAGGAAATTCATTTACATCACCAGCTTGATTTCATCCCTAATTCCTCACCCCTAGGCTAGAGGATTTGACTGAAGCCACACACCCATACCATATATTCAAAGCACTATTACAGGATTATGAGGGTGAGACCAATAGTTGGGTCCAAAAGCCAAGAACTTCTGCACAACTTGTAGGAGGAAGTGAGGGACGGATGGAGCTCATCAACCCAGGAAGGTAGTATCTGCGGGGTATCTTCGGGAGAAGAAATCCACTCCACCTCACCGTGGGGAGAAGTGGCGGTGGACCGCGTGGCCACCCACTCCCCTCCAGGGGGCAGGGACGAAGTCCCGCGTTGCCTGGGGGATCCCGGACGCGTCATCCTCCAGCCAGCCAATCCACTAGCTGGTGGGGGCGTGGCCAGGACAATTTAAGCCAAGGCAGGAGCCAAAAGGCTTCCTCTTGGCTCGCCTCTTCGATCTCCCTCCCTCCCTAGTTTTGCAGGTCTTTCTTCTTGGCCTTGCTATGGACCTTGGTTGGTCGCCGTTAAGGGGCCTGGTAGGAATTTTTCCACTTGGCTGAATTGGCTTGGGGCCATTTGGCTTTTGCCTACCTCGTAGCAATCGTCCCAACTTTGTAAGGTTTTGCGGTTAGGCCTTGTTTGACCTTTTGATGGGGGAGGGGAGGTGTGGCCATCACCTGCCCCTCCAAGCTTAAGGGTATCCCATTAAAGGAATCCAGGGGTGTGGATCTTGTCTGAAGCCCGGGGCCATGACACGACCCTGACGGGAACACCTGGGGGAGCTCGAGTTGGTCTGCACAACGGGCAGCAGTCAGATATAGTCGGGTCCATTCAATGCCTAAGCCAATACCGCTCACATTCTGTAATCAATAAAGTTGTGGCCAAAATTTGCCCAATAACATTAACCTTATATATTGGTGTCCTGTGTGTTTCATTTCAATGAGGGGGTGGTTATGGGGTCTTGACACACAAAAGGCTAAGCAGTAAATCTGCCACAAATCTGGAGTGGAACCTCTGAGACAGTTGGATGGCACCTTGTACACCTCCTTCCAGCAACTCTTGCAACCAAGCCAGTGGCAACCGTATTGCTCTGCTTTCCTTTGGACCCCGCCCCCTTTTGCCTCTGTCACCTGGCCATGCTGGCATGTGCCCCCACAAAAAGGTTGTCATCCAGAGGATACGACCCTTGGGCTGAAAAATATTGCACCCCCCTTGACTGGAAGGGAAATGGATTTTTGGAAACAGGCAAGGGATTTGAATGAAGAGAAGTGAGTTGTGATCAGACAACTGAAATTCCTCAGGAAGGGGTGTTGGTGGTTTGGCCATCTGCTATCAACAAGCGTAGCCGGATATTATGACTGCCACATATGGAAGCTGTGGAAGCCACTTTCAGTCGCTCTCAATGAGAAGGCGGTTCATGTGCAAATGCTTTTCGCCCAAATCAAGCACCTCTCTCCCTCTTTCTGTCTCGCTGCAGATGGAAGAAGGGAGAGGGGGCGAAATGAAAGCAAACCTTCCTAATTTGCACTTCTTGCTACGAAATGTGTCCACAGAAATTTGGAGTGTGCAAAACAACTTGGAATCTCTGAAAAGGAAGAGAAGATGCTACGTTGGGCACCAGCCATGGCTGACCAGAGGCTTGAAGGACTTCTCATTCCCATATCCGGATGACGCCCACAGGACCAGCCAGCGCCACTGAGAAATAGGGAGACATTCAATTCAGTTTGCATTTGAAAGTGAATTTCCCTCATTTGCACTTTCTACAGCCCTTCCCCGCTCATTATCTGAAAACACTGAAGACTCTTGATTTGGACCACTCAAGAGAGTTTCCTGCTAGACATCTGAACATAGCTCTCCCATGCCCTCCAAGTGCCCTGGTCAGGGCAACACCAGCTCAACTTCCATGCCCAGGAAGCCATCACCCTCCTGCTTTGATGTAAACCCCATGCTGCGGCCATTGAACCCATCCAAAGCCCCCTCCCCCCAAAAATCTGGCCCTCCCCCTCCCCTCCACTGCTATCATACAGGTTTGTAGTAGAAGCGTGCTGATGACTGCAAGCATCTGGGACGACATGCTTCTCTGCTTGCCAGTTTTATAAACCTGATGGACCTGTGCCAGGACATAATCAAAACGCAGGAACTCGCTCCGCAGAACAAAGTACCCGGCTGCCTTTTGATCAGCCCAGCACCTGGCCTCCACGGGTCAGGAACAAAACCTGCCGTTTATGTATTTTGCAGGAAAAAGAAAGAAAAGGATGAGGATTGTTCCGTTTAGTATCTCACTGCAGCCCACAAGAAAGGTTGAACCCGAGAAGAGGCAGGCTTTGAAAAGATCTGGCTAGGTACACAGCCTGCCAAAAGAGGTAGGATGTTCTCCTCTGTGTTTGTAGGACCGAAAGACCTTTTAAGCGGTTGATGGGCATGATTATGGAAACCTTGAATGGCTAAAGGGTTTGAAGGTCACTTCATCAAATCCGTTCGAATGGGAAGGGAGGGACGAAGAGGGTTTTGGTGTAGAGAGGTATGCAGAGATTTTGGCCCAACCACGAGGCCAAGACATTAGAGAGCCCGATCTGGGAGTCCAGAGTTCAAATCCCCATGTGCCACAAAGTTCACTGGGCGGCTTGGGGCCAGTCGTGATCTCTCAGCCCAGTTGTTGTGAGGATAAAATGAAGGGGGAGACCTGTGAGTGCCACCTTGAGCTTTTTGGAGGAAACATGGGATATGTTGGGTGGTAACAGGGCTGTCTTAAGCATATGCAGCGCCGGGGTGCAAAGATCTGCCCGGCACCCCTCCCCCCAGGTTGCCCAGACCCAGGTGTGTAGGAGGGCAGAGCCAGCCAGCCGCCTCAGCATCTCGCTGGCTCGGTCACCCCCAAATTCACAATGCAGAGCTGCCTGCAGCAAAAGAGCCCACCACGGTGCTCCGACCGACCGACGGGCTCTTCCCCGGACTCAACTCTTGGGCCCCGGACTCTTGGCCTGGCACCCCTGAGAGCCCAGAGCCCAGGTGCCCCTCACCCCTAGCACCTATGGGTAAGACGGCCCTGGGTGGTAAATAAATGAATAGGCTCAGGCAGTGACCTCTGGACAGATGTGGCCCCAAAGAGAGGAATTCACTGGGAAGTTCTTTCCCATAAGCACCATCAAAATCAACAACCGCCAAGACCAACTGAAGACAATTTTGTTGCCTGAGGGACAGCAGCACACACACACATACCCGTCAATTGTCCTGGAAAAACCGGGACATCCCATTTTTCCTGAGAGAGCACGGCGGCCATTTTTCCAATGAGAGCAAGTGCTCTCATGCAATTTCGGACTGAGATCTCACACCCCTAGAAACGCCTTTTCTGTTGATATTTTCATCCCTCCCATTGACAGAATCTCCTGATCTGATGTTTTGAGACACGAGAGGGCGGAAACTGCTCTTCTACTCTTCTGCTCCCGACTAAATGCCTGACTCTGTGTGTGGAGAGAGTCTTATCTACTGTATGTAGTGACCAGATGGCTGAGTGGGAGATGTAACACACATGCAAGCCAGTAGTTCGTTAGTTTGTAGTAGCTATTAGAAATAAAAGGAGTTATATTTCACAGCTAGCTTCTGCATGAGTCTGGTGATCACAATGCACAGTTGTGGGTCCAGTGCACTGGGACCTCTTTTCCAGGATTGGAAGGTCTCTGAAAGTGCTCCAGTCACCTAGGCCCGTCGGGGCAGAACCAGTTATTGAGCCCAGTCGCTGACATTGGTTGAAAGGCGTACGGACATTTTCTGTGTCTGCAGTCTTGTGCAGGTCACGTGACTTGGACCTGGAAGTTGGCATCCCGGTTTGGGGTAATGTTGCATTGGAGGATATGCAGAAACAAGGCCACAAGACAGAGTGACTTGGCTGCTTCAAGCAGCTGAATGGGGTGGGGAGGGTCATGGAAGGACAGTTATGGGTTGCATTTTTTACAGCCCTCATGGGGTTGTTGCAGGAGGAGAAGGTGTGGAGGAGGTAAGAACCACATCCACGACCGTGAGCTCCTTGGAGGGAAGGTGGGGGGGGGGTGAGTGTAATGATACACCCCCTGCCCCAATATTCCCACATTGACATTACACAGCAAACATTGATTTGGGACGATGCCAGGCCCTGCATCCATCTGCCCTGCAGAAAAACAGGCCAGACTTTTTGCAGCTGGCGGCAAGGAGCAGCTCGAACGGCATGCTGTGACTTTCATGGGAAATCTGCTTTAAAGCACTTTAGAGGACTTTGAAGATCAGCCTGCCTGCTTCCCTTGGCTGAGTGCGTCTATTTCAGTAAATAAACATATATTTCAAAAAAGAGAGGGACAAAAGAGCCCCACCATATGTCTTTGGTGGTCTACAAACTTCTATATAAACCATGCCTTAGTCTGGGGCTTTCTTGCTCGTGGGGAGCAGGAAGAGAACATTCAGCAAGGCAGTATTTTGTGTCTGTCTAGATTTTGTCTGATCTGACCAGCAGCTGCTCTTGGATAAAGTTCTTTCCTGCCACCCACTAACTGGAGATGTTGGGGGTTAAATCTGGGATCTGGGGCTTACAAAGCAGATGCTTTGCCAGTGAGCAATGGCCCCTCATTTAATCACACCTGAAGACCTCTTCTCTCATACTACATCACACAACTGGATACTGATCACAGTGCAAGACGACTAAGAACTTCCCTTCTCATTGTCCAAACTGGGTGCCACATTACAACAGCTAGGCTACTGTCAGCGGCTCCTGGCTGGTTGCCCAGGGAAGTATAAAGACAAGGAAGTTTCTTGCCATCCTTTTTTATTTCAGTCTTTACAGAGAGAGGCTATAGAACCCAGCCTCTTAGATAATGGCATTGTCCTGAGTGAATCTCCACCTCCCTTCTCTTCCACTTCCACTTCCTCATCCGTCATCCTCATCGTCTCCACGATGGGTGCTGCTATGTGCCCTCTGTCTTTGAGCTCTTTGGTCTCCTACTTTTAAGGCTCGCCGGGTTCTGGGAGTTTGGAATGCTTTTTAATGACAACATATCATCTGGGTGTTGTTCCAGCTCTCCCATGATTTCCCAGCTTTCCCCCTCATCTGCCTCTGAGGTGCTACCTCCCTCAAATCCCTGTAGCAAATCTATACTGTCTTCCTCTTCCTCCTCCCTGGAAGGGTCAGGATGGGGAGGCGGTCTCCACCATTCCTCCTCTGCCCAGTCCCTGACAGCTACATAGTAAGGCATTCTTTGTGGCTACTTTGGGGGCCTAGTCAGCTCCCTGATCCCAAGGCAGACCATGAGTCCATCTAGGGCAGTATTGGCCACACTGGTTGCCAGAAGCTCTCCAAGGTTTCAAGAGGGGAATCTTTCCCATTCCTATGTGGAGACAGTGGCATGGCGTGGGGCAGGCACAGGGGCGGTCGCCCCAGGTGCAAAATTGTTAGGTAAAGGGACCCCTGACCATTAGGTCCAGTCGTGGCTGACTCTGGGGTTGCGGCGCGCATCTCGCTTTATTGGCTGAGGGAGCCGGCTGTCAGGGAACTGACATCGGAGGAAAGGGAAGTGGTAAGGCTCCCAGAGACTGGGAGAGAGTCAACAGCCAAAGCAGGGACCAGCAGGGGGAGCGCGGGGTCTCTGGAGGAGGATCTCAGTAATGCTGAGAGAGACGCAGCAGCCCAGGCAGGAAGCAGCAGGGGAGAGAAAGGGGTGAGAGACACTTCGAGCGAAAATAGCGGGGAGGTGTCAGAAGCAACTGCAGGGAGACCCATGCTTCGCCGGAAGCTGCCACGTCGTGAGTCCAGGAGACGCGTTTCCGTTAAGGAACTTCTTTGCTGGAAGCGCTTCCGCAGACAGCCACTGTCAGACTCTACTAGTGACTAGAGCAGACATGTCTGAGGAGCTCTGTCACACACAGAGGTTTGTGGGGTCGCACAAACTCTGAAGGGGCACAATTTTAAGCACAAGCAGCTAACCATCCCCTGACAGCAGTCTGACAGTCTCTGTACGCTGCCTGTGCAGGAGAAAGCATCATGAGCAACCCAGTCGGAACCGGAGACGCAGGGGTTGGAGCTGGTCCAAGCTTGGAAGAAAGGTATCAAGCTCTGGAGGTCCAACTTGCGCTGCAGACGGCGAGGCTCGAGGAGAGAAGGGCTCAGGATGCTGACAAAAAGGGGAGAACCACTCAGTTCCCCAGAAAGGTACCAGGATTGGTGCAGAAGTTTGGGGGGGACCCCAAGGATTACCATGCCTTTAGGACTGAGATGCAATATGCTCTGAATGTGCAGTTTGATGAGTTCCCTGATGAGGAATCGCGAGTTGCGTTCGTAATTGGGCATCTTGAGAAGGGGGCGCGGGACTGGGTTCGACCCCTGATGGCAACGCACAACGATATCCTAAAGGACACTATGAAATTCTTTCGTGCAATGGATATCATGTTTTCCAGCGATATTGAGGAAGGGGTGGTGCGCAGACAGCTAATGGCTTGCAAGCAGGGAAGCAGATCTGTCCGTGAGTACTGGACTGAATTTACCATGCTGATTCACAGATTGGGGTGGGATTTATCGGCAGCACCCATTCAGATGCTATTTGAAGAAGGTCTTTCTTCAGCTGTGAAAGACGAGCTGGCCAGGAGCCCCAGGGCGGTGTCTATGGATCAGCTGACCAAATCTGCGCTGACCATTGGAGCGCGCCAGGAGGCAAGAGCCATGGAGAGGCGGGAAGGGAGAGGGGAACGTTGGAAGGAGTTACGCATTCCAGACATTCCTGAGCCAGCTTTCCCGCCGGCAGAGCCGATGGAAATCGGAACAGCCCGCGCGCGCGCAGTTTCAAAGCCCAGTGAGGGGGCGAAGAAGGAGGGAAAGGGAGCCCGGAAATGCTATCTATGCCAACAGCCAGGTCACTTTGCCAGAGTCTGCCCCCAGAGGAAGGAATGGCAAGGGATGGTGGGAGCTGTTGAGGGGGAAGAGCAGGGAGAAACGGAGCAGGTAAAAGCCAACGCCTGGTTGCCAGCAGGGCACTGCAGCCAGGCCAAAGAGCAGTGAAAGTGCCCCTTCCCCAAGTGCCAGTGCCAGAAGCTCCTCGACCTGCTCTAGTGATTGAAGTGTCGCTAGAGCTGCAAAATGGACACCCCCTAAAAATAAAGGCGCTGTTGGACTCAGGCAGCTCCTGCAATTTCATGAGCAAGGAGTTTGCTGCTGAGCACCAGATACAGACTATCCCTTTAAGCAACCCCCTGCAGGTGACCACGATCGATGGCAGGGAACTGTTGGGAGGAGGCGTCAGCTTGCAGACCGTCCCAATGATAATGAGGGTGGCAAGGCACACAGAACTGATAGCGTTTAATGTGGCCACCTTGGGAGGCGCTCCCATTATTTTGGGAATGAGCTGGCTAGCCCTACATGATCCGCTGGTGGGCTGGCATCAAAGAGTGGTTTCCTTCGGTTCAGCACATTGCTTAGAACACTGCAGGGCGGAAAAGGGGTCAGCAGGGGCCCAAGCCACCCTAGCAGGGACGGAAGTAATGGAGAAGGGGAAGGTGCCACCACAGTATGCTGATCTCAGCGACGTGTTCAGCGAGAAGGAAGCGGACCAACTACCCCCGCATAGGCCCTTTGATTGCCAGATCAATTTACTCCCTGGAGCACAGCTTCCTGTAGGCAAGTTGTATGCCATGTCAGACAGGGAGATGCAGGAGTTGCGAGCGTTCATTGACAAGAACCTGAAGAGAGGCTTCATCAGAGAGTCCAAGGCAGCGGGGGGTAGCCCAGTGTTTTTTGTGGATAAAAAAAACACGGACAAGCCGAGGCTGGTATGTGACTTTCGGGCCCTAAATGCAGTGACAGAGCCGGCGGCTTTTCCTATGCCCAGGATTGATGATATTTTGACCAGGGTGCGAAAAGGAAAGATTTTTACAAAGCTGGACCTAAGGGGGGCGTACAACCTGATACGTATAAGGAAAGGGGATGAATGGAAGACCACCATGTTCACCCCTTTGGGGGCATTTGAATACCTCGTTATGCCTTTTGGATTACAAACAGGCTCCGCGTGTTTTCAAGCCTTTATGAACCATGTACTGGGGCCTTTGCTCTACAAGAATTGCGTGGCCTTCTTAGATGACGTGTTGGTGTATTCGGAGAATGAGGAGCAACATGTGAGAGACGTCAGAGAAGTGTTGAGCAGGCTGCAAGCCAACAGACTGTGGGTGAAACTGGAGAAGTGTCAGTTTCATACCAAGGAGGTGGAATTCCTGGGGTACCGCTTGTCAGACAAGGGGTTGGCCATGGACCCCGGCAAGGTTCAAGCGGTGCTGGAATGGAAAACACCCAAGACCAAGAAGGATGTGCAGAGGTTCCTAGGGTTTGGAAACTTTTATCGTAAGTTCATCCGAAACTTCGCCCACCTGACGGCGCCCATCACGGACTGTCTCAGCAGCAAAAAGAAGTTTGTTTGGACGGGGGAGGCGGAGCGAGCGTTTGAGGAACTGAAAAGGGCCTTCGCCTCTGACGAACAACTTCTACATGTGGATTTACAAAAAAAGCTGAGGGTCGAAACAGACGCTTCTGACAGAGCCATAGGGGCGGTGCTGCTTCTGCAGCCGGGGAAGGAGGGGTCAGAGTGGCGACCGTGTGCCTTCTTTTCGCGAAAGCTGAACAAATCTGAGAGAAACTACACGGTGTACGACCGGGAACTTCTTGCGATTTATGAGGCCTTCCGGAGATGGAGGCACCTACTAATTGGTGCACAACAGAAGGTGCAAGTGTGCACGGACCATAAGAATCTAGAGTATTGGAGAACGGCGCGAGTGCTCAACCAAAGGCAGTTGAGATGGGCCCAGGAGTTCTCCAAATTTAACTTTGAGATTTGTTACGTACCAGGCCCGGAGAACGTTAGGGCGGACGCTCTCTCACGCAAACCTGAATATTTGGAGGGAGAGGGTGCACCCGAAGAGACCCATGTCATTCCCGAGGACCGCTGGGTGTGTGGGGCGGCTTTGGTGGGGCAAAGGGAACTGGTAGAGGGAACGGTGCAGGATGAATACGCCCAGGACAAACTCAGGGGTCTCAGGAGGGAGGGAGACAAACCCGGGGGTTTTGAGGAGAGAAACGGGGCGTTGTACTACAAGGGAGCGTTATACATACCTGAAGGGGAATTGAGGGAAAAGGTACTCAAGCAACTGCACGATAGCCCCACAGCAGGGCATTTTGGGCAACACAAAACCATGTGGCTGGTAACCAGGGAATTCTGGTGGCCCAAGGTCAGGGAAGATGTGCGTGAATATGTGAGAGGGTGTGACCGATGTCAACGAGCCAAGGGGGAGAGGCGGGCACCGGCAGGTTTATTAGAACCACTACCCACGCCGGAAAGACCATGGGAGGCAGTGGCAATAGATTTCATGACTGATCTGCCCAGGTCCAAAGGGAAGACAGCCATTATGGTTGTGGTAGACCTGTTAACCAAGATGGCCCACTTTATAGCCTGCTCACATGCGGTCACAGCAGAAGAAACCGCTAAATTGTTTGTGGAAAATGTGTTTAGGTTGCATGGTGCCCCCTTGAGGGTGGTTTCGGACCGAGGGAAACAATTTACTTCCAGGTTCTGGAGGAAGCTCATGAGCTTATTGCATGTAGAGGTGAATTTTTCCACTGCCCGTCATCCAGAAACCAATGGGCAGGCGGAAAGAGCTAATGGTGTCCTCCAGCAATATTTGAGGTGTTATGTGAATGACAGAGAGAATGATTGGGTGGAGAAGCTGGCGTTGGCAGAATTTGCCTATAACAATGCAGAGAACGTGTCCACGGGGATGAGCCCTTTTTTGGCCAATCACGGGTGTCATCCCCGAGCCTTCCCAGGGGGGGAGGGGGAGAACTGGAGCGTTCCTGCCGCAGAACAGTTCGTTGAAGAAATGGAAGCGATCCATCGCCAGCTCCAACTTAATTTAAACAGGGCGAAGGAGGAATATAAGAGGCAGGCAGACAAAACCAGAAGGGAAGGGGAAAGTATTAGGGTGGGGGACCAGGTGTGGCTGTCCACCCAAGGGTTACCATTTAAAGGAGGTTGTAAGAAGTTAAGACCCAAAAGACTGGGCCCATTTGAAGTCACGCAACAGGTCAACCCAGTGGCTTTCAGACTCCGGTTACCGAACCACATGAAGTTGCACCCAGTGTTCCACAGATCATTGCTGTCACCGTATATAGGGGACAGAGAGGGGAGGGTCAATAGGGGACCAGCTATGGAGGAAAAAGAACACAGCTACCATGTAGCGGAGATTCTCGATTCCAGGTGGAGGGGAGATCAAGTAGAGTATTTGGTAATGTGGGAAGGGGAGCCGGAGTCGGAAAACACCTGGGTCAGGGCAGAGGATGTAGATGACGAGGTTTTGATTGAAACTTTTCATCAGAGATTCCCTAGAAAACCCCAGCCAGTGGCGAGGTTCCGGAGGGAATACTTCGCCACCACCGACGACGAAGAAGAGTTGGAGGGGTTCGCTGATTCCGAGGTGGAGGAGGATTCAGCGAGTCGGAACGAAGACCGATGGAGGGAATTGTTCGAGACGTCTGAAGATGAAGAGGATTCTTTTAGGGGTTTCAGCTCCTCACCGCCCAGAGGAGAGAGTAGGGGCGGGGGAGAGGGGGGCCCTGGAGGGGAGGTGGATGTCAGGGAACTGACATCGGAGGAAAGGGAAGTGGTAAGGCTCCCAGAGACTGGGAGAGAGTCAACAGCCAAAGCAGGGACCAGCAGGGGGAGCGCGGGGTCTCTG
The DNA here is from genome assembly GCF_965113315.1 of Podarcis vaucheri. Lineage (NCBI taxonomy): Eukaryota > Metazoa > Chordata > Lepidosauria > Squamata > Lacertidae > Podarcis > Podarcis vaucheri. The sequence goes on from NC_138751.1 coordinate 35,676,139, forward strand.
GAGGAGGATCTCAGTAATGCTGAGAGAGACGCAGCAGCCCAGGCAGGAAGCAGCAGGGGAGAGAAAGGGGTGAGAGACACTTCGAGCGAAAATAGCGGGGAGGTGTCAGAAGCAACTGCAGGGAGACCCATGCTTCGCCGGAAGCTGCCACGTCGTGAGTCCAGGAGACGCGTTTCCGTTAAGGAACTTCTTTGCTGGAAGCGCTTCCGCAGACAGCCACTGTCAGACTCTACTAGTGACTAGAGCAGACATGTCTGAGGAGCTCTGTCACACACAGAGGTTTGTGGGGTCGCACAAACTCTGAAGGGGCACAATTTTAAGCACAAGCAGCTAACCATCCCCTGACACCGGCGTACAGCTTCCGGGTCCTGTGGCCAGCATGACTAAGCCGCTTCTGGAGAACCAGAGCACTGCACGGAAACGCCGTTTACCTTCCTGCCAGAGTGGTACCTATTTATCTACTTGCACTTTTTGGTGCGCTTTCGAACTGCTAGGTTGGCGACAGCAGGGACCGAGCAACGGGAGCTCACCCCATCGTGGGGATTCGAACTGCCAACCTTCTGATCGGCAAGTCCTAGGCTCTGTGGTTTAACCCACAGCGCCACCCACGTCTCTTCTATGCTGGTCTCTAATAGCATGAGGTCAAACCAGTGCTTTTTTTCTGGGCGGACGCAGGGGTTACCCCTAAACATTTAGGCATACCCTTAAACATTTTGTGAATTTTTGTACTTTTGTCCATTTACTGTATTTATTTTTCCTGATTTGAACTATAAAATGGTGGTTTTCTTTTTTTAAAATAGTTTTTTATTGATGTTTACATTTTTATCTTCATCACAATAACATCATCTCATATATAAACCCAAACCCAAATACACACACACACACCCCACAACTTCCCTCAGCTTCCTCTTCTGGTTTGTTGTGTAATAATTCCCCTCTTTTTGGTTATACAGTGGTACCTCAGGTTACGAACTTAATCTGTTCCGGAGGCCCGTTCTTAACCTGAAACTGTTCTTAATCTGAGGTACCACTTTAGCTAATGGGGCCTCCCACTTCCGCCATGCGATTTCTGTTCTCATCCTAGGGCAAAGTTATTAACCCGAGGTACTGTTTCTGGGTTAGCGGAGTTTGTAACCCGAAGTGTTTGTAACCTGAGGTGTTTGTAACCCGAGATATCACTGTACCTTAATACTGTATTCTCTAAATTAGGCCCTTTCTTTATTCTGTTTGGTAATTGTAGGTGTTTAGTCAAATCCTGCTAGTGAGTTCATTTCTTTACAATATTTCTGCAAGTACATCATAAATGGTTCCCACTCCTTTTTAAAATCTCTATTGTCTATCTCTTAATCTCTCAGTCAGTTTGGCCATTTTGGCATAGTCCATAAGTTTATCTTGCCATTCTTCTTTAGTTGGTATCTCGTCACTTTTCCACTTTTGGGCTAGGAGTATCCTCGCCACCATAGTAGCATACATGAAGATTTTCTTTTTAAAATGGTGATTTTCTTGAGCCAAAATGAGAGGACACCTAAACATTTTCTAGGGGGGAAAAAGCACTGGGTCAAACCATTATGGAATAAGGGCTCCTCCAGCCCAGACAGCCTGTTTTATTGAGGATTTGCTTGCAACAAGGCTAACGTGAAGGTTAATGTCACATCCTCACCAGACATTTGAAGAAAACATCATGATACCATTATGACTAACCACAAAAGTTCATCTTTTTTAACAAGTGGATTTGTTGCACTAGGGCGACAGAGCAGTTTAATCCACCTCAATTGTTCAAACCTCAAGTTCCTGCATGCGCTTGAACTCCAAAAGGTGTGGTAACCTAATTTTATGTTCACATGTAGCATATTTGTGGGGAAATTTATTTTGCTGGTCTTACCAGGTGATTTTAAGCCCTGTTCATCACCTTGAGCCCCTGAGGAAGGTCAGGTTCGAGCTCTAATATAATCACTCACTGTGTTTCTTGGGAATATCATTTTTTTTAATTAAAAACAACTGTTTTCTCACATTTCAGGCCACATCAAGCCACATTCTTGTTTGGAAAAGAATGTGACACGTGAGAAGACCAAATAGCAGGGATCCAGAGAATTACATTTGGCCCACATTTGCAAGTGAACCGATCCAATTCAAAATTATTCATGGATTGGAAGATCATTGTCGTTTTGGATTTCACACTTCTTGAGGTTTTGCAAAGACCACCCGCCTGCTTTTAAAAAAGCACCACGATGCATTTTAAAAACGCGTAATTTCAGATAAAGTCTACACAGAGATGCAGACGCTGAGATAAAACCAGCATTAACATGTGGACTCTCGTATGGATTTTAAAAGGGAAATAATTCACAAGTGAATGCGGAAATGGGGCGGAAAGGATTTTTGAATGAGCACATGCAAAAATAATATAGCCCATGCTTAATTGAGAGCGCTACGCTAGGGCCACAATCTGTGTCCATTGACTGAACATAGCAGGCTCAACCCATATATATATATATATATATGCGCATGCACTTGATGCGAAAAGGTTGAGACATTTATGATTGAGCCAGGGCTAAAGTTCCTGGGAAATGCTGTTCGAAACCATATGTACTTTGCTTTGGGGGCAGAAGAGAAGGCTCTAATTGCTTCATGGGCAGCAGGGATCGGAGTGCTGAGAAGCAGGAGAGGGGGAGAAGAAAGACGCTGTGTGTGTGTGTGTGTGTGTGTGTGTGTGTGTCTGCTCCATGTGTGTGGAGCTGGCGAGCTTCTGGTTCCAATTATCTCCGTGATTAACTTTCTTCATTTTTTATGGGGCAGTTCCTGATCTTTTCTTCTCTCCTGTTTTATATTGGAATCGGCAACGGCATTGCGATACGGGGGGGGGGAGAGAGGTGTGGGAGAGGGGCATGCGGAGCGGTGAGGGAGATAGGAAAATCAAATACAGTGGTACCTCAAATTACAGACGCTTCAGGTTACAGACTCCACTAACCCAGAACTAGTACCTCGGGTTAAGAACTTTGCTTTAGGATGAGAACAGAAGGAGGCCCCATTAGCTAAAGTGGTGCTTCAGGTTAAGAGCAGTTTCAGGTTAAGAACGGACCTCCGGAACGGATTAGGTTTTTAACCCGAGGTACCACTGTATGTCTTCAGATGTCTTCTAAAGGTTGTATAAGTTACTTATCTCTTTGGCGCAGGGGTCGCATAACTTCATGCCCTCCAACTTCTCCAATGAAACTAGGGACATCCTAAGGAAAAGTGGGACATTCCAGCATCAAATCAGAAACAGGGACAACTTCTGTAATTCTGGGACTCTCCCTGGAAAACGGGAACACTTGGAGGGTCTGCTACTGTGGCTTCAGGATGACAACAGAAATTGTGTGGTGGTGGCAGTGGGAGGCCCCATTAGCTAAAGTGGTACCTCAGGTTAAGAACAGTTTCAGGTTGAGAACGGACGTCCAGAATGAATTAGGTTCTTAACCTGAGGTACCACTGTAAAGCAGCTGAGGGAGGCCAATGGATTTGCTTGCCCCCAGCGGTGGAGGAAGACAATTGGGTGCCTGGGGTGGCGCGCCCAGGGGCAGGGAAGCCGCCCATAGGGGCTGGGTGCACCACTGGGCCTCTGGAGTCTGCCTGCCTCCTCCTACTCAGACGCCCTACAGCTGAGGGGGAGGCAGCGGGCAGACCGTTTGGGCAGCGCGGAGCCTGCACGGGCCAAGCCACCACGTCACTCCCAAGAGAGACATGTGGCTTGGGCGCACTGCAGGCCCCGCGGTGAGTGCCGCCTGGCATTTTGTCCCCCTCCCCAAGTGGTGACACCCGGGGCTGGTGTGTAGCACTCTTTGCAACTGCTGCTAGGAAAATTAGAGCAAATTATACAGCCAAGATAGCCACCAACTGTAAAGGAGATGAATTTATTTGACCCTATCTACATCAAGCTGGGACGCGGGTGGCGCTGTGGGCTAAAGCCTCAACGCCTAGGGCTTGCCGATCGATAGGTCGGCGGTTCGAATCCCCGCGGCGGGGTGCGCTCCCGCTGCTCGGTCCCAGCGCCTGCCCACCTAGCAGTTCGAAAGCACCCCCGGGGGCAAGTAGATAAATAGGTACCGCTTACCAGCGGGAAGGTAAACGGCGTTCCGTGTGCGGCTCTGGCTCGCCAGAGCAGCGTTGTCACGCTGGTCACGTGACCCGGAAGTGTCCCCGGACAGCGCTGGCCCCCGGCCAATAGATGTGAGATGGGCGCACAAACCCCAGAGTCTGTCAAGACTGGCCCGTTCGGGCAGGGGTACCTTTACCTTTACCTTTACATCAAGCTGGGACGCGGGTGGCACTGTGGGTTAAACCACAGAGCCTAGGACTTGCCGATCAGAAGGTCAGCAGTTCAAATCCCTGCGACGGGGTGAGCTCCCGTTGCTCGGTCCCTGCTCCTGCCAACCTAGCAGTTCGAAAGCACGTCAAAGTGCAAGTAGATAAATAGGTACCATTTCAGCAGGAAGGTAAACGGCGTTTCCATGCGCTGCTCTGGTTCGCCAGAAGCGGCTTAGTCATGCTAGCCACATGACCTGGAAGCTGTACGCCGGCTCCCTCAGCCAATAAAGTGAGATGAGCGCCCAAACCCCAGAGTCGGCGATTACTGGACCTAATGGTCAGGGGTCCCTTTACCTTTACATCAAGCTATATTCTATCTTTATCACCAAATTCTGAATATAATTGCACTTTGTATTAATTAACATTATTTTTTAATATATTAGTGGCCATTGGATTATTTTAGTTTATAAATTTTATTGTTTAATGTCTTAACCTGTATATTAAGGTACCGTATTTTTCGCTCTATAACACGCACCCGACCATAACACGCACGTAGTTTTTAGAGGAGGAAAATCCGTAGGCATGCCATCCGTAGGCATTCGCTCCATAACACGCACAGACATTTCCCCTTACTTTCTAGGAGGAAAAAAGTGAGTGTTATGGTGCAAAAAATACAGTACTTTTATAGCTCTGTTTAGAGTAGGTAATGTCTTGATAATATAAATGTCTTAAGTTTTTTGTATTAATCCAGCATGTTTTCTTTTAAGTGTCAAATGATTCTGTGTACATTGCGGCAGCCTTTGGCTATGTGCAATAAAACTGACTGACTGACACCCGGGGCCGCCCGCACCCACTGCACCCGCCTTCCTCCGCCCCTGCTCGCCCCACTTCTCCAAGTGGAGAGACATTCCAGAGACACAGCTTCCTCCCGGATTTGGTTTCCTCTGGAAGGGGAGGTCACTCGACGCTTGGTTTGTGTTCCATAATATTTGCATTTATCTGCAGATGTCCAGGTTGAGCAGCTTAGGAGCTCCAACAGGGAGCCAAGGTCCACCCTTCTCACATCAGCTCTTCAAGGAGAGAACTTGCACCCAAAGATGCTTACAGAGCCCAAACTCAACTTTCTGTGTCTTTCTCTGCCTCGGTCTATAGGTTTTTTCCCTTACACACACTTTTCAGCCATATCATCCTTTAAAAAAAATTAATTATTTATACTTTTCAGATTTATACATTTCACTGATTTTACAATCATTTTGACATTTCAAAACTTGACTTCCTTCCCCCTCTTTCTGCAGTTCCTTAAATTAATTTTAATATCTTCTGTATATCCTAATAAACTTAATTTGCTCATTTATTCATCTTCTTTTTTGCATCCATTCTTCCTTTGCCTGGAATTCTTCTTCTTTCCATTTTTGGGCAAATAACATTCTTGCCACTGTAGTTGCATACATGAATAAATTTCCATACAGTTTAGGTAGTTCTGTCCCTATAATTCCCAAGAGAAAAGATTTTGCGTTTTTTAAAAATGAACATTAATTTAAACATCCTTTTCATCTCATTATATATAATTTCCCAGTAAGCCATATCATCCTTATCTGAGGTGTGGCAAAGAGACTGTCCCCTCTCCAGAATTTCTTATTGAGAGCAACCAGCCACTCTCCCTAACAAAGAGAAAGTATTTGTCGATAATCAAGGCACCAGGTAAGCAATACTCCTGGCTCCATTAATCCTCTCCTGTCCAATATTCCAGTGTTACATCAAAAGCATTGCTCTGGAAGTTGCCTTGGTTCATTTCCACACCCCAGAGATATCCAGTGGAGCAGAATTCTAACCAGAAAGTGCATCTTCTCACTTGGAAGTCCTTTCTCCAATAACATATACAGTGATACTTTGGTTCTCAAACTCCGAAAACCCGGAAGTAAAACACCATCAGTGGTGTAGCCAACCCCAACGACACGATCTCAAGATGGAAGGGGAGGGAACAGCTGCAGTCGCCTGCGATTCCTGCGCAATGTTTGCCATCTTGCCAAAGGTTGCAGGCAGCTTTACCTGCAGCAATTGCATGTTGATTGCCCTCTTAAAAGACAAAGTCCAGCAACTGGAGGAACGTGTAGCTACGCTCCAAAGAATTAGAGAGCTGGAGCTCTTCTTGGAAGCAACAGAGCACACCGTCTCCACCAAGGAGGAGACAGGGGACTCCCCTGAGAAGGAGTCTAGTTCACCAACACAGGAGCCAGATATATGGAGAAACGTGACTCAAAGAAGTAGGAGGCCCAGGGTTCACTCTGATTGCTTAGAAATACACAATCGCTTTGAGGTCCTCTCCCCTAGCATGGAAGACGAAGAGCAGACTCCATTTGAGGATCTCTCCCTCATTACAGTAGATCGGGTATATGAAGACGAGCAGCAAAGTCAGTCCTCAGGGAATGTGCAGGCGACCTTGGAACGGACAGCTCACGGAAGAACCCCGACCAAACCCAAGAGGAGGCGTGTAGTGGTGATAGGGGATTCCCTACTGAGGGGAACAGAAGCAGTGATCTGTGGGCCTGACAAGATGTCTCGGGAAGTGTGCTGTCTCCCCGGGGCTAAGATCCAAGATGTAACTGAACGACTGCAAGGAATCATAAAACCCACTGACAAATACCCCTTCCTCTTGGTTCATGTGGGAACCAATGACACTGCAAGCAATAGCCTCCAGAAGATCAAAAGAGACTACGAGGCTCTCGGCAGGAAATTGAAGCAACTAAATGCACAAATTGTCATCTCATCTGTCCTCCCAGTTGAACGACGTGGCCCAGGGAGAGAGGGGAAAATAGTGGAAGTGAACAGCTGGCTTCGCAAATGGTGTAAACAGGAACGGTTTGGATTCTTAGATCACGGACTGCAGTTTCTTGAAAATGGACTTCTGGCAAGTGATGGGCTGCACCTCACAACGGTTGGGAGAAATGTTTTTGCCAAAAATCTCAGAAACCTCATCAGGAGGGCTTTAAACTGACTAATGTGGGGGAGGGAGACAGTGCTCCTGAAGGTAGGAGTCTATCAATTAATGAAGATGATCATCCAAATGTCATAGACCAAATGGAGCAAACAGCACGTGGACCTAGTGGTGGGAGGAAAAAATCCTTAAATAAGAGACACGGGGGAATGATTAATGGACTTCAATGTCTGTACACTAATGCGCAAAGCATGGGAAATAAACAAGATGAGCTTGAGCTCTTGGTACAGCAAACTAAATATGACATAATAGGCATCACTGAAACCTGGTGGGATAAGTCCCACGATTGGAATGTAATAATGGGGGGATACAATCTATTTCAGAGAAACAGACCAGACAAGAAAGGAGGAGGAGTGGCGTTATATGTCAGGGATGTGTATACCTGTGAAGAGATCCAAGATTTAGATCCTCAAAGCCAAAGTGAGAGCATTTGGGTCAAAATTAAGGGAGAGAAGAATAACAGAGACCTCATTGTGGGAGTTTACTATAGATCCCCAAGCCAAACAGAGGACATAGATGATGCCTTCCTGGAACAGATGGCCAAGCATGCAAAAGGAAGGGAGATAGTAGTAATGGGGGACTTCAATTACCCGGATATTTGTTGGACGTCAAACTCAGCCAAGAGCATAAGGTCAAACAGATTCCTCACTGGCCTTGCAGACAACTTCATTGTCCAGAAAGTGGGAGAAGCAACAAGAGGAACAGCCATTTTAGATCTGGTCCTAACCAATGTTGATGACCTGGTTAGTGGGGTAGAAGTGGAAGGATCATTAGGCGCGAGTGATCATGCTCTTCTGAAGTTTACTATACAGCAGAAAGGAGCAGCCAAGCATACTAGGACTCAATTTCTTGACTTTAAGAAAGCCGACTTCATAAAACTTAGGGAAGTGCTGGGTGAGATCCCATGGACAACAATACTAAAAGGAAAGGGAGTTCATGATGGCTGGGAGTTTGTTAAGAGGGAGATACTAAAAGCACAACGTCAGGCAATACCAATGAGACGGAAAAAAGGAAGGTGCCTAAAGAAGCCAGGGTGGCTATCTAAAGAACTTTTAACTGAATTAAGATTAAAAAAGGATGTGTACAAAAAATGGAAAAGGGGGGAAACCACCAAAGAGGAATTCAAACAAATAGCCAGCACGTGTAGACACAAAGTCATAAAAGCTAAAGCACAGAATGAACTCAGGCTTGCTAGAGAGGTTAAAAGCAACAAAAAAGGCTTTTATGGGTATGTTCGTAGCAAAAGGAAGAACAAAGAAACAATGGGGTCACTCAGAGGAGAAGATGGTGAAATGCAAACAGGGGACACAGAAAGGGCTGAACTACTCAATGCCTTCTTTGCCTCAGTCTTCCCCGATAAAGAAAACAATGCCCGACCTGAAGAATTTGGAGCAAATGATTCAGCAAAGGAAACACAGCCCAGAATAACTAAGGAGATAGTACAAGAATATTTGGCTAGTTTAGATGTATTCAAGTCTCCAGGGCCAGATGAACTGCATCCAAGAGTATTAAAAGAACTGGCAGATGTGATCTCAGAACCACTGGCAGTCATCTTTGAGAATTCCTGGAGAACAGGCGAAGTCCCGGCAGACTGGAGGAGGGCAAATGTTGTTCCTATTTTCAAAAAGGGGAAAAGAGAGGACCCAAATAATTACCGCCCAGTCAGTCTGACATCAATAGCAGGGAAGATTCTGGAGCAGATCATTAAGCAAACAGTCTGTGAGCACCTAGAAAGGAATGCTGTGATCACCAATAGTCAGCATGGATTTCTGAAAAATAGGTCATGTCAGACTAACCTGATCTCGTTTTTTGACAGAATTACAAGCCTGGTAGATGAAGGGAACGCAGTGGATGTAGCCTACCTTGATTTCAGCAAGGCATTTGACAAGGTGCCCCATGATATTCTTGTAAAGAAGCTGGTAAAATGCGGTCTTGACTATGCTACCACTCAGTGGATTTATAACTGGCTGACTGACCGAACCCAAAGGGTGCTCATCAATGGTTCCTCTTCATCCTGGAGAAGAGTGACTAGTGGGGTGCCACAGGGTTCTGTCTTGGGCCCGGTCTTATTCAACATCTTTATCAACGACTTGGATGATGGACTCAAGGGCATCCTGATCAAATTTGCAGATGACACCAAACTGGGAGGGGTGGCTAACACCCCAGAGGACAGGATCACACTTCAAAACGACCTTGACAGATTAGAGAACTGGGCAAAAACAAACAAGATGAATTTTAACAGGGAGAAATGTAAAGTATTGCACTTGGGCAAAAAAAATGAGAGGCACAAATACAAGATGGGGGACACCTGGCTTGAGAGCAGTACATGTGAAAAGGATCTAGGAGTCTTGGTTGACCACAAACTTGACATGAGCCAACAGTGTGACGCGGCAGCTAAAAAAGCCAATGCAATTCTGGGCTGCATCAATAGGAGTATAGCATCTAGATCAAGGGAAGTAATAGTGCCACTGTATTCTGCTCTGGTCAGACCTCACCTGGAGTACTGTGTCCAGTTCTGGGCACCACAATTCAAGAAGGACACTGACAAACTGGAACGTGTCCAGAGGAGGGCAACCAAAATGGTCAAGGGCCTGGAAACGATGCCTTATGAGGAACGGCTAAGGGAGCTGGGCATGTTTAGCCTGGAGAAGAGGAGGTTAAGGGGTGATATGATAGCCATGTTCAAATATATAAAAGGATGTCACATAGAGGAGGGAGAAAGGTTGTTTTCTGCTGCTCCAGAGAAGCGGACACGGAGCAATGGATCCAAACTACAAGAAAGAAGATTCCACCTAAACATTCGGAAGAACTTCCTGACAGTAAGAGCTGTTCGACAGTGGAATTTGCTGCCAAGGAGTGTGGTGGAGTCTCCTACTTTGGAGGTCTTTAAGCAGAGGCTTGACAACCATATGTCAGGAGTGCTCTGATGGTGTTTCCTGCTTGGCAGGGGGTTGGACTCGATGGCCCTTGTGGTCTCTTCCAACTCTATGATTCTATGATTCTATGATTCTATAAGGTGGAGGCAGCCCGGAAGCTGCATCTTTGAGCCCCTGCACCACTATCACATGGGGGCTTACGAGCAGCTCCTGAAGCCAGCCAGAGACTGCTGCTGCTGTGTTTCCTGGGGACATTAGATAAAATCCGGGGACATTCCAGGGATGGAATTTGTCCAGGGCTTATTCACAAATCCGGGGACTGTCCCCGGGAAACGGGGACGTCTGGTAACCCTAGCATATAGCGAAGTTCTCACTCTTTCTGGGTTTTGTCTATTGCAAGGATGTGGAACCTGTGGCCCTCCAGATGTTTGGGAGTTAGAATCCAACATCTGGCAGGCCTCAGGTTCCCACCCCACTTGCTACGCTTGCTGAGAAGTCATGTTCTCTGCTGCCAGATCTAAAACGGAAAAGGGAAGATTTTGCATGCTAGCGGTTGGTTGTTTCATATATGTGTTCACACTTATCTTGCCAAACATCAGGGAGAGTCTGGTTTGCATTGGATGATTTAATGGTCTTGCCTTCGGGCTTAGGGACTGCACTTTTTGTGATCCTTCCAACAATAGGAACAATAAAGCTGAATCAAAAAGCGAGATAAACTGAAAGGGGAAACAGTTCGTACCTCATCACTCTGGTAACAAATTGTCTTTCTGCTGATAGGGCCAGCAGTGCGACCGCTGAAGAAAGCCAGGCACAGCCCTACCATTAGGCATGGGGCTGTGTTCAAAATATTGAGAATCTCCTTTTCCACCATTTACTGGGTGGGCGTGAAACAAAATCATGGGGAGGGGGAATTATATGCAATTCTCAGATAGTTCAGTTGCATACCCTCCAACTGCCCCTATTTGCCTGGGGCATTCCCAGAATTACAGAAGCCATCCTGGCTTCTGATTTGATCCCAGAATGTCTCAGGGATAAACCAGCACTGGGGCTTTCAGTGGCGCCATGTTCTCATGCAAGCCGGCTGACTCACACGAGAGCGTAGCACCAAAAGACCAGTGAGTCCAACTCTTCATGTTGTCTCTTCATATATATTGTAAATGGTTCCCATTCTCTTCTGAAGCCTTTGTTGTCCCTTTCATGTAATTTATCTGTTAATTTTGCTAATTCTGCATATTCCGTAAGTTTCTCTTGTAGCTTCTGGTTTCTTAACAAAAGCTATTTTAAGCATCCCCCCCCCCATTTCATTGTATATACTCTCCCAGAAAGCTTGCAGAACTTGGGAGAAATTCAGCCCAGTTTGCGTTGAATGGTGAACTTACCTGATTTTTCACTTTTCGAAACAAGATGCAAACCCGGCACACAGCATCCTTCGAAATATTCACTTCTCTGAATTTTGCAGGGCACTTCTCCAGCTGAGTAATGCATGCAAAAATGCATATAACCGCACATATTAGTGGAAATAACAATCAATTACATTACTGGAATGCTCTGTCACAAGAGACTAGGGCCCTGTGGGACATGACATCTTTCCGCAGGGCCTGCAAGACAGAGCTGTTCCGCCTGGCCTTTGGTTTGGACTCAGTCTGAACCCTTATATTTCCCCCCCCCCCCATGGTTTAGATCTATGGGCTACTATTAAAATGAGGCTGCATTTTAAATTGTATTTTTAACTTGTGTTTTAAATTGGTCCCCCCCCCATTATGTTTTTATTTGAATTTTACTGGTGTTAGCCGCCCTGAGCCCGGCTCTGGCTGGGGAGGGCGGGGTATAAATAAATAAAAATTATTATTATTATTATTATTATTATTATTATTATTATTATTATTACTTTAGGGGAAACTGCTTTGCAAAAAAAGCATGTATATTAGGAGGAGGATGTTGCCTACAAGCATGTGTTTATCAGGAGAAATTTGCTGGTGTGTTTTCATGGGAACTCTTTAAAAAATGTAAAGTTGCGTGGAGAACTGAGCTGGGAAGATGAGAAATTGAAGTGGACAGTTTCACTCATCCCTAGCAGTGACCCCCACCCCCTTCTCAAAAAATTGAGAGGAGTTCCCACCTACAAGAAAGCAGCAGGAAATCGGTTTTTGCAAGGGGAGAATATTTTTTAGGAGACGGGGGTGGGGAGTTTCAGCCCAAGCTCTCAGCTCCATGGCCTCAGGCAATGGATGAGGGGAAGAGGGTTAAGATGAGGGACAGTCCTCCAGAGCCCTCCTCGCAGCTACTTCCTTCTCCATTATTGGATCTCTGGCTCTTCCCATCATTCTAACAGAGCATAAATAACAAAACAAAAAAAACACCCCACAAAACCCCCCAAATATGAACAAGTTGCAATATATGTCAGAAGATGGAGCCCTGGTTGAAAGTCCATTTTGACTCATCTGTCTTTTTCAATCCCATCCGATTAATTTGGCATCCTTGCAGAGAGCGATAACACAAGACTTCGGAGGAAACGTATCCAGACTCTTCACGTGTGTTTTTTGGAGCATTGCCTGCTATTAAGACAGCCAGGCCGAAGGAGAGGCCAACACACTCCCTGGAAGATGCATTTGATAGTAAGTGCTTCATCATATGAAATATGTTCTTAGGGTAACATACTATCACTTTGTATTTGGGGGTCTTTTTTGCTATGTGTGCAATGTTGTCTAGGGACCCTCACTGTTGAGCATTCGTCGTCCTTCCCAGACAAAGGTGCAATGGCAGGATTGCTTCCTAGCTTCTGGCCTGGCTTGGTTGGTTGTGTTATGTATTCAGTAGGGTCTGTGTTTGCCTGAGCTTGAGTCTGGACCAAGGATTCTGAGCCCCTGTGCTCTGATTTGATACATGACATCCAACCACAGAACATTTCAGGATTTGGGCCTCTGCCATTGGCTCTTAAACTCTGAGTTGTGATTCGCAGCTTGGAAGTTTAGACAGCCAATCACGTTGGAAGTGGGAGTGGACCAGGCCTTCAGAAATGTATATAAGCAGTTGCTTGGTCCCTGTTGTCCAGTTCTGTTAATTCAATAAAGGTTCTTGCTGTTAACACTGTGTCTTGCCTCGTGTGAACCCATTTACACTTCAGGTTGTCTCCTCTAGCTGCCTTCTTCCACCATTTGTGGAAGGCCCCTGGCCAAGTGAGGGTGTGGTGAGGGTGCCAGCTCAAACCACACACGCTATGAGTACTGCATTTGCTCTGTCCCCGTTATGCAACCTAGCACCACTGTTCCATTGTGGCAGTACGTTTCCGAGCACAGTTCAAAGTGTTGCTGCTGACCTTTAAAGCCCTAAATGGCCTCGGTCCAGTATACCTGAAGGAGCGTCTCCACCCCCATCGTTCAGCCCGGACACTGAGGTCCAGCTCTGAGGGCCTTCTGGCGGTTCCCTCGCTGCAAGAAGCCAAGTTACAGGGAACCAGGCAGAGGGCCTTCTCAGTAGCGGCGCCCGCCCTGTAGAATGCCCTCCCATCAGATGTAAAAGAAATAAACAACTACCAGACTTTTAGGAGACATCTGAAGGCAGCCCTGTTTAGGGTAGCTTTTAATGTTTAATAGGTTATTGTATTTTAGTGTCTTGTTGGAAGCCACCCAGAGTGGCTGGGGAAACCCAGCTAGATGGGCGGGGTATAAATAAATTATTATTATTATTATTATTATTATTATTATTATTATTATTATTATTATTTGAGTGGACAGCCAGCGGGCACCAGTTAACGCAGCGAGTGGTACTGAGACACTGAACAACAGAATTCTGGGTGCCCTGAGGCCTGCCTTGACCCCCCCCACACACACCTTAAGCTACCTTGCCATCCTCAGGTGCAGTGAAGGGGGCTGGCCCCATGCCAGTGTGGAAGTCACATTGAACTGCCAGCTTCACCAGCTTCTGTTCACGGGGTGTGCCTGTGCATGTGTGTGCAAACCATCCTATCTTGGAAGGGTCCTGCAGACAGATCCTGAGTAATTTGACAGATCCCTGCCTCCCATTCTGGGTTTTAATAAATAGAGCCGTCAGCAGGGATGTAAGACGGCATCGTCTTCCGTTCCACCCTTTGCTGGTTACATGCATCGCTGTTTCCATTCGGCTGCAGTTCGTCTTCCAGCAAAAATGCCATTATTCGTCTTGCTGTGCACAGCAACAAAAATCACATAACTTATGTAATTGATTGCATACATTATATTGCCATCATGTTCTTCCACCCCATTTGCTTCAATCCAAAGGAAATGCAGTGCAGATGAGAGGGGAGAAATGTAAACAACTACAAAATCAGCTACATTTATGGACTGAAAGCAACACAGCAGCAAATACTGATTGTGTTCCCTGGATTGAGTTCCATTCTAGGCAGGGGATGAACAAGGAAACACAGTCCATTTCTGCTACCATTTGCATTTTTGTTGGAATTCTCCAATATCCATAGCCATTGGTACTCTGCGTGGGCAATATGCAGCTATCCACAGTTCTGATCCAACCTTCAGCCAGAGAACGCAGCATAGATGGTGGCAAGGAGGATCTTCCATTACACCAGCCCTGCAAATAAATGCTGGGATTAACTAGGGTTTGGGGGTGCATGACATCCCTCCAGCATCCATTGGGTGCCTGGCAACAAGCTTTTCCAAAAAGTGAATCTGCTAACTATCAGAAAAAGTGGTGTCCCTGACTTTGAACTGAGAAGGAGGTCCGAGCCTACCTCAAAGCTGACCCAGATCCGTGTGTGGGCCAGCTGTGCTCATTAAGGCACTCTGCACATGTTCATATTAAACTTTCTTGTGCCATGACTGCATGCATTGTTCCAGGACTGAGAAAGGACCTTGCAAATAGATTTGGCATTTGTGCGGCTTTAGCCCCGGCTTGGATTAAGCCCTGGCTTCAGCGAGCCATAAATTTGCCTCTTGATTTTCAATTAAAGCTTAAACTTGATTCAATTCTAATTTCCTTCTCTCAGCTCTGGCTTGAGCCTTTAATCCTACCCAATAAAAACCTCCACCCCAAATTTATATGGCCTTCATGTTTAGACTCACAGCCTCCGCCACATTCAACTTCCTTTAAGACAGCTCTTTTTTCATTCACGTGCTGCACTCTCTCCCAACAGATCAATCTTCCTATACCCCCTTTTTCACCCTGAGTTTCATAGCTAGACTAAGCATCCTGATAAGCTCTGTTTACCATTTTTGGCACTGGATGAGACAGCCGGTTTACCCTTTCTATAAATGGAAACGTGTCTACAAGCCAGGCAGTCTTCAGAGCACCAAGGCAATGCCAAACATCTTCAGATCCTAAGATAAGGGTGGGGGCAGAATCCTGCCTCTTCCTTGCCAGACGGGCAGCTGCATGCATGTGCGATCAGTTGGTGGTTAATTGTGCAAAGATAGAGCAAAGCAGGGCTGGCCCACCTATAAGGCAACATGAGGCAACCGCCTCAGGCAGCAGAATCCAGAGGGGCAGCAGCTCCCAGTGTAGTGATTTACTCCTCCCCCCCCCTTGCCCCTGATGTCAATCTTCACTCCCTCTTTCTTCCTGGGTGGCGAAGGGGGCGCCATTTTGTGGTTCGCCTCAGGTGCCAAAATGTATTGGGCTGGCCCTGGAGCAGAGTAGCCCTAAGCCCTGTCGCTCGTGCCTCTGGCTTGCTGCTCTCACTCTCCTGGTTGTAAAAGGTAAAATATAAAGGACCCCTGGATGGTTAAGTCCAGTCAAAGGTGACTATCGGGTTGTGGCATTCATCTCGCTTTCAGGCTGAGGGAGCCGGCGTTTGTCCACAGACAGCTTTCCGGGCCATGTGGCCAGCATGACTAAACCGCTCCTGGTGCATTGGGACACTGTGACAGAAACCAGAGTGCATGAAAATGCTGTTTACCTTCCTGCCACAGCAGTACCTATTTATCTACTTGTGCTGGCATGCTTTTGAACTGCTAGGTTGGCAGGAGCTGGGACAGAGCAACAGGAGCTCAACCCGTCGCAGGCGGGGATTCGAACTGCCAACCTTCCGATCGGTAAGCCCAAGAGGGTCAGTGGTTTAGACCACAGCGCCACCCGCATCCCACCCATGTCTCCTGCTGGTACTGAACCTCTTAAGCAGGAACAGTGAGTGCCTAGAAACTTCTTCAAAGTAAGGACCAGTGTGAGCATCTGTGCCAGCCCATGCCCTTTCAAAATGTGTTGGGTTGGGGGGGGTTATTGGAGTGTTGTTGTTGTTTTGATTATGTATTTTGTGGTTTTATATTCTGATTTTATTCTGTGAACCACCCTGAGACCTGCGGGTGGTATATAAATTCACTGAGTGAATGAATGAATGAAATAATAATTAGTTGTAGATAGGTAGCCGTGTTGGTCTGCCATAGTCAAAATAAAAAAAATTCCTTCCAGTAGCACCTTAAAGACCAACTAAGTTGGTTCTTGGTATGAGCTTTCGTGTGCATGCACACTTCTTCAGATACCGTATCTGAAGAATCTGAAGAAGTGTGCATGCACACAAAAGCTCATACCAAGAACTAACTTAGTTGGTCTTTAAGGTGCTACTGGAAGGAATTTTTTTTTTATAATAATTAGTGTTTTCTTCACCCAACTAATGGCAAGACCCTGCAAACAAATCAGATTGAATGTTCAATAAAGACCAAGTACTTAGGCTGTGTTGGTTGTTCTGTGAACTGCTTTGAGCACAGATGTTTTTGTGGAAAACTATAATAAACTGACTAGTGCTGGTTCTGACCTATAAAGCCTTAAACGGCTCAGGACTGCAATACCTCAAGGACTGCCTCTTTCCATATGAACCTACCCGGAGCCTGAGGTCATCTTCTGTGGCCCTCCTTCGTGTGCCTCCTCCTCCAGAGGTCTGGAGGGTGGCAACACGAGGACGGGGTCCTCTCCGCAGTGGCTCCCCATCTATAGAATGCTCTCCCCAGGGAAGTTCGCCTGGTGCCTTCATTATACACCTTCCTTATGCAGTGGTACCTCGGGTTAAGGACTTAATTCATTCTGGAGGTCCGTTCTTAACCTGAAACTGTTCTTAACCTGAGTTACCACTTTAGCTAATGGGGCCTCCTGCTGCCGCAGCGCAATTTCTGTTCTCATCCTAAAGCAAAGCTCTTAACCCGAGGTACTATTTCTGGATTAGCAGAGTCTGTAACCTGAAGCGTCTGGCACCTGAGGTACCACCGTACAACGTTCCTTTTTAACCAGGCCTTTGGTTGATCTTATTGTCATCCAATACCCTAATTTTAGAATGTGGCTCTTTTTGGTGTGTTTGGGTTATTGTTTTTGGTGTGGTTTTATATGTTGTGGTCTTGTTTGTGAACCGCCTCGAGACCTCCCGGTATAGGGTGGTATATAAATTGAATAAATAACAATAATAATAAATAATAGGACTCCTGCTTCAGGTGCATGGACCAGAGGCCCAAGAAGTCAGGAGTTCTTGAGCTGCTTTGCCCTTCCTCCAGCTGCATTGTCCCCTTGCCGTGTTCACAGCGACAGCGAGGTGATATCAAATCTCCCCACCTCAGCAGCCACATGGGGAGGGAGAAGGGCGTTCCCAACCCATCGGGAACGGATCAAGGCACGTCGCTGCAACATCTCCTTTCGACAAGCGGTGCAGGATTCCGATGGCTTCCCTCCTGTCCATCGGCAAGGAGGCCTTTCCTCACCTCGACAATGCCATCGTGGTAATCTCCAATCTTTTTCTCTGCCTTTTTGTTTTCGGTGAAAGGTGGGGCGGCTGGGTTGTGCGGCAGAGTGGTGGAGAGAGAAGGAAGGGTCAGGTTACAAAATTGCGCCCATCTCCTCCCAGAGTCCCTTTTTTCTCTGCGGCTATCTGGACATCTTTCTCCGCCAGCTAAGATTTCCCCCGCAGACAATGGAGCATCAGCTTGCCGCGGAAAGTTCAGGTTCTCTCGAACAAGGGGATGTCAGTGGACTTCTCTCTTTGATCCATTCTGCAGGAGCCACAGGGAAGGGGCAGGGAGAGGAGCGAGATCTGGAAGATACTACTGTCTGAGAACAGACTGGACTGGAAAGAGGTCGTATAGGTAGAAAGAAGAGACTATTCATTATCAACCCAGGATGCCACAACTATCACCAGCATTCTTATTTATTATAGTCGTGGCTTTAAAAAAACCCCAAAACAAATTACAGTGGTACCTCGGGTTACATACACTTCAGGTTACAGACTCCGCTAACCCAGAAATAGTATCTTGTGTTAAGAACTATGCTTCAGGATGAGAACAGAAATCGTGCTCTGGCGGTGCAGCAGCAGCAGGAGGCCCCATTAGCTAAAGTGGTGCTTCAGGTTAAGAACAGTTCCAGGTTAAGAATGGACCTCCATAACGAATAAGTACTTAACCCGAGATACCACTGTATTTATTCTTTTCAAATCTATACATTTCACCAATTTTACAATCATCTTAACATTTCAAATCTTGACTTCCTTCCCCCTCTTTCCACAGTTCCTCAAATTTATTTTTTAATATCTTCTGCATATCTAAATCAACTTAGTTTGCTCATTTATTCATCCACTTTAAATATATACTCTTATAATACAGCCGGTTATCACAATAATCCTGCCAAAGTGCTTATCTGTTTACAATTTATCTGTAAATATTCAACAAACTATTTCCATTCTTTTATATATAAAAAAGATTGTTATCTTGATTGGTTACTCTTCCGGTAAGGTTTTGCCATTTCTGCATACTCCATAAGTTTTTGTATCCATTCTTCCTTTGCTGGGACTTCTGCTTCTTTCCATTTTGGGGCAAGTAACATTCTTGCTGCCGTAATAGCATACGTAAATAAATTTAGGTAGTACTGTCCCTATAATTCCCAAAAGAAAAGATTCTGGGTTTTGTTTTTTTTACAAATGTTGTTTTAAACATCCTTTTCAATTCGTTATATATCATTTCCTAGGAAGCTTTAACCTTATTACAAGACCACCACATCTGATAAAAAGAACCTTCTTTCTCTTTACATTTCCAACACTTATTTGATTTAGATGTATACATTTTTGCCAATTTACTCGGAATTAGATACCATCGATACATCACTTTCATATAATTTTCTCTTAAACTGTAACATGCTGTAAATTTTGTATCCATATTCCACGATCCTTCCCATGCTTCCATGTCTGTAATATATAATATAGACATAGTTGTGGCTTTGTTATACCTTTTAAGCCAGCATAGTGTTGGTAGGGATGAGCTCTGGCTCAATTGTAGAGCACCAAGGTCGCAGGTTCAAATCCTGGCATCTCCAGGTAAGTCTTGGAGACAGAACCCTGTCCAAAATCCTGGGTAACTGCTACCAGTCAGAGTAACAATTCCCATGGACTTTCCTCTTCCCCTGGGTCCTTATATGATTTTTTTCCCCTCTCCTGCCTGTTCTCTGTTAATCCAATTCTATTAAATCTCCATTACAACCACAGCCCAACATTAACTACAAGTGTCATTCCAATCCTACTAATTATGTTTACAATGACTTTTTTAGATAAATTATATATTTTCCCCATTCCTTTTTTAAATGTTGGTCTTCCTGATTCCTAATTCTTCTGGTCATTTTTGGCATTTCAGCATCGTCCAACAATTTAATCTGCCATTCTTCTCTGATAGGGACTGTGTCTTCTTTCCATCTCTGGGCTAATAACATCCGAGCAGCAGTGGTCACATACATAAATAGTCTCTTCTGGTCCTTTGGTATTTCGGCACCTAAAATTCCTTAGAAAAAAGGCTTTGGGTTTTCTTTTTTAAGAAAAGGTTATTTCAAACATTTCCCCCCCAATTCATTATATATCATCTCCCAAAATTATTTTAGCACCTTACAGATCCACCACATGTGGTAAAAGGTGTATTGATATAAGGCCGGTTCCTATGTTTATTCATTCGTGAATGCCAGAATAGGATCTGTGAGATCTGGGTTCAAATCCTAACTCGGCTGTGAACCTCGCTGGGTGACCTTGGGCCACTCACAACCTCTCAGCCTCACCTACTTCACAAGGCTGTGTTGTGGAGAGATATTCATGTATGCTAGTTTGAGTTCCAACTTGAGGAAAGGTGGGGTGTAAATGTGAGAATGGAGGAATGAGGAAGCAAAGCTCAACAGCTATAGGTCTCAAGTCCATTCCTCAACATCTCCAGCTAAAAGGATCAGCTAGCAAGGTGGCAGGAAGCAAACTTATTCCCTATTACGCTGCTGCTAACCTCAGTCAGGACAAGACTGTACAGGGCGGCATGAAGAAATAGTCTGATCTGGTGCAAGCCAACAGCCTAACACAACGTTAGCATATACAGTGGTACCTCAGGTTACATACGCTTCAGGTTACAGACTCTGCTAACCCAGAAATAGTGCTTCAGGTTAAGAACTTTGCTTCAGGATGAGAACAGAAATCGTGCGGCGGCAGCAGGAGGCCCCATTAGCTAAAGTGGCACCTCAGGTTGAGAACAGTTTCAGGTTAAGAACGGACCTCCGGAACGAATTAAGTACTTAACCCGAGGTACCACTGTAATGCATACAAGCTGGAAATGCCAGAGGGTACTTTGGTGGAGAGGGGAGAGCACATTTTACATAACCCCACCATACAGTCATACCTTGGAAGTTGAATGGAATCCATTCCGGAAGTCTGCTTGACTTCCAAAGTGTTCGGCTTCCAAAGCGCGGCTTCTGATTGGCTGCAGGAAGCTCCTGCAGCCAATTGGAAGCCGTGGAAGCCCTGTCGGACGTTCGGCTTCCAAAACAACATTCCAAAACCAGAACAGCCACTTCCTGGATTCGATCCTTCGGGAGCCAAAACATTCAAGAACTAGGCTGTTCGAAAACCAAGGTATGGTTGTATATCAATGTTAGAATGAGCATTCATATAGGAAGTAAACCCATTGGCCTGGCCTTTATACCTTTACAGGGTATACTATTATTATTTTTTTTAAAAAAGATATTTATTAAAGTTTAAACATTACAAAGAAAAAAAGAAAAGAGAAACAAAAGAGAAATACAAGCAATAAACAATTACAAAACCTCAGAAACAAAAATAAATACAGTGATACAAAACATCAACAATACAATAAAGGCAAAAAAGAAAAAAGAAAAACATTAAAAAACTCAAAAAAGAACAAACAAAAATAAAAAGAACCCCGTATTTTCATATCCTTATCTTTCATTTGCTTATTTCCTCGACTTCCTCACACCTCCTTTTTTGTATTCTAGTTCAATTAATTATTCCAGCAAGTTCTTTCCCTCTTTCTCCTATTATTTATGTACTTAGTTCCTACACTTGTTACACTAACAATGTACAGCACCTCGGGCTCCTTGGAGGAAAGTTAGAATATAAATGAAATAATAATGTACAAATAATTGTTGTATTTTATGTATTATTTTAAAAATCAGCCAGCCAGTGTTTTGTTGCTATGAGTGGGGGAAAGCTATCCAACCCCTCCCTCTGCCCTAGAATTTGTACATCGTATGTTAGGCTGGGGTGGGGACATTTTTTTAGGGGGGGGGACTATTTCATTTGACCATCCCCTGTGTGCTTGCTCACTTGTCAAGCTCCTATTTCACTCGCCAGTTGTCGTCCCCCTGCCCCATTTGCAAAGTTCTCAAAATAACTCTCCTCATTGATACAGGAAGCCATTATTAGTAACAAAACATTGGTCCAGGAAAGGGGGGAGCAAAGCTGTCTATTTCCAGACAGGGGTATCCCCAGCAGGCGAGGCTGTGAAAACAAAAACGGAGAAAATGGGATTTTAATTAAATATATTGATGAATGAGATTTCAAATCTTACTGAAACGTTCACAGAAACAGAGAAGGGAATAAATCGGCTTCGGAAAAAACCACCCTGGTGCTTTGATTTGGCTTCGTGGGTGGGAGGGGAAAGGGGAACAGCTCCCAGCCCCCTTTCTGAAAGCTGCCTTGCATTGAGTGGCACCATTGCCCCAGTGGAAGATTGGTAGGGCGAAAGGCAGGGAGCTGAACAGTAGGTGGCGCCAATGACAAGCAGAGCCAATGGATTCTCTAGCTCTTGTCCTCCCTCCTCCCTGCTGAGTTCTGCAAGGGGCAAAACCTGAGACTGAGGAGGTGGAAGATGACATGCAACATCACTTTCTAGACCGGTTGTGTCAGGCAGCAGAGGAACCAACCCCCACGGCAGGTTGCCAGGGATGGATAAGACAAGGAAAAGTCCTTACCATCTGCTTTTTATTCAATATTTACAGAGAGAGGCTTGGAATGCATCCTCTTAGAATAATGGCATTGTCCCGAGTGACCCCCCTTTTTCTCCCACTTTCTCATTTGTCACCTTCTCCCCTACAGGTAGAGCTGGGGCCCTTTGCTTCTGAGCCTTTTGCTCTCCTACCTTCAATGCTCGCCGGGTTTTGGGAGAGGTGGGGTCTGGAATGCTTTCTAAAGACACTCTGTCCATCAGCTGTTGCCCTCCTGGTGCTTCCTCTTCATCGTCCTCCTCTCCCATCATTTCCCAACTTTCCCCCTCATCTGCCTCTGAGCTATGACCTTCCTCAAACCCCTGTTGTAATTCTGAACTGTCTTCTTCTTCTCTGGAAGGGTCAGGCTGGGGAGGCGGTCTTCACCATTCCTCCTCTGCCCAGTCCCTGACAGGTTGTAAATAAGAAGGCAGGCAGGTGGGGGCAGGCTGAAGTGGGTGGGGCAGTCCTCCGTTTGCCCACCAATTGGAGAACAGAACCTTTACCAAAGCTGTCATGGGCTTTGAAGACACTCGAACTCAGGACGCAAGGGAGAAACACGCTAAGAGGAATGCACGCTTGGCAAATCCACACCGTGATCAACTCACACCTGGAAACCAATGTCCCCACTGTTGAAGGATGTGTGGATCCAGAATTGGCCTCCACAGTCACTTACAGACTCACTGTTAAAACCGTGTTCATGGAAGACAATCTTACTTGGCTATGAGGGATCGCCAAAGAAAAAAGATTAGTTGTGGGAGTAGCTCTCCATGGTCTCAGGCAGCAGTGGCAGCACAGCCAGGCTAGACACACAATCTTTTAGGCCCAAACTGTCATCTTTGACTATGGGGAGAAGAATGTCAATATTCTGATACCGGGATTCAACCTACAAAATGTTGTTATTGCAGAGTCCTGTGCGCAACGGAACGACGAACAGTACGTGCCACATGCTTAAAGTTGCTTTATTCTCAGTTCAAAGTGGAGAAATTACAAACATGCATCTTGCCTCTGCTGGAGCAGAGAAGCAACCGTCCTCCTCCTCGGAATAACGAACACCGAGAGACACGTGAAAAACAGGAAACCAGAGTACGTCACATCCAGCTTCCCATTCCCGTGGGAAAACCCAACAGTACTCTGACTGTGGAATGTAAACATTGTCTTGTGACAAGCACTTTGCTGCACAGTGAAGAGAGCAGAAACCAACATCCTCCCCCTTTCTGTGAACATCACTGGGCAGCGTGTTCGTACAATATCAGTACAAACCCAACTTCTGTACATAGGTACAGTGTTGATCCCTTGACACAATCTTGGACAATACATCAGCAGGATAGGACACCGTTACGAGTCCCTTCTGAATATGTTCCCTAGCATGTTGCAACTTCAATTGCAAGTGCTTCGTGCTTTGCTTACAACCTTCCGAATTCAGCAAAGCCAAACATGCTTTGTTGTCCTGGTAAACCTGGATTGGACATTTGACAGGAATTTTCATGTCTTTGCACAATTGTAACAACCATTCACAATCCTTAAGTGAATAAGACAGTGCATTCAGTTCAGCTTCACAAGTACTTAAGCTAATTGTTGTTTGCTTCTTGCATGACCAATCAAATAGACCCTGATTGTACATGTAGCAAACTCCAGATGTACTTTTCCTGTCTGTTGTGTCCTTCCAAAACTTGCATCTGCAAAAATCTCAAGACCACCAGACTTCTGATTGTTAAATCTCAGTCTGTAATGCATAGTGCCTTTCAAATAGCGTGCTATGCGTTTCAGAGCTTTCCAATCCTTAACAGTAGGATTGTTAACTTGTCTGCTTAGCAAATTACAGCTAACAGCAATGTCAGGTCTTGAACATCTGGCAATGAAGTTTAGCTTGCCTAGCACACTTCTGTACAGTGTAGTGTCAGAAAATGCTTCTTCAGTGTCTTCTACCTGATAACCTGTTGTCATCGGTGTGTCTACAGGGTTAGCATCCATCAGGTTTAGTTTGCTTAACACATCAGCAATTTTCCGTGACTGGTGTACTAGAATGTTACCACTTTGATCTTTCTCTATTTCCAGAGATAGGTAGTTGTTTACCTCACCAAGATCTTTCATGTCAAAGTGCTCTTTCAGTTGAGCTAGGGTGTTATTGTACATTGAGACATCTTTCCAAAAGAATAAAATATCATCAACATAAAACAAACAGTACAGCTTCTTTTTCCCCTCCTCTTTGACAAATACACATGGATCAGCTTTCCCTTGCTGAAAACCTAGAGAAAACAATGCTTCAGTGAGTTTTGTGTGCCAACACCGTGCACTTTGTTTGAGACCATAAAGGGACTTTTTCAGAGCACAAACAAATCCCTGTTTTACCTGTACGCCATCAGGTGGAAGCATATAAAGTGATTCACCTAGAGATCCGTACAAAAACGCTGTATTCACATCATGGTGACTAATGTGAAGATTCTCCTCTGCAGCTAGCTTGAGCATAAGCCTAATGCTCTCATATCTCACCGTGGGTGAGTAGGTCTCGTGATAGTCTTCACCTGGTACCTGTGCAAAACCTCTGGCTACCAATCTGGCTTTGTGCCTGACTATCTTGCCATTTTGATCAGTCTTCGCTTTGAAGACCCATTTGCTTCCAAGCAGTTTCATTCCTGGAACTACTGGAACTAGCTCCCAAGTTTTGTTCCTTTCCAAGGAATCAAGCTCAGCCTTCATAGCATTTAACCATGGCTCAGCTTCCTTAGAATCCAAATCCTGGATTTCTTGGAAACTTGAAGGTTCAAATACCTTCTTGGAGCTTTTAACAGCTGCTACTGCTGTCTTAGCAAATTCATCAGCAAATCTCTTTGGAGGTCTGCCTTTTGTGGCTCTTTGTGACCTGCGAATCAGCCTTTGGTCTTCAACACTCTCCTCTTCCTTCTTAGGAGAAAAATGACCTATTGTGAACAATGGTTCTTCCAATTCCTGATCAGAGCTTTCAGAGGGTCGCATAGAGGCTTTCGCACTCTTGAAATCCTCTGAAGTATCCGATTCAGTTTCAGAATCAGAATCAGAACCTTCATCAGTGGGTGTGGGTTGTTGTTGCTTATCCTCAGTCTCATCACTGTCATCAGGATAACATTGGAAAATTCCCACATTCTCCCCCCACTTGGCATTGTACTCAACACTTCTTGTGAGCCTAATTGTCTTTGAGTCAGTCATCATTATTCTGTAAGAACCTTTCTGATAACCTAGAAAGATACCATGCAATCCACGTTTGCCTAATTTGGAGCCTTGTGGTGAGTGAATCCACATGTCAGAACCAAAAATTTTCATGTGTTTGATGTATGGTTTCTTGCCAAACATCTTCTCATACGGGGTACAACCAATCGCTGAAGATAACCTGCGATTGTAACTGTAAACAAAACATGAGAGAGCTTCGGCCCAATAACTCTCTGGAAGATTGGCATCATGCAGCAAGGTTTTTAACCCTTGAAGCAATGTCTGATTTGCCCTTTCGCAAAGTCCATTCTGCCATGGCGAGCGAGGACTGGACAAATCGTGTTGAATTCCTTTCTCAGTCAGAAAAGCTTCAAACTGCTGAGAAGTGAATTCTCCCCCGCGATCTGTGAAAAGAATTTTTATCTTCTTACCATGCACATTTTCCAACCAAGCACAGAATTCCTTGAACCTTGGAAAAGCCTCTGATTTCTGCTTGAGATTATACACATAAATATACCTGGAAAATGCATCAATGAGAACCATGAAGAACCTATTTTCACCCAAAGAGGGCGATAGTGGACCAACTAAATCAGCATGAACAACCTGGTATGGTTCTGTAGCTTTCCTACTAGACACCTTACCTTTCGCAGCCATTTTCACCTTGTTTGCTGCGCATGCCTTGCACTTCATGTGGTACTTGCAGGGTTTAATAGTCATACCTTCAACCAAGGCAGGCATTTTAGATACTGCCTCAAAATGCAAATGACCAAATTTCCTGTGAAAATCATGAATACATCCTGCATGCAAACTTTTGTTAGAACCTGCAATGCAACAAGTCTCATTCTGCACAACATCATCATAATACAAAACAAACAAACGATCAACACATTCAGCATGCAATACGTAATCGTCTTTCTTTGTGATGGTGCATTTCTTGTTCTTGAAGGAAACGTCAATGTTCCGTTCATTCAGCTGCATCACACTTAGAAGATTGTGTGTGGCATCTGGAACGTACAGTACATCCTTTATCGATAAGTCCAAACTGTGAAGAACAACAGTTCCGTAGCCTTGACTGGGGATCGTGTGGTCATCCGCCTGGTGAATCGCACCTTCCTGCGGTGTAAAAGACACGAACAGTCTCTTATCGTTGCACATGTGGTGGGTAGCTGCTGAATCAACAACGAAGAAAGATCTAGACGTCTTCTGGACCTTTGCAACCTTTGGAGTGAAACGTGAGACCATTGCCTTGTGCTGCGTTGTCCTGGACACCGGACCTTTGCCTTTGCTTTGGCCTTTTCCACGCGATGAGCTTCCGCTGCGCTGCTCTGTCTTGGCCTTGGGATATTTGCATTCCCTCTTCATATGGCCTAGACGCCCACACGAGTAGTATTTCACTGCCTTCAAAGCTTTGGCGCCCTCTGGTGGTTCCACTGCACTCTGGGATGACGTCTGTGAAGACTCCCCCATACCCATGCAGCTAGCACCCCGGCGATCTGCTTCATTCTGGATCACGGCAGTAACATAGGCTACTGTGAGCTGAGCAGTTGGTTGAACAGCAAACTGAGTGGCAACGGACTCCCAACTTGGACCCAAAGAATGTAGTATCATGAAGGAATACACAGCCTCTGGAAAGTTGAGTCCTCTCTGTTGCAGCTCATGTCTCAGATTCTGCATCTCCATCAGGTGTTTACGCACATCTCCACCTTCAGCAAGAGCCATATCATGCAGCTTGGCATAGTAGTACATTGAGGAACCAGCTTCTGTCCTCAAGTGAGCCTCTCTTAAAGAGTTCCAAATTTCTTTGGCTGTGGTCTTTCCACGCAACAAACAGAGCTCTTCTGGGGATACTATCAACGTAAGTGTTCCCCTTGCTTTGGAATCCTTAGCTGTCCATTCAGCTGTAATTGGAGCTGGGGGGTTGTCTGTAATAACATTAAACAGACCTTCTTTCCGCAGAATTGCCTCTGCATATAGCACCCAGTTCGCGTAATTATTCTTATTGAGCTTAGGAATCCCAAAAGCTTCAACCAGCTTTGCATTATCCATCATTGCTGCTTTAAACGAGCTGCGTCACAGTCCTGCAGCTTCCAAGAGCACTTGTAAAAAGCACTTTCACTTTTCCAGCCATCCAAGCTGTGAGCTTGTGCCTTAAAGCCCTTGCCTGTTTCACGGCAAAACGGCTTTTAAAAGTACAAAGTCCAGTCATAAAGCCATAAACTAGAAACTGGCAGGCTGCCAGGCTGCTCCGGGCAGCATGAGCACATACCTTCATCAATCAATCTTGACGCGCAGAGCAGATAACGCGATCCGTTCCTCTGTACCTCTGCCGGCATTCCGACTCGACTGCTGGAGTCTTTAATCCTCAGTTTGATTTACGTCTTTCTGGGCCCATAACCAAAATGTTGTTATTGCAGAGTCCTGTGCGCAACGGAACGACGAACAGTACGTGCCACATGCTTAAAGTTGCTTTATTCTCAGTTCAAAGTGGAGAAATTACAAACATGCATCTTGCCTCTGCTGGAGCAGAGAAGCAACCGTCCTCCTCCTCGGAATAACGAACACCGAGAGACACGTGAAAAACAGGAAACCAGAGTACGTCACATCCAGCTTCCCATTCCCGTGGGAAAACCCAACAGTACTCTGACTGTGGAATGTAAACATTGTCTTGTGACAAGCACTTTGCTGCACAGTGAAGAGAGCAGAAACCAACACTAAAATCAATACTTACGTTTCAGATGTGCCTATGTTATGTACTGAGTTGAATAGGATCCAAACCGCAGCAGTCTGATTGGTCCTAGAACAATAGGATTCAGAATGCAGCAGTCTGATTGGTCCAAGAACAATGCAGCAGTATGATTGGTTGGCAGGAACCACCCAATCATGCTCCAGATATAAGTGAATCCACAACCTGATTGGCTTACAGTAGAATTCCAGAATTAACCAATCATGTGCAGCCCATTGTGTAAATAATGTATATAAGCAGATACTTTGAGGGGACATTCATTCATTTCCTCCTCACCACTAGGAGCTGAATAAAGAGCATGAAATCACTTTGCGACTCTGAGTATATTTCACTGGCGACGAAGGTGGGATCCCGCTGAGCTGACTGCCACACACAGCACCGCAGCACCGCCACCTGCTGCACTGCTGCCTCGCACCGTGTATCCAGGCTTCAGCTCCGGGACACAAGGAACTCAGAATGGCAACCGACAGCAGCTTCTCGCCGTTCAACCCAGCATCTGGAGACTGGGAAGCGTACGCCTCCCGTTTCACCTTCCTTCTAGAAGCCAAAGGGGTCACCGATGAAGAAGACGCCAAGAAGAGGGCAATATTCTTCAGCATCTGCGGAGAGGAGACATTTGAAATCGCCCAGGCTCTCCTTGCACCTGAAGACGTCGCTACTGTTCCATACAAAACAATAATGGAACAGCTGAAGGGGCACTTTTCGCCACAGCCCTCAGTGGTGGCTCGTCGAAATGCCTTCTACGCAAAGCGGCAAGCCCCTGGGGAAACCATAACTGGGTTTGTGACCTCTCTCCGCCAAGCTGCCCGGTTCTGCAACTTCTCAGAGCTGGAGAACATGCTGCGTGACCGCCTTGTCGGTGGCCTGAAGGATGAGAAGCTGCAACGACGCCTCTACGCCAAGAAGGACCTAACGTTCCAGGTCGCTCTGGAGGAGGCCCTGGCAACGGAAGCTGCCGAGAGGTCGACGCAAGAGGCACGGCCGAGCCTGCCACCCCAACCGAGGGTCCACCATGAAGACCTCACCGACGACTCAGGATCTGACAGGGAGGAGGTGCTCCGAGTACAGCAGCGCACTCAAGCAGCGCACAGACCACAGCTGCCTCGACGAGAAGGAGGAAACTGTGCAAGCTGCGGGGAGAGTCACGAGAGGAGGACCTGCCGTTTCCGCAACGCAGAGTGCAGGCAGTGCAGAAAATTGGGACACATCGCCCGGGTGTGTCGAGCTCGGCCCACCCGACGCCAGGCATCAGATGACCAATCCAAGAGCCCCAGGTCCCGGGGCCCAACGCACCAAGGCAACTCTACGGAGCTCACGGATTTCCAGGTATACCAGTTGCCCCACCCCAACGTAGAGAAAATTTATGTAGAGGTACAGATAGAGGGGGGCCCATGCCGCATGGAGCTTGACACAGGTTCAACTCTATCCATAATCTCGGCAAGGACCTTAAGGAAACTGTGTCCTACTGGGGGTCCCAAACTCAGGCCGGCCCCATTCACCCTCCGGGACTTCCAGAAACGTAAGGTCCCCACAATGGGGGTGGGGACCTTCAGGGTGCAATACCGAGGGCGGACGCGGCAACTGGACTTGCTCGTAGTCAAGGGCCCCTACATTAGCTTACTGGGATTGGCATGGTTTGGACCACTGGGGCTAGCTGTCACCGGGGTGAACCACACTAGCTTTCAAGTGGACGTGGACGCCATATGCAAGGAATTTCCAGGGGTTTTTGACGGGAAATTGGGACAGTATACGGGCCCCCCCATTGCGCTACAGCTTGACCCCGCAGTACGACCGGTCAGGCTCAAGGCCCGCCGAGTCCCGTTCGCCTTGAAACCCCGTATAGACGAGGAATTGGACCGACTCGTGGAGCAAGGAGTGCTGGAGCCAGTGCCTAATGCCCCCTGGGAAACCCCAATCGTCACACCCGTCAAGCCTAATGGTTCGGTCCGCATCTGCGCAGACTACAAATGTACCATAAACAAGGCCCTCACGGCCCACGCATACCCAGTGCCAGTGGTCAGCCATGTCCTTGCCACCCTGGCTGGGTCGAAAATTTTTGGCAAGCTGGACTTGGCCCAAGCATATCAACAGCTGCCAGTAGATGAGGCCACAGCAGAGGCACAGACGATTGTGACGCACAGAGGAGCGTTCAGGGTAAAGCGGCTGCAATTCGGTGTCAGTGTGGCACCAGGCATATTCCAGAATCTAATGGACTCGCTCCTTAAAGGGATTCCTGGCATCACCCCCTTCTTCGATGATGTGCTGATTGCCGGGCCCACACCAGAGGAGTTTGAGGACCGCCTCCGCACCGTTCTGCACCGTTTCCAGACAGCGGGTCTCAAGGTGAAGCGGGAAAAATGTCTACTTGGAGTGCCTCAGGTGGACTTTCTGGGATTTATGGTGGACGCAGAAGGGGTCCACCCGACTGGGGACAAGGTACGGGCCATTTGTGATGCCCCAGCGCCCAAGAGCAAGACTGAACTTCAGGCCTTCTTGGGACTATTGAACTTTTACCATTCCTTCCTTCCTCACAAGGCAGCGGTAGCAGAGCCCCTACACAGACTCCTGGACAAGCGGGCCACTTGGGTGTGGGGCCAGTGCCAGGAGGCTGCATTCCAGGCAGTCAAGGACTTGCTTGTCTCAAACTCAGTCTTGGCACACTTCGACGAGAGGCTGCCAGTGGTGCTAGCATGCGACGCCTCACCCTATGGCATTGGCGCTGTCCTGGGACACCAACTCCCGGACGGAAGAGAGGTACCAGTGGCATACTTTTCCCAGACACTCAATGCAACCGAGCGGAACTACTCGCAAATCGACAAGGAGGGTCTGGCAATCGTGAAGGGAGTAAAAAAATTCCATGATTTCTTGTACGGGCGGCCCTTCACCGTGGTGACTGACCACAAGCCGTTGCTTGGCTTGTTTGCCCCTGAAAAGCAGACCCCCCAAGTGCTGTCTCCTCGCGTCCTCAGGTGGTCAATTTTCCTTGCCAGCTACCAGTATGCACTGATTCACCGCCCAGGGAAGGCAATGGGCCATGCGGACGCCCTCAGCAGGCTACCACTACCGGAAACAGGCCCTGACCCAGCACCTGCACAAGAGGTTATGAGCCTGGAGCTGCTTCCCGACCGCCCCATTCAGGCACAAGAAGTTGCACACCATTCCAAGAAAGATAGGGTCATCTCCCGGGTCCTGGACTGGGTGTGGAGGGGATGGCCCAGCAGCAGCCCTGGGCCAGAATTCGCTGGCTACACAACCCGCAAACATGAACTGTCGGCCCACAAGGGGTGCCTGTTATGGGGAAGCAGAGTCGTTGTTCCCCAGCCCCTCCGCAAAAGGGTCCTCACAGCCCTACACGAGACACACCCAGGGGTAGTAAGAATGAAGGCCCTTGCCAGGAGTTATGTGTGGTGGCCAGGGATCGACGGAGAGATAGAGGCCTGGGTCAAACACTGCCAGGCCTGCCAAGAATCACGCCCAGATCCCCCAAGGGCCCCAGTCCAGTCCTGGGAGTCCGCCCGAGCACCATGGTCACGCCTGCATGTGGACTTCGCTGGCCCCTTTCAGGGGAAAACATTCTTCATAGTGGTGGACTCCTACACCAAATGGCTGGAAGTCGCACTGGTACCGTCCACTTCTACATCCGCAGCCATCCGGGTACTACGCAGGCTGTTTGCAACCCACGGGCTCCCGGACACTCTCATCTCAGACAACGGGACTGCATTTACGTCAGGAGAATTCCAAACCTTCACAGCGCAGAACGCCATCCGCCACATCCGTTCGGCGACATTCCACCCTGCCACCAATGGCCAAGCAGAACGCATGGTGCGGACCACCAAAGACACCCTTCGCCGCATGACGCAAGGGGATTGGGAGTACCGCCTTGCCACATTCCTCCTAGCACAGCACAGCACCCCCAGCTCAACGACTGGCCGGAGCCCCGCTGAACTACTAATGGGTCGGCGCCTTGCAATCAGATTGGACCGCCTTCACCCCGATAGAGCTCAGGATGAGGTAGTGGTGGGGGAAGGCAGGAACCCCCAGACCTTCGAGGCCCAGGACCCAGTGTACGCAAAGAATTTTGGGGCAGGCCCAGCATGGGTACCCGCCACAGTCACCAGGGTCACTGGCCCCGTGTCGTACGAGGTGCTAACAGATGGGGGGCAATGCTGGCGCCGCCACTGCGACCAGATACGGCGACGATTCCCGGGAGAAAACCAGGAGGAGGAGAGGTCAGAGGAGTCCCAAGGGAACAGAGGGGCAGTGAGGCCCATAGAGCAGGAGGGGCCAGCAGGAGAGGCAGAACCAGCAAATACAGAGAGGACCCCCGAGGCCGAAAGGACACCGGAACCAGAACCACGACTGAGCGAGCCGGTTGTGCCAAACCAAACAGGCCCATCACAGCCAGCATCCTTGGAACCCCGGACCAGGGAACACCACAGGCCGCAACGCACACGTAGGCCGCCGGCGTACCTCGAGGACTATGAATGCGACCTCCCGGGCAGGACTGGAACTTAGAGGGGAGGGGTGTTATGTACTGAGTTGAATAGGATCCAAACCGCAGCAGTCTGATTGGTCCTAGAACAATAGGATCCAAATTGCAGCAGTCTGATTGGTCCTAGAACAATAGGATTCAGAATGCAGCAGTCTGATTGGTCCAAGAACAATGCAGCAGTATGATTGGTTGGCAGGAACCACCCAATCATGCTCCAGATATAAGTGAATCCACAACCTGATTGGCTTACAGTAGAATTCCAGAATTAACCAATCATGTGCAGCCCATTGTGTAAATAATGTATATAAGCAGATACTTTGAGGGGACATTCATTCATTTCCTCCTCACCACTAGGAGCTGAATAAAGAGCATGAAATCACTTTGCGACTCTGAGTATATTTCAGCCTACTTGTTTCTACCTGCCCTTGGTAAATAACAAGCCCTCTTCTTTCTTTCTTTCTTTCTTTCTTTCTTTCTTTCTTTCTTTCTTTCTTTCTTTCTTTCTGGAAAGTCCACAGTAAACGTCCCCAAATCTGTTTGATGGCAGCCTTTCAAGGAAAACAATCAGATCAGACGCAGAATTCAACATTTTACAGTCATCTTGCATCTTACATGGCAGTTATGTTCCGGGAATGGTACGTATACACAAAAACACATATACACTCGTACCTCGGAATTCAAACACCTTACGACTTGGATGTTTTGGCTCCCGAACGCTGCAAACCCGGAAGTGAGTGTTCTGGTTTGCGAACATTCTTTGGAACCCAAATGTCTAATGGGGCTTCCGGGGCTTCTGATTGGCTGCAGAAGCTTCCTGCAGCCAATCGCAAGCTGCACCTTGGTTTCTGAACGTTCTGGAAGTCAAACGGACTTCCTGAACGGATTCCGTTCGACTTCCGAGGTACGACTGTAGTCAAATCACACCCTTTAAACCATTCCTGCTGATGCCCCAAGTGGCTCTTATCCCCGCAAGCAAGGTGGAGAGCTTTTAAGGTGTCAGCCTTGCTTCCTGAGGTCCTCAAGTGCACTGCCTGAGTAGGGCTGGCCATGTGTCCTAATTTACAGAGGGCAGTCCTCTATTTTAAGGGCTGTCTTCTGCTTCAAGGGCTGCCTGCTCCAAGTCTGTCTGGTTTAAAAATAAAAAGTGGGCAGGAGGACTGAAGCTGCCCATCTACCAACCTGGATAGCTGAGCTGGTTCAAGCGTGGTGGTGACAACACCAATGCTTCAGGTTCAATCCCCATAACAGACAGCTGCATATTCCTGCATTGCAGGGGGTTGGACTAGATGACCCTGTGGGTCCCTTCTAACTGTGATTCTATGAGATAAGCTGTCTGGACAGCAGACTGTGTAGGCACCACGGTGGCCACCATGACCTGCATTTCTCTTTAAATTATAGTAATGGCAAGAGCATCTTAAAAAGACAGCATCTTAAAAAGTAGAGACATCACCTTGCCAACAAAGGTCCACATAGTAAAAGCTATGGTTTTCCCAGTAGTGAGGTATGGAAGTGAGAGCTGGACCATAAAGAAGGCTGATCGCCAAAGAATTGATGCTTTTGAATTCTGGTGCTGGAGGAGACTCTTGAGAGTCCCATGGACTGCAAGAAGATCAAACCGATCCATTCTGAAGGAAATCAGCCCTGAGTGCTCACTGGAAGGACAGATCCTGAAGCTGAGACTCCAATACTTTGGCCACCTCCTGAGAAGAGAAGACTCCCTGGAAAAGACCCTGATGTTGGGAAAGATGGAGGGCACAAGGAGAAGGGGACGACAGAGGACGAGATGGCTGGACAGTGTTCTTGAAGCTACCAGCATGAGTCTGACCAAACTGCGGGAGGTAGTGGAAGACAGGAGTACCTGGCATGCTCTGGTCCATGGGGTCACGAAGAGTCGGACACGATTAAACAACTAAACAACAACAATGGCAAGAGCACCTCTAGGTACGTGCAGAGTGCCTTCCTTTCATATTTAACTAAGGAGGGAAAACCTAGAAATTAAATGATGGATCCGGACTACCAAATCAAAGGTGATAATTCCCAAGCAAACTCAAAATCTGGACCGTTTTTCCTTGACTTAAACAACTCCCGTCCTGAATAAATTCCACTATCAAAGTCAGGGTGTAAGGCTGACAAGCCAAACATGTTTGCTTAAAAGGCCCTGCAAGGCTAACTGTAGCTCTCTCTCTCCCTCTCTCTCTCTGAGAATCTGGTCTGAGTTTAGAGCTTACATTAAAACCCCAAAGTCAAGCAACTTTCACATGGTTTCGGGTTTCTCCGCAAAACTTTTAGCCCTTCACACGCAGACATGCAGAGAGAATGAAAGTAGGGCTTTTTAAAACATCAGAAGTAATTAATTCACAATGGAAGGAAAACTTTCCCTACTCCCCTCTGGTGTGACAAGTCCGGGGATCAAGAGGGCCTAAAATGCACTTAAAGATTTAACTTGTGTTTATGCTTTAAAAAAAAAAGTATATGAAATTTCCTGCTTTTAGGAGGGAAGAAAACTTTTCTATCCAAAGCTGGGATGGATCATATCTGAAAAAGGGCTCCTAATAGGGACTCAAACATTCTGCAACAACAAAAAAGAACCACATTTTGTAAGGCTTCGTTCAGGCTCACCATAGCTCAGAAACCCTGCCTTACATACCATATATTTAAAGCGCATGGCTTTCTTCCCACAAGAGTTCTGGGAGTTGTAGTTCACTCCTCACAGAGCTACACTCCTAGCACGCTTAACAAACTATGGTTCCTGGGATTTGAGTACTAGTCTGCATACGGTCCTGAGGGATGCAGGTGGCACTGTGGGATAAATCACAGAGCCTAGGACTTGCCAATCAGAAGGTCGGTGGTTCGAATCCCTGTGATGGGGTGAGCTGCTGTTGCTCGGTCCCTGCTCTTGCCAACCTAGCATGTCAAAGTGCAAGTAGATAAATAGGTACTGCTCCGGTGGGAAGGTAAACGGCGTTTCCATACACTGCTCTGATTCACCAGAAGCGGCTTAGTCATGCTGGCCACATGACCTGGAAGCTGGATGTCGGCTCCCTCGGTCAATAAAGTGAGATAAGCACCGCAAACTCAGAATCGGCCACGACTGGACCTAATGGTCAGGGGGCCCTTTACCTTTACTGCATACCGTCCAACAGGTTGCAGGCCAAAACTGGGATCCTTGTATTCCGGGATGCTCTCCCAGGTGAGTCGTGTGACTTGCGCAAAAGCACAGAGCTCAAAAACAGGGTGCCCCAATCGGGACAGTTGTGGGATATGGAGTCTGTGTGTCTGCTTTAAATGTGCTTTAAACATCTGGTGTTTATGCAGCCTAAGATCGATTCTTCGTTTGGACTCATCACGCTCCAAACCATGCCGTCCAAAATGGTTCCTGCATCGCTCAGTAGTAGTAGTAGTAGTAGTAGTAGTAATAATAATAATAATAATAATAATAATAATAATAATAATAATAATTTATTATTTATACCCTGCCCATCTGGCTGGGATTCCCCAGCCACTCTGGGAGGCTCCCAACAGAATACAGTGGTACCCCGCAAGACGAACGCCTCGCGAGATGAAAAACTCGCAAAACGAAAGGTTTTTTCGTTTTCGAGTTGCCTCGCAAGACAAATTTCCCTATGGGCTTGCTTCGCAAAACGAAGCTTGCCCCGGGGACAGCGGGTCTTCTCTTTTGAAGCAAGGGGCGGCAGGGAGATCGCTTCTCCCCACCGCCCCTTGCTTCAAAAGAGGTCCGGGGGCAGCGGGAAGCGCTTCCCGCTGCCCCCGGACCTCTTTTGAAGCAAGCGGTTGCGGGTAGATCGCTTCTCTCTGCAGCCGCTTGCTTCAAAAGAGGTCCCGGACCTCTTTTGAAGCAAGCGGCTGCAGGGGGGGTTGCTTCTCCCCACCGCCCCTTGCTTCAAAAGAGGTCCGGGGGCAGCTGCCCCCGGACCTCTTTTGAAGCAAGGGGCGGTGGGGAGAAGCGATCTCCCGGTGCTCCGAAGCGGGGCGGGGGGACGGGAACACCTGCCCCAGCCACCCCGCTTCGGAACGCTGCTCCGAAGCGGGGTGGGGGGGCAGGAACACCTGCCCCACCGCCGGGCTTCGTAGCGCTGCTGCGAAGCCGGGCGGGTGGGCGGGAACACCTGCCCCAGCCACCCCGCTTCGGAACGCTGCTCCGAAGTGGGGTGGGGGGGCGGGAACACCTGCCCCACTGCCGGGCTTCGTAGAGCTGCTGCGAAGCCGGGCGGGGGGGCGGGAACACCTTCTGAAGGCAGGCGGGGGGCAAAAGTCTTTGTCCCCCCTGCCTGCCTTCCCAGGGGCTTTTAAATCGCCCCGGACAGCGGAGAAGTCCTCCGCTGTCCCGGTGCGATTTTAAAATGCCGCCCGCCAGCATTTTAAGATCGCCCGGACAGCGGAGAAGTCCTCCGCTGTCCCGGGTTTTTTAAAAATGCTGGGGGTGGGAAGAAAAGCCCTCCCCCCCAGCCTTCAGAAGAGGTCCGGGGACAGACTGTCCCCGGACCTGGTCTGAAGGCGGTTTCCCTAGGAACGCATTAATTGATTTTCAATGCATTCCTATGGGAAACCGTGCATCGCAAGACGAAAAAACCGCAAGACGAAGAGACTTGCAGAATGAATTAATTTCGTCTTGCGAGGCACCACTGTATTAAAAACGCGATAAAACATCAAACATTAAAAACTTCCCTAAACAGGGCTTCCTTCAGATGTTTTCTAAACATCAGATAGTTGTTTATTTCTTTGACATCTGATGGGAGGGTGTTCCACAGGGTGGGAGCCACTACCAAGAAGGCCCTCTGCCTG
Organism: Podarcis vaucheri; assembly: GCF_965113315.1. Taxonomy (NCBI): domain Eukaryota; kingdom Metazoa; phylum Chordata; class Lepidosauria; order Squamata; family Lacertidae; genus Podarcis; species Podarcis vaucheri. The sequence goes on from NC_138751.1 coordinate 35,713,716, forward strand.
GTTCCCTGCAACCTCACTTCTCTCTGTGAGGGAACTGCCAGAAGGCTGGATGATGGCGGTGGAGACGCTCCTTCAGTGTCTGAGGAGCATGGATAAGTGTACGCATACCCTTCAAGTGTCCCAATTTCACAGAGGAAAGGGCTTCTAATTTGATTCAGCAACCTTTTTCAGCCGTGGGCCAGTCCACCATCCCTCAGACCATGTGGTGGGCCGGACTATATTTTTTTTGGAGGGGGGGAATGAATGAATTCCTATGCTCCTCAACTAACCCAGAGATGCATTTCAAATAAAAGGACACTTTCTACTCATGTAAAAACACACTGATTCCCGGACCGTCCACGGGCTGGATTGATAAGACGATTAGGCCACATCCGGCCCCTGGGCCTTAGGTTCCCTACCCCTGATTTAAATTATAGTCATTCTTTCAAAATTTGCATCCATACATATAACTTTGGCATCTGCAAATGTTAGGCAAATGTGTGTCTTCTTCTGTCCTCCTTTGCTGGCTATGTGTAAGCAGCCTCCCTATCTCAATCGCCCCAGAGAACTATGTTTCCCAGGCTGCCTGGCACCTGAGATGTTGGCGCATTAGTGTTCAAGGTGCCTGGTAAGAGGAGCACCGGTCCAGATTCAGATGTCACACTGGAGGATAAGAAAATGGCGCGTGCTTTGTAATGTCGCCAAGCACCACGGGCAAGATAAGCTCATGTTCTGAGGAAAGCAATTACAAACTTTGGCGCCATCACTACTTAAAAGCACACCAGCGGGGACATTTTGGGCAATATAATCTCCACTGTATGGAAGAACATGCCTTTGAACCACGCTGTGAATTCTCTCCCACTCCCATGAAACCTTTAAATGGTGCCCTCGTTCCTCTCGCTGATAAGATCTACTGTACGAAGAATGCAACATCTAACATTTTGGAATCGGAGACGTAATCTCAGCGCTGGTAATTTAGTTAGTTTTATGAGATGCTTTATAATGTTTATAGCTTTCCCCCCCTCCTCAATTATTCTGTTATATACCTTTGGGGAGGAGGGGATATTGAAAGATATAAAAGATAAGCGCACAAATCTTATAGCCCCCACAGCATCAGGGCTGCTGATTGCAATGGCATTAACGTTTGCGTAATGAAGTCGCAATCGAAGGCTTTCGCAACGGCAGAGTCAACAGCCAAATGATATCGCCCTGAGCAAAAGATAACATAGTAATATTGACAGCAAATGCAAATGATGAGTTGAGGAATACAGGAGGATGGGCAAGGGAATACCACCAGGATCAGAAGGCAGGTGTGCACCACAAGTGTGTGAAATGTTAAGGATAGTAGCAGAGAATATATTGATTAAATATTATCCTTCCTTCACTCATGCTAGTGAGTCATGTAGCAGAGCAGATTCCCATCAATACAGCAGGAAGCTAGCTTGCAGATTCGTTTGAATCTCTTTAGTTAAGCAGTCCAGTCTGGCTTGATCAGACTGGATTATTCCTGGTGTGCCCTTTGATCCCTCTTAAAAGAACAAAGACACAAGAGGCTTTCCTTAAAAGTAACAAGAAGTTTACTCACATTCAGTTCACGGTATGATCCCTGAAGGCAGGCTTTAGCTTGTAGTTACAGAACATAGTGTGAGTTCAGTGTGGTGCAGTGGTTAAGAGCGGTAGACTCGTAATCTGGGGAACCGGGTTCGCTTCCCCGCTCCTCCACATGCAGCTGCTAGGTGACCTTGGGCCAGTCACACTTCTTTGAAGTCTTTCAGCCTCACTCACCTCACAGAGTGTTTGTTGTGGGGGAGGAAGGGAAAGGAGAATGTTAGCCGCTTTGAGACTCCTTCGGGTAGTGATAAAGCGGGATATTAAATCCAAACTCTTCTTATGGGGATTGAGCCCATGTGCTGCTGGCTGAGAGCAAGCAGACAGCAAAATACATTAAGAGAACAGCCTCAAGAGAACAAAAGGGCTGCAGGAGCAGGAGAGCAGCATGGCATCAAGAAAGAGAGATGGCTGCATGATTTGGCTCCTTTATGGAGGCAGCCAGGGTCATGCCAATCTCCCTGGTCACATACAGGGGGAGGACGCTCCAGATCTGTGAAACAGGAGGTTCTGTATGTATGTGACTGGAGTAACATCCCCCTGCCTGTGCCCACTCTAGGGAAACGAGGAATGTTGTATTTGACTGCTCCAATGGATTACATTCCACAAAGTACATCAGATTCGTACTCTGAACCATGCAATTCCAAGTTCCAGCAACATCTCCAGCTTCGTGCTGCACTCCCTTTTGTCTGGGATGTGTGCTCTCTGTGCAAAGATGATATGCAACAATTTCCTGTTGGTCTCTTGCAGTGCAAACACGGAAGAGCCTTGCGCCCCCTCAAAAACTACCAGGTCTATTCTTCCATTAGCTTTCATAGGCAAAAGATGTATGAAGTGTCATTCTGAGTTTTAGGTTATAGACACTGACGCAGCACTGGGGGGAGGGGGATGTATAGTGTGAGATCCAAAGGAAGGGAAATAATAATAATAATTTTATTTATTTATTTATTTATACACACATACATACATACCCTGCCCATCTGGCTGGGTTTCCCCAGTCACTCTGGGCGGCTCCCAACAGAATATTAAAAGCACAATAAAACATCAAACATTAAAACTTCCCTAAACAGGGCTGCCTTCAGATGTCTTCTAAAAGTCAGATAATTGTTCATTTCCTTGACATCTAGTGGAAGGGCGTTCCACAGGGCGGGTGCCACCACCGAGGAGGCCCTCTGCCTGGTTGAAATGTGCAAAAGTGTAGCTCCTCACTCACCAAAACTTAAACTGAATTGTACTGCTAACGCAGGCATCCTGGCATTGCCAAGTCAATTAACGCATGCAGCGTGCTAAAAATCCATTGTGCCTATTCAGTCCCCAAATGACAGCACCGAGCCTCTTGAAGAACTGTAATTCTGCGGTTTCCCATGGCATTCTCTCTTTGAAGTGCCTTTGTCCCAGTACCGCCAACTTAAAGTCATTTACAGTAATCTAGGATGTCAAAATGTTTACACACTGGTTTGTCAATACGGCCATTTCTGATGTCAGATTGGCATCTGTTTATTCTTCTGCCGTGGAACTGGCCTGTTTGCCCTACGCATATTTCAGAAGGGCGTTTTTGGCAGATGCTGTCCGTTTCCCATGGTAACCAAAAAGATGCCCTCTCCTGCTGTTGCTCCCCAGCAACCAGTACTCAGAAGAACGCAGCCTCTATAACCATCATGACAAGCAGGCGTTGATAGCCTTATCCCACATCGACAAAACGCACACATGTTGCCCCGCTCTACAAGAGAAGTCTTGAAGGCATGAAACTTATTTGAAAGGTGTGAAAGTTTTCTGGAAATGAAAAAAAGGAGAGATGCTACTAGGGATGCCAGAAGGCAGCGATTTCCATTCCGATCTGTATTCTTCACAATCAGCTCTGTTTCCATTCCGCTGCAGTCCCATTTCCGCCAAGTACTAGGTTATTCGCCTTTCTCTCCATTATTTAACGTCAGTTGCAAAACTTACATAACTTTCAGTCATTTCAGCGCAAAGGATAAGTTGGAGCAATGTGTAGAAAAACACACACACCCCCCAATATGAATTACATATCATTTGCAGACTTAAAAAACATTGTGGGAAATCAGCCCTGTTTGTTCGACTGATTTCCATCCCTAGTCACAGAGGAACACACGAGTTGAAGCAATTTCCGCTTCCTTTTCTGCTTGTGTTGGAAGTCTCTGACATCCTGATGCAAGTCCCTGGAGTCAAAAATACGTGCTGCACCTATCACCAAGTAGAGGAATGCCTCTGAATAGGGCAACTCTCCCTCTCTTGCTCATCAGATGGGACTATGACTTTTCTCTCCTTTACGTTTTGCCATCAACTCCTGCCTTACAAAATTAGAAGCATACCTAGGAGCAGAAACAACTGAGTTATCCAGGAATAACTTCACAGCCATCTTCTCGGCTCCCCATCCTACCTAGAGAGGAACTCTCTTTTCCTTTTTCTCTTTCAGATCTCAATTTCGCCACTCAACCTTGCCTTTGATCAAGAGACTTCTCTGAAGAGATGGCCCAAGTAGCCCATCTTGAGCTTATTATTATCGAAGTTGGGAGCCATCATTTCCAATTAGCTGCATCCTTTGAAAAGACCATCTTCCTCCCACAGAGAATGCTATTTAAAATGTGCATCTGCCACAGAGGGGGAAGAGAAAGTGCATTACTCTTCCTTGCGTGGATCAATCCCATAATGTTTCGCCTCAGGGCATAGATCTGCCCCCAAACTTTTTCTTTTTATGCAATCTCTGCCCTGGAACATACCAGAAACAGGTGGTGTGGCCTGCACTTTGCCCTGTTCCTGGCTAGGGATCAACTTATTTTTCTATCCTGAGAAAGTGAAGGCAGTGGTAGAGTATGGGAAGAGCAGTCGCAGAAAGTTTATCACCTACAGCGTGAACCTGGGTCTACAATTTGCATGACAGACAGACATACCAGCAAGTTGAAGGATGCTTCAGCTGTTAAGTCCTGTCATTCACTATTGAAAATGACAAGATAGTATTCTGGCACCTTAAAGACTAACAAATTTATTATGTCAATGAGCTTCCATGGACTATAGTCCACCTAGCCAACCTAGCAGTTCGAAAGCACATCAAAGTGCAAGTAGATAAATAGGTACCGCTCTGGCGGGAAGGTAAACGGTGTTTCCATGTGCTGCTCTGATTTGCCAGAAGCGGCTTAGTCATGCTGGCCACATGACCCAGAAGCTGTATGCCAGCTCCCTCGACCAATAAAGCAAAATGAGCGCTGCAACCCCAGAGTCGGCCACGACTGGACCTAATGGTCAGGGGTCCCTTTACATTTTAATTCATTGTGGTCTCCTTTTAAAGAAAAAAGCAGGAAGCCTGATTGTTTTGAGGGTTCGGCTTGCATTCAGTTGAACATGAGTAAAACAACTCTCAGCAACCTTAACAGACTACAGTTCCCAGGAATCTTTGGGGGAAAGCCCTGACTGTTTAAAGTGATATGACACCGCTTTTAATATATAGTGCAGATGGGGCCAACAATCAACTAGGGGTCTAGTTCTGTAAGTGCCATGGGGAAGAAGGGCTTGCCATCTTGTCATTTGCCTCAGGCAGCAGAATTTCTTGGGCCAGCTCTGAACTTGGGTAACAGAAAACTCCCTTCCATTTATGAGATCTGGGGTTGGGGGACACTTGCATGATTTGGGATTAACCGATCAACTGTGTGGGTTAAACTAATTACCCTCACTTTGCTGTGGGATCAGGAGACAGGAAAATGTGGCTTTATTACATCTAATTGAATAGAATACTGGGCTATATTTTCGTATTCCCTGAAGGAAGTTTTAAGGCCTTTCCCCACGAAGCAAAAAAAGAAAGAAAAGGGGAAATATCCCCTCCACCCGCGCCCCCAATTCTTCTCAGCTGGAAAAGGTCCCAGAGAAAAAAAAGAGGGAGGGAAATTAATTCACTGTTTTGTCTCCCCCTGTGCAAATTAATTTAAAATAAATTAAGGCTTGTTGCAGAACACAGACTGCACCTGGTTTTTAATTTCTTTTTGTGTGTTTTTTTCTTTCCCCAAGTGGTTTAGTGTGCTGTTTTGTTTGACGCGGTGGCTCCTAGCTGCTGAAATGCTGAAGATCATAAGCTCTTCACAATTTTTTTATGATCAGGAGAAAGAAGTCAGGAAAATACCCACACGACACTTCTCTCTCCATCAGGCACCCTCCAATCTGCTCAAAAAAAACTGGGCAGGTTCTTCTGATTCTTCCTCCCAGAAGGATTCAGATACTGTGAATTTCCAAGTTAATCCAGTGCTCTTTAATCATTTGGGAAGTGTGCCGGTACCTAGTTTAACTGCTAGGATTCTGGCTCTTCTGCTCTTGTCTGGTCAAGGGAGCAGCAGCCTGTAGCAGCTAGGAATGGCTGAAGCTGCCCATTTCAATTTCTTATTTTCCCATTGTTTGTTGTTTAGTCATTTAGTTGTGTCCGACTCTTCGTGACCCCATGGACCAGAGCACGCCAGGCACTCCTGTCTTCCACTGCCTCCCACAGTTTGGTCAAACTCATGCTGGTAGCTTCGAGAACACTGTCCAGCCATCTCGTCCTCTGTCATCCCCTTCTCCTTGTGCCCTCCATCTTTCCCAGCATCAGGGTCTTTTCCAGGGAGTCTTCTCTTCTCATGAGGTGGCCAAAGTATTGGAGCCTCAGCTTCAGGATCTGTCCTTCCAGTGAGCACTCAGGGCTGATTTCCTTCAGAATGGAGAGGTTTGATCTTCTTGCAGTCCATGGGACTCTCAAGAGTCTCCTCCAGCACCATAATTCAAAAGCATCAATTCTTTGGCGATCAGCCTTCTTTATGGTCCAGCTCTCACTTCCATACATCACTACTGGGAAAACCATAGCTTTTACTATACGGACCTTTGTGGGCAAGGTGATGTCTCTACTTTTTAAGATGCTATCTAAGTTTGTCATCGCTTTTCTCCCAAGAAACAGGTGTCTTTTAATTTCGTGGCTGCTGTCACCATCTGCACTGATCATGGAGCCCAAGAAAGTAATTGAGCCCATTGTTTAGTTCTCTGCATTTCCACACCAGTATGTGTGTGTGGTGGGGATTCAAATTCATCAGCATTTTAGTGTGCCTTTTTCCTAATGCACACCTATTTCTATGCAACTGTGTCTGACAAACACATGTTTTGCAAAACAATTTCCACTAATAGGATGCATTTCTGTACATCGTCGTCACTGATATATGCATTTCTGTGCACAACTTGCCTTAACTATGCATTGGGTGAAGAAATAATCTTCTGGATAACCCAGTTAAGTCACTGCACCAAAGTTCCTGAAAAAGCATTTGGTTGCCAATAAATATTGCCATGATCATGGTCTTTCCAACGAGTGGCTCCTGTCCAGGTTTGTTAATTGTCTTACTTTAAATGTTGTGAGGATCCCACGCCCTTTTAAAATGTGTTTTTTTTTGGGGGGGGGGTTATTGGGTTGTTGCTTTTATTTTGATTATGTATTTTAAGGTTTTATATTTTGATTTTATTCTGTGAACCGCCCTGAGACCTCCAGGTATAGGGCGGTATATAAATTCAATAAATAATAATAATAATCCTCTTCTCCCTGTTTCGATTTAAAGGAAATATGTAAATATTCAATTCTGTCAACACAACTGTGTATGCAAATGAGAAAATGTGGTTTTTATTCTTTGTAGGGAAAGTGACATTTTATTTGCAAAACACTAGCTTGAGTCATCCGGTGGCAGGCGATGAACAAGCACAAACTTGCTAAGCTGGCAGTCTTTTCTGCCCATTCCAAGGTCTTACAATTCAACCGCAGGATTTGTTCATTCTCACCCTTTCCCACTAAGATAAAATACATTTAGTGGGGAGATGTGAGACCAAATCTCTCGACAGCTGCTCCTGTGCTTGGGGGTCAGTTCACACCAATCTCGGGGAATCATTTGTTTCACACATGCAGCAGAGGCCTGGTCTAGTTGTTAATGTTTTCACACCCAAGCTGCTGGCATTTTTTGAAAAATAAATAAGATATATATAGTCATGACATACACAACTGGGTCACAATATGGAGGGGTGTGTGAATATTACCCAGGATCTATTTGTGAGTGACTGTTTCTGAAGCTGAGAGTGCAGGAGGAGAGGGTTTTCAGCAGCAGCCAAGTTTAGCTTTTATTGTTGGGATTATTATTGCTATCAATTGCATTTACATCCCATCTTTTCCTCCAAGGACCTCAAGGTGGCATACACAGTTCTTCCCCATCTCATTCAACCCCCCACAAGAACCCTGTGAGGTAAGTTTGGCTGAGAGGCAGTGACAGGACCAAAGTTCATCCAATGAACTTCATGAACAAATGGGAATTTGAACCCTGATCTCCCAGGCCCAACTCTGACACTCTAACCACTACACCACGGTGGCTCTTTTTTAAAAGATATATTTTATTACAGTGGTGCCCCGCAAGACAAAATTAATTCGTTCCGCAAGTTTTGTCATCTAGCGAATTTTTCGTCTTGCGAATCACGAAATCCCATAGGAATGCATTGAAAATCAATTAATGCGTTCCTATGGTCAAAAAAAGTCCAAACAAAGCCAAATTTGGTACAACAACAGTTTATTAACTGCTCTTTAAAGTCACACATACTGTAAAGAGCAGTTCAAAAACTGAAGGGAAAATAAATTAACTTTATAAACAAAACATGTTTTGTTTTTAGACAAAGGAAACAAAGTCGCGAGACGTTTTCGTCTTGCGAAGCAAGCCCATAGGTGAAATTCGTCTTGCGAGGCAAATCGAAAACGGAAAAACCTTTCATCTAGCGAGTTTTTTGCCTTGCGAGGCATTCGTCTTGCGAGGTACCACTGTAAATCTTCACAAATTGCACTTAGGCATTCTGATACATGATGGACTTTTGTCTTGTTTTGTCGACTTCCCATCCCATTTTTCCACGGTGTGTTATATTCCTTCCTTCTGCTGCACCCTATCTTCCCTCTTTTACAGTGGTACCTCGGGTTAAGTACTTAATTCGTTCCGGAGGTCCGTTCTTAACCTGAAACTGTTCTTAACCTGAAGCACCACTTTAGCTAATGGGGCCTCCCGCTGCTGCCGCACCGCCGGAGAATGATTTCTGTTCTCATCCTGAAACAAAGTTCTTAACCTGAAGCAATATTTCTGGGTTAGCGGAGTCTGTAACCTGAAGCGTATTGATACGGAAGGGGGGCATGTCTTCTTCACCTTCTTCTTCGCTACAATATATCCATTTATTTCCATCTGCCAAGCCCTTCCTCCGGGCGATGCCAGGTGACAGACTATGCAAACATGGACCATTGTCTTCTCAGGATGTGCTTATCTGCACATATCTCCAGCTCTGCCTATTCCACCCTCCCTCCTCCATATCTCCAGCTCTCTGCATATTCCCCCCTCCCTCCTCCATATGTTAATCCGGTGTAACCCAACCTCTTCCTAATGTATTCGTGATGTAATCTGTGTAACCCAACCTCTTAATGTATTCATGATGTAACTGGGATGTATTTTGCACTGCATTCTGGGATATGGAGGGAAATTTCAAAAATTCATGTCACCCCTTTCTCGCTGTTCAATCTCGCCTTGAACCTGTTGCGCAATAAACTTGGATCTTCTGCAGTTTGCTCCTGCGTCCGGCTGAGCTCATTTTCTTCCACAGGGACCCACGGACTTAGTCCGATGAGCTGGGTGGCAGAGTAACCCCGCACCCAGATTTTTCCGTAACAGTATGTAACTTGAAGCATATGTAACCCAAGGTACCACTGTATACCATAACAATAATACAATAATTTCTCATTCCTTCTGTTGCTCAGGGTTGCCGTATTCCAAACAGTGAAATAGCATAACAACATTTCGAAAATATTGCATAGCATAACAACATTTCGAAAATATTGCATAGCATAACAATATTTCAGAAAGTGAACTAGCATAACAATACAGTGAACGCTTAGGTTGCAAACATGATCCGTATGGGAGGCACGCTCGCAATCCACAGCGTTCGCAGCCTGCAGCGCTACATCTGTGCACGTGCGGGTTGCGATTTGGCACTTCTGCGCATGCACAAAGCGCAATTTAGCGTTTCTGCCCATGCACAAGCACCGAAACCCGGAATTAACCCATTCCGGTACTTCTGGGTTTGGCGCAGTGCGCAACCCGAAAACGCGCAACCTGAAGCGTCTGTAACCCGAGGTATGACTGTAATACAATAATCTCTTATTCCTTCTGTTCTGGACAAGCCAATTGCATATTGTCTTAAGAAACTCACACAAGTTTGCGACTAGTTTTCGGCTATGTAAAGGGGAATGCACTCTGCTAAGTAAAGAAACTTGCTAATGCAAGTTAGGAAGGATATTAATAAGCAATAGATCCTCTCCTGCCACCCTGAGCATTCCCACAAAATCCCCTGCAAAGTGTTGGTGCTCTAAACTCTACCCACCTGCCACACCCAGCTCCACCAACCGAAGATGCCCCATGGCTTCGAGTGGGATCACAACCACCATTTATCATCATGATTAAGTGATGCTGAGCCAAACAAACCCCTTTTAGAAACGATGACTGTGAGCATAGCAAAGCGTTTAAAGAACACAAGGGGTAATGTAAGGAGTAGATGCGTTCGATTATTTATTTAAGGAAGCTGCTGCTGACGGTGGCACCTCAAAGACTAATGAATTCATTGCGGTTTCCGCTTGTGCAGAGAACAACCCGCTTCATCAAAGCTGGCCATGAGGGCTTACGGCGCAGGAAGCCTGTGAGTCTTTAGGGTGCCCAAAAAGTCTTCTTTGGCATTCACTGTGACTTATAAACAAGGATAAGAAGAAAGAGGACGTTGCTGATTTTCTGTATGTTCGTTTTTTGAAAACCTCCACTAGAAATGTAGCAGCCTCAGTCCTGTTGTCGTGACGTCAAAGGCCCTTGCTCCAACGAGGGTTGGGCGATATATTGATGTCAGGGTTACTTCCAGATCCTAGCTCACAGAGGATCACGCTAGCCAGCGATCGTTAAATAAAAGTCTTTATTGAGTTACAGTCTCCATTCTCGAGCTGCTGCGTGCAACCCTACGTCTTATGCTTAGATCGGCGAAGCTCCGTCTGAGTCTCCGCCCCTTGCGCACCAACTTAATATCCTAGCCCTGCTCCACCTTTTCCGCCTGACAGTTCTCCTCTGGGTCCCTCTGCCCCCCTGGGTCTCTTCCTTCCGGGATTCTTCTGACGCTGACCCCCCTGACTCTCCTGTCTCCTTGCGCCGGGCTTTAGGACCTGGCTCCCTTTCCGGGCTGCCTACTGCGCCACCTTCCTGTGCATTTGAACTTGGCGCGCGCGCCCAACCTTCCACTTTCCGTCTAACCGTCACTTCGCTCCCCGATGAAGGTGTGGCCACTCCTGACTCGTGCCCTCCCTCCTGTTGCGAGCTGCCAGCGCTTGCTCCCTGGCGCTCTTCCTCTTTCCTACTCTCTGGCGGTGATGTTGGTCCCGATCTCCAACTGCTCCCCTCTGAGTCCCCTCTGGCTCTTTCTTCCTGGGGTGTCCCCCTAGTCTCCCCCCTTGCCCTGGCCACTGGTGCTCCTTTTTGTGAATCTTCTGATTCACTGGAAAGACTCGGAGATCTCGGGTCGTCGTCATCACTCATCCTTTCTTCTGCCTCCTCCCCCTCGCTCTCTGTTTCCTCCCTTGCCCTCGCCTCTGCTCCTGAACCCCTGACAATTGATATATCATCCAAAACCGGTTTGAAGCCCATATCGTGATGTTGGTTTCATAGTTTTTGACCTGGCAATATATCAGGAATCAGGATGTGTGCTAGGGCCAGGCGACATATCGTACAAAACCAGTTTGAAGTCCACATCGTGATACTGGTTTCTTATTATTTTTTTACCTCACGATATATCACAAATCATGCGGAAATCACAACGTGAGGAAAAGTGTGAAGCCAGTCAACGCCTCTCCCATAGTTCCATCCTTATTTCAGACACTGTGATATATCAGTATATCACGATGTTTAGCTGGTAATACATCACAATGTTGAAAACCAGATATTGCTCAGCCCTAGCTCCAGCCTTCCTAGTTTATAGAGGAGAACCCTCCATAAGAATGGAGGCCAGAGGGCATTCCTTCATCTGAAGGGGAAAGATCAAGAACTGTAAGAAGAGAGAGCAGGAGGGCTCTTGAATTTGCCCATCAACACTTAGAATCTGGATAGTGGTCTGAGCAGACACACTAGTTGGTCACAGCCTTGCCCGCTGTGCTGTAGGATATGCTATCACTGGCTATGAGCCACGATGGCCAGGTTCCACCTGCACTGTCAGAAACAGCATGCCTACGAATACCAAACACTGGGACTCAAAAGTGGGGGGAGAGGGCAGTTGCACCCAGGTCCTGCTTGGGAGCATCCCATAGGCATCTGGTTGGCTACTGTGAGATGTTGGAGGAGATGGACCTTTGTTCTGATCCCCCAGATTCTTCTTGGGTTCTGATGTAATTCTATTTCAATGACAGGAATCCTTGTGTATTTGTGTGTGAATCAGCCCATGAAAACGTCTTGAAAATCTCCTTATTCTTTTGTCTTTTTTCCCCCTTGCTGATACATAAGAGGCCAGCCTACTTCCCAGGATCATTTCCTTTCTTGTAGGATTGCCCAAAGAGCAACGTCCACTCTACCAGGGTGTCCTGGTCAGTCTAACCCAGGCTTCCTCAAGCTTGCCCCTCCAGATGTTTTTGGGCCTACAACTCCCATGATCCCTAGGTAGCAGAACCAGTGGTCAGGGATGGTGGGAATTGTAGTCTCAAAACATCAGGAACATGAGGAAGCCTGGTCTAACCTGTGCCTAAAACATGATCTGAAAATGACCTGGGTATCATAGGCGCCAACTCTACTCCGAAGTATGTGGGGATGGGACTGATCTGCACCCAATCTTGAGGGGCCTTGCTGGGCCTCCTTACAGTGGCAGCAGCTGGGCCTCCTTACAGTGGCAGCAGGCCCCACTGGGCTTCCCCGTGTTGACTGAGGGCCCCGCCGGGCCTCCCCGCAGCGGCAGAGGGCTTTGTCTGTCCTTGCGGCCTCCTCCTGATGCACGTGACATCACACATGTGATGTCATATGCATGAGACGAGGCCCCCCCCCAATGTCGGATGGAACTCGGTACCACTGCTGGGTACTGATTGGTGGGCAGGGAATATGACACTAGTCTCCCCCTCATTAAGAGTTGCTGGTCCAGGGCTAGAGAAGATGCAACGGAAGCTACAAGGCTCACAAACCTGCAACAACATCTGATCCCAAAGAGCTCACCTCTACAGTCATACCTCGAGTTAAAGACGCTTCAGGTTGAGCGTTTTCAGGTTGCGTTCCGCAGTGACCCAGAAGTAATGGAATGGGTTACTTCCGGGTTTCACCGCTCACGCATGTGCAGACGCTCAAAATGACGTCACAAGCATGTGCAGAAGCTGGGAATTGCGACCTGTGCATGCACAGACACGGGTTGCGTTCTGCTCAGGATGTGAATGGGGCTCTGGAACGGATCCCGTTCGCATCCAGAAGTACCACTGTATTCCCAATCTGCTTTTCTGGAAGCAAACTGAGCCCCGCACCAGTCAGAGATGCCTCCCGTTCCTTGCTCCCAAACTCTGTGGGAGGCACACAGTCCCAACAGCCATGAACATCTACCATTTCATGCCTCCACCACACTGGCTACCTTGAAAGGGGAAGAAACCGGACCGGAACCAAAGCCGGCGGGCCCGGCAGAGGAGTTCAAAGCTCTGAGCGGGTGCCAAGAATGAGCCAAAAGATTCGTTCTGGAAAAAGATTTTATGCACTGAAATCACCAAGCGCTGCAGGCCAGCTGTGCTGAGCAAGGTTGCAATGGAAAGAGAAGAGAGGGGGAAATCGGGATTCAGGGACCCTAAGCTGGAAAGAGACAAAATTCTCCCTTCACCCAGCAAACCTCCCCCCCCTTTCTTTTTTTGCAGCAGACAGAATGGAGCCCAGACGTTAAGCAACCGTCAGCACCCAGAAATAATGCCCCTTTCCCATTGCAATGTAGCAACAGCCAGCTGCAGGATCTCAGCCGTTACCCATTCCACCCCTCGCTTCCCGCAGTTTACAGATCCAGGCCAAAGATTTAGCAAGGCACATTCCTCCTCCTCGTTCTTCCAAGGGCTCCACATCGTTTGCAACTATCAGGAAGGGTCACTCCAGATATGAGGATTCTTGAAACAAAATCTACAACACCAAAATGGATACCCAGCCAGCGTTTACGGAACGGAAGAGAAGGCAGGTTTTAATTAGCCGCCTTTCTCCGCCGCAGCAAAGCCCATGTGGGGCACCTTAGAAGAACCACAAATTAAAGTTGTGTCCGTTTGTTTCTTTTTTCTTTTGCACGGACTGTTGCCCGTTTGTTGTGTGCAGAAGACAGAGGGGCACTGCTGACAAACGAACCTGTAATTAGTCTTTAATCTGCCACTAGGCTCTTCGTTAATGTTCATTAGGAAGAAATCGATCTGGTAATTGCTGATGATCCTTTCTGTGCATTTGAAACCCTGCAAGCGGAGGGGGGGCTGCTTAAAGGGGCTGATTTATAGTGGGGAAACAGCAGGTGGGGAAAGGGTTAAAGACCCCTTTCCCCACCCGCACTGCTCTCCATTCTCAGCAGTGGTTAAAACGGGTGGGGGGGCACTGGGATTCTCACATACAAATTTGTTCATGACATATAATTACCCCAGGTGGGTAGGGTATAAATAAAGTACCAGTAATAATACAGTGGTACCTTGGGTTACATACGCTTCAGGTTACATATGCTTCAGGTTACAGACTCCGCTAACCCAGAATTAGTACCTCAGGTTAAGAACTTTGCTTCAGGATGAGAACAGAAATCGTGCTCCAGCGGCGCGGCAGCAGCAGGAGGCCCCATTAGCTAAAGTGGTGCTTTAGGTTAAGAACAGTTTCAGGTTAAGAACGGACCTCCGGAACGAATTAAGTACTTAACCTGAGGTACCACTGTAATAATAAGCCCTTCAAACTCTTGTTGGTTGGAGTTAACTGTTGCACTGAACCGCCCCGATGTTTAAAACAGTGCTGTGTCAAGATCTGCCTTCTAGTTTCTCAAAGGTCTTCCTCTCTGGAAGGGACTTCCATTTTATGGCCGCCTTCTCAGGACCCGATCCAACCCGGAGCTGCCTCAACCCTATTCAGCCGAATCCCCTCTTGGGCTTACGGATCGGAAGGTCAGCGGTTCGAATCCCCACGACAGGGTGAGCTCCCTTTGCTCTGTCCCAGCTCCTGCCAACCTAGCAGTTTGAAAGCACACCTGTGCAAGTAGATAAATAGATACCGCAGCGGCGGGAAGGTAAACGCCACTTGCATCCCCAGTCTTTTCTATAGATCAGTTACATTCAGTGTGAGACATTAATGTTGTATACAGTATAACCTTGGGGGAGAAGAGAGGTGGGGAGAGAGGGGGAATGGGCGGGTGGCAAACTGACGTTCACTTAGTGTATGTGTGAGGTTTTTGTGTCAGCATCACTTGGGTAGGTTCTCTTTCTATTTGTTTGTTATTTTTCCTTGACAGTGACAGAGGGTGGGGTGGGGGTACAGTGCATGATTGGCTGGCTTTAGTTGACCGCAGTAAGATTTGTTTGCATGTGGCTGTGGGTGGGCAGGGATTGTTGGGTCCAATTAGCCAGGTTAGTGGGTTCTTGTTGTTGTCTTGTTGGCCTGAGTATGTAATACTCCCTGAGGTCCAGCTCCAAGGGCCTTCTGGCGGTTCCCTCACTGCGAGAAGCGAAGTTACAGGGAACCAGGCAGAGGGCCTTCTCGGTAGTGGCACCCGCCCTGTGGAACGCCCTCCCATCAGATGTCAAAGAAATAAACAACTACCAGACTTTTAGGAGACATCTGAAGGCAGCCCTGTTTAGGGAAGCTTTTAATGTTTAATAGACTATTGTATTTTGATATTTTGTTGGAAGCCACTCAGAGTGGCTGGGGAAACCCAGCCAGATGGGTGGGGTATAAACAATGAATTATTGTTGTTATTATTATTATTATAAAGGGGTGAAGGAATCCTCTTGCATTTGTCCACAGCAATGCTTCTGAATGTTGCTGGAAACTACCGGGGGTGTGTGTATGCTCCTGTGCTTGATTCCTGCAGGCATCTGGTTGGCCACTGTGAGAACAGGGTGAAGGATAAGATGGGCCACTGGTCGGATCCATCTGGCTCTTATTGTGTTGTTATGGTGGACCCTTCCTTCCTGTGCCACTGGGAGATAAAGCTGGAGGGAGCGGTGAGGTCAACACAGTTCAAGCAGGCACCTTAGATTAGCTGACCTCCCCTGATGCTCTACCCTTTCAGCTGTCTGAAACGGCAATTGTTCTTCAGGCTTCGGTGTGCATCCTCTGGATCATGGGTAGGCAAACTGAGGGCCAGGGGCCAGATCCGGCCGAATCTCCTTCTAAATCCAGCCCGCGGATGGTCCGGGAATCAGCGTGTTTTTACATGAGTCGAATGTGTCCTTTTATTTGAAATGCATCTCTGGGTTATTTGTGGGGCATATGAATTCATTCTCCCCCCCCCTTTTCAAAATATAGTCTGGTCCCCACAAGGTCCAAGGGACAGTGGACCGGCCCCCTGCTGAAAAAGTTTGCTGGCCCCTTCTCTACACATCTGTCTGTAGAGAACTGCAGGCTCTGGCATTCTAATTTTTAAATCATCTTTTAATTAAAGGAATGCTGAGCGGGAACTGCGCCCTTCCTTCTTCTAGTAAATCCGGAGAAAAATGCTGGGAGGTGGAGAGGTTAGGGAGGGTCAAAATGAGAACTTAACTGGGAAGCAGCCAGTTCCAGATCATGAAGCGGCCCTGTTTTTTGCTTCCACTGAGAGAAATCAGTAGGCAAAATTTACAAGGTGACGCTGTACTGGGACAAATGTAATGGGGGGGGGGCAATTCATTATTTTGAAATAAAAGGAGAAAAAGGCCTTGGGAATGAAGGGGGAAGAAGAGGACAAGGGCCAGGAAGCCTGAGGCTTTTATCCAGGCTATTTCTGAATCTTTCACAGTTGTACTCACCAAGCAATAGAACTGACCATACAGGTATGAGTTATCAATCTCACGTGGTTCCCTGTAAGGTAAAGGTAAAGGACTCCTGGACAGTTAAGTCTAGTCAAAGGCAACTATGGGGTTGTGGCGCTCATCTCACTTTCAAGCCAAGGGAGCTGGCATTTGTCCACAGACATCTTTCCAGGTCGTGTGGCCAGCAGGACTAAACCACTTCTGGCACAATGGGACACCATGATGGAAGACAGAGCACACAGAAATGTTGTTTACCTTCTCATGGCAGCAGTACCTATTTATCTACTTGCACTGACGTGCTTTTGAACTGCTAGTTTGGCAGGAGCTGGGACAGAACAACAGGAGCTCACCCTGCCACGTGGATTCAAACTACCGAACTTCCGATCGGCAAGCCCAAGAGGCTCAGTGGTTTAGACCACAGCACCACCCACATCCCTGGTTCCCTGTAGAAGATGCTATCAGAAGACCTGAGGACCAGACCACACAGGCATATCAGCCATGCCACACCAGTAGATACGAATCAGATCCTACATAGCTCTGGGAACAGCAGTTAGGATACCAGGCTATGTATAGGGGCTGGAACAGCCAGAAGGAAACCAGAATTTCCACGATGTTTATCATTCGGCCTCTTCTAGTTCCTGAAACTAAGCCTAAGCACATGCAACTGTGGACCAAACTACCCATGGCATTAGATGTGCCCACATCAAACGTGCAGGGTTTTTACAAATGCAAATTAAATCCATTGGAGGAACTGGTAATAAATGGCGTCTGAGCAGGCACCAAAAGGGAGGTTAACCTGTGTATCTATGGCTGCAATTCTGCAAAAGGGGAAAACCAACTTCTGGAACAGATTATTTGCTTTAGAGGACAATCCCCCATTGGTGCCCTGCAGCTGGTGGTATTTACATTTTGTAAGTACTGCACATTAAATGCAACGACATATTTAATGTCATATCTACCTTGGCCGTGAAACAATTGCATGTCCAACCCCTTCCCCTTCTTCTGTTTCCCCCGTGTCAAATTTTTGACTGGGACTTGGACACACTGACTCTTATCAGTCCAGTTATGAAACATATTAGGAGGAGGGCAAGAAGTTCCCACAGAACCTTTTTAAGAAGCAAAAAGAGCCCAATGGCTCCAAAACCTGACTACTTCTATCCTAATTACTAACACCACAATGCTCCCAGTCTACACCCTTGTGCAAATTAATTGAAACAAACAATGTAGTTTATTGTACAAAACTCACATATACGTACATTATTAACAGATATGGCCTCTGCTATTTTTAAACAGCATTTGAACATGGTTTGGCATGGAGTCTATTAGTTTTGAACAGTCACTATTGATTTTCGGGTCCCTGTACAACACTTGAATCAGCACCTGAATGAACTTCTCCATAGTCGTACATTCTACAGCACAGAGGCAACTTTTGCATATAGCCCACAAAGTCTCAATAGGATTTACGTCTGGGGAATTCCCTGGCCAATCAAGTACCTGTATTTGCTGCTCTGTCATGAATTTCTTCACCACTTTCGATGTGTGACAGGGGGCTGGGTCCTGCTGCAATATCCCAGTACTGTCAGGATACCTCTTTTCCAGCTCTGTAATAACTCTCTTTCGTAGAACCTCAATATATTGTGGCGAGCGCATCATTCCTTCTTATTGGCTGAAGGCTTCCGACACCATAATGATCAACTGACTTTTTGTGTTCGTTTTGAGTACGGGATCACGAGTAAGATAGAAAACATGCATTGCTTCAATTAATTTGCACAAGGGTGTACTTACGAGTAGGTCAGCTTCCCATCAGAAATCCAGCCTTGGGTTCCTGATGGAGAGAGAACAAGCTGCAAGGGCAACTCAGCTGTTTAAGGCTCTCACAACAGTGAGCAGCAAGACCAGGAAAGGAGTTTTGGGCAGAAGATGTAGTGAGATGGTGCTGTGGGTGTTGAATACAGGCTAGAACAGAAACCAAGGCCTTATTTCACCCCTAAGCAGCATCTCTTTCTATGGTTTCTCCAGCTCTGTGTGCCTACCTGGGTCAGAGATGCAGTCTTCCTTGGCTTTAAAAACTCCCTCCATCCCAACAACTGGAGGGCAGTTCTTTTCCCCCAGAAAACTTGGGACTCTTCCTTATTTTGCCCGCATTCCCATCCCTATTGATGAGTTTCCCAGAAGCCCTTTGTGTTGGGCCTATGTCGTTCATGGATATAAAATGCCCAAGATGACTCTGAAACAGACTCCTGCTCTGACTTTCCCCTTCAACAACTGGAAATGGGGCAGGAAGCAGCTGTCAAGAGGAGATGAAAGAATTTGTTTTATGGCGGCAGAACGCCCTTCAGAACGAAGAGGAATTACGGAATATACACTTCGGAGGAATAGGCACTGAATATCACAAGACGGCAGTGCCTTTCTGACAAAACAGTCTTTAAAGTGGTTTCTTGGAAGGAGCCTCTTCTGACTCTTGTCAGAAATTGGCCACTTTGGGGTCAAAGCTTTTCCAGAAATCACACCCGCAGCACATTCCTACATGTCTTTCCCTATTATCTTCCCTTTTTATTTCCCAAACTGTTTCCTTGAAACAGATACGTGCAAAGCTCCCAAGGCATTGGTACCCAATATTCTCCTCGCAAACACCCTTTCCTCTTATCATATTGTGAATAATCAGAATTGAGCGTTGCACATTTCCCCTTTTATTTTTGGCTCTGCCTTTGTTTCGTAAACATTGCAGTCAGAAAAACGGCTGGCAAAGCCGCAGCCCACCTGGCTGCGGGGCCAGTGCTGGGAGCTGGGGCGGCCCTGTGATGTTCATTGAGTAGAAGTTTGAGGCAACTATTTATGCTGAGGAGGCGTCAACAAGAGCCAGGATCCCAGAAAGCAAGACCTGCCAGTTGCCCCAGAACAAACAGGACATCCCATTTTTTCACGTGAGATCTCAGCAGCCATTTTGGGTTCTGTGATCTCAGGTCTCGCTCCCCACCCCATCACATTTTGGGGGCTAGAGTTTGGTGCGGGAGTGTGTCCGGGAAGACCCATGTTCTGGTTTCGGATCCCAAAAAGTTGGAACTAGGAGCAGGCTAAGCAGGGCAGGAGCCAAGTGTAGGAGAATGCACGTTGAGTGGGCCTGGCCTCATATATTTAAAGCACTATTATACGACTTTAAGCAGTCATGGCTTCTCCCAAGAATTCTGGGAGCTGTAGTTAAAGGGTGTCGAGAGCTGTCAGGAGACGCCTATTCCCCCTCAGAGAACTACAGTTCCCAGAGTTCCCTGGCAACCCTGTGAGTCTTCCAACAGCTCTCAACACCCTTAACAAACTACCATTCCCAGGATTCTCCAGGGAACAGCCATGACTGGTGTTATGTACTGAGTTGAATAGGATCCAAAATGCAGCAGTCTGATTGGTCCTAGAACAATAGGATTCAGAATGCAGCAATCTGATTGGTCCACAGGAGCCACCCAATCCAGCTCCAGGTGGAAGGGAATCCGCAACCTGATTGGCCTACAGGAGAATCCCAGAATTAGCCAATCACGTGGAGCCCATTGTGTAAATAATGTATATAAAGCAGACATTCTGGCGGAATTTCCATTCCTCCTCACCACTATGGGCTGAATAAAGAGCATGAACTCCACTCTCGACTCCGAGTATATTTCAACTGTTTAAAGCAGGATTAAAGGTAAAGGTAAAGGTAGACTGCTGTGGGTAAAACCTCAGCGCCTAGGACTTGCCGATCGCATGGTCGGCGGTTCGAATCCCCGCGGTGGGGTGCGCTCCCGTCGTTCGGTCCCAGCGCCTGCCAACCTAGCAGTTCAAAAGCACCTCCAGGTGCAAGTAGATAAATAGGGACCGCTTACCAATGGGAAGGTAAACGGCGTTCCGTGTGCTGCGCTGGCTCGCCAGATGCAGCTTGTCACGCTGGCCATGTGACCCGGAAGTGTCTGCGGACAGCGCTGGCTCCCGGCCTATAGAGTGAGATGAGCGCGCAACCCAAGAGTCTGGCAAGACTGGCCCGAACGGGCAGGGGTACCTTTACCTTTACCTTAAAGGTAGCCATGCCCGTACGGGCCAGTCGTGTCCGACTCTAGGGTTGCGCGCTCATCTTGCTTAAGAGGCTGGGAGCCGGCGCCTTCCGAAGACTTCCGGGTCACGTGGCCAGCGTGATGAAGCTGCTCTGGCGAGCCAGCACCAGCACCGTACACGGAAACGCCGCTTACCTTCCCGCTATAAAGCGGTACCTATTTATCCACTTGCACTTAGGGGTGCTTTCAAACTGCTAGGTGGGCAGGAGCTGGGACTGAACGACGGGAGCTCACCCCGCCGCGAGGATTCGAACCGCCGACCTTACGATCAGCAAGTCCTAGACACTGAGGTTTTACCCGCAGCGCCACCCGCGTCCCCTACTAAAGCAGGATTAGAGTGCTATCAATGCATGCCAAGGATGTGGCCAACACATTGAGGATGATCATTAACCAGACCCATGGATGCTTTATGACAGAGGTGGGCAACCTGTAGCCAAAGGGCCACATTAAACCCTCAGCCTGATTTGCAGGGTCGCCAAGGGAGCCTGGAGGGAGAAGGAGGAAAGCAGGAGGGAGGGAACTCAAGAAGGGAGCCAAAACAGATGGAGCCAAAGGAAGGAGGGCACGTCCCCTGGAAGTGATCATACTAATGTCACTAAGAAGTGAGCAAGCTTTCACATTCTCCAGAGCTGTCAATCAGGCTTGATGTTAAGCAAAGCAGGAAGGGATAGGAGGGAGAGAGAGAAAAAGCTGGCATGACGTGAAAGCCACAAGGTCTGCTTTTAGTTTACTTGGGGTGTATGTGTGCCCCAAATCCAGCGTGCTTGTTTCCACAGCTGGCTCGCCACTAAAATTACGTGCATCTGTGCATACCCTAAAAGCGGTCCGGCTCCCACTCAGACTCAGGGTTACAATCAAAAGCAGGTGCACGAGCTGATAGGCGTGTGTTGGAAGCGATAAAATGTAGCTGGGATGGAGCAGGGCAAAAATGGGCTGGCAGGGGTTAGGGACAGACTTATCTGTCAAATTTTGTTTCTTTCAACTTATCATTTTTCCTTGTATAAGATGAGTTGGTTTTTTTAACGTTAAAATAGTGGTTGAGAAGTGGGCTTGTCTTATACATGGGTAGTGCTGAGGGGGGACAGCGGATTGTTTCCTGCTGCGAGCAGTAGATTGTCACTGGTGTTAGTGCGGGTGATTTGTGGCTGTGGCAATGGCTGCTGCTGATTTGGCGCTGCTGCGGCAATTTGGCGGGTGATTGGCGGCGAGCGGAAATAGTATTGGAGGCCTCTGCGCCACGTTTGATTGGAAGTGTTGTTAGCCAGGTGAGCAGTTAGGCATATCCCCCCCCCAAAAAAAGCTCAACAACTCTGGGGGCAATTTTCCCCCATTTTCTTAATTTTGAGTCCCCAAAAATAGGGGGCATCTTATACACGGGGGCATGTTATACACGGAAAAGTACGGTATATTTTTTTTTAAATCCTCCTGAAAATGCATGTGTATTTCTCCCAAAACGTGCATTTTTGTATGCAGTTTTAACCAACACTCCCTGTACCCTTAATATATATTTTTGTACGCATGGTTTGGTTGCATAACTGCATTGCAAAATGCAGGAAAGGGTGAATTTCGAAGGACAGCTGTGTTTCGGTTTTGCACAATGGTCCGAGAAGCCCGAATTAATGAAATTTCTGATTAAAGTGCAAACAAAATAGAATTTCTCCCCCCATTCCCAACAGCAGGTGAGGAGAAGCCAGGAAAGACTTTGCTGAGAAGGTTTTGAAGTGGTTTGACATGTCTTTTCCCTATAAAGGACCATTGAAGTCAATTAGGGGAAGTCAGCCAGGGCGACTGCAACTGATGGAGGGTGGGGCATGGCTTAGAGTGGGTGGAGCCAGAGTGAAGTGGGTGGAACCACTGCCCAAAGTGGTTGGAGTCTGCAGGATTGCATCGCTCATTCTCTCTCTGTGCCACTCCTTCTCCACCTGTCCTAACACCTGATCCACACACCTTAAGTCAGTGGTGGCCAAACTTGGCCCTCCAGCTGTTTTTGGACTACAACTCCCATCATCCCTAGCTAACAGGACCAGTGGCCAGGGATGATGGGAACTTTAGTCCTAAAACAGAGGGCCAAGTTTGGCCACCCTCTGCCTTAAGTGGAAGAGAAGCAATTTCCAGAGAGGCCCACAGCATCTAGGAAACTGGGTGGCAGTGAGGGCCGCTTGAAATTAAACTGAGGGCCACATCTGTCCCTTGAGCCATGGATTAAACTAAGAGCATTGACTGGCAGGGTTCTCTCCTAGCCCTTTAAACTGGAGAACCTGGGGCTGGGCTTTTCCAGCTGGTTCATTTTATGTTCTTGTTGTTGTTTAGTTGTTTAGTCATGTCCAACTCTTCGTGACCCCATGGACCAGAGCACGCCAGGCACTCCTGTCTTCCACTGCCTCCCGGAGTTTGGTCAAACTCATGCTGGTAGCTTCAAGAACACTGTCCAACCATCTCGTCCTCTGTCATCCCCTTCTCCTTGTGCCCTCCATCTTTCCCAACATCAGGGTCTTTTTCAGGGAGTCTTCTCTTCTCATGAGGTGGCCAAAGTTTTGGAGTCTCAGCTTCACGATCTGTCCTTCCAGTGAGCACTCAGGGCTGATTTCCTTCAGAATGTCTAGGTTTGATCTTCTTGCAGTCCATGGGACTCTCAAGAGTCTCCTCCAGCACCATAATTCGAAAGCTTCAATTCTTTGGCGATCAGCCTTCTTTATGGTCCAGCTCTCACTTCCATACATCACTACTGGGAAAACCATAGCTTTTACTATACGGACCTTTGTTGGCAAGGTGATGTGTCTATTTTTTAAGATGCTTATGTTCTTATGCAGTGCTATTTTTCTAGAAAAAGAGGTGATGGACATCATCATGACAGCCGCCTTGTAATGGCAACAGCGCCCACCTGAGAGGTGCTAGAACTCAGTTCAAGTGGAAAAAAGCCCCCTTCTTATGACTAAACAGTTCCTTCAGCTCTAGCTTGAGGGTAGCAAAGGCCATTGCAGGTACCTTTCCATTTCCCTCCTCTCACATCTCTTCTTCTGTGCAAATGATACTCTAATTGCATCCTGGCTTGTTCAGCGATCACGCCAGCCTGCCCTTCCCTCATCAGTCTAC
Source organism: Podarcis vaucheri (assembly GCF_965113315.1). Taxonomy (NCBI): domain Eukaryota; kingdom Metazoa; phylum Chordata; class Lepidosauria; order Squamata; family Lacertidae; genus Podarcis; species Podarcis vaucheri. Next base: position 35,737,500 of record NC_138751.1, read on the forward strand.
CCAACAATAAATCCCCCTAACGGAGGTTTATTGTAGGTCTGTTTACCCATTCCTCCCCCTCAACATGCCAACCGAGGCTGCTTCCCAATGATTTCTTGCCTTCATTTTCTCGCTGGCCTTAATGATTGTGTTTACTAAATGTATTTTAATGCGCTAACCTTCCACCTCCAGACTAGATGGGTATCGATCCAAGATGGAACCCGGCTGAAAGGATGCTGTTATATAGCAAAACAACTGCAAGCAGTCTTGCCTTTTCACTCTCTGGGCACAGTGAAAATGATTTCGAAAAGATCTTGGTGCGTTGTTTAACTGAATGCAGTGGCCTGGGAATGCAGAGTTGCGCTGACTGTGTAGCTCTTAACATTTTCACTGGGCAAGACCATCTAGCAGGGGGAAGCTGTACCGGGCTCTCAGAAGCAGCACTTTCTGAACAGAACCCCTCAGCTCTTGCAAAGTTTAGCTTAGATTCTGGCTGCAATGTTTAAGGTAGAGGGCAGAAGGCTCTGAGGAAACAAGCGACCACAGTGACATCTCTCTCAATTTAGCAGTTCATGTCTTGCAAAGCTCATCTTATTTGCTGTTTTGAGAACAGCGCATACCATAATAATTACAACGGTAGAAATATTCACGCCAGGCAGAGAATAAAGAAGATTTGAATGAAGAACACACACTGTTTCTTTTGAGGAATGCTGTCTTAATCTGCGAGTTCAGCTCTCACAAAGCTTATTTTAAGTAGTTATTATATTCCCTGCACAAGAGGAACTATCGTATCTGGCAGAAGACAAGGCTGGAAACTTTTCTCCCCAGGCACCTATTTTTCGAGGCAGAATGAGGGTTGCTTGTTTTTAATGGAGGTGCAATCCAGAGAACCCCACTAATCGTCTGAAGTGGTGGAGTCCACACACAGGTTTACCAGTAAGAACAAAATTCTCCATGAGATGTCAGCATGTAAATACTGCTTAAGGCAAACTGTTCTGTACTTTTGTTCTTCGAACCTTCTTGTTCAAGGGCTTCAACACTGACCACTAGGCTGCACTCCCTTAAAAAAATTCAGCAGGTGGAGAATGCTGAAATGGGAAAGCACAGGAAGGGGGAGCTGTATGGGAGTGGGAAGCAACTTCCATTCCCAGTGATGCTATTTGTACACATATTTTTTTAAAAAATAAAGAATAAAAATGCTTTAAAAGCTTTGAAGCAAATTGGTTCTGCTTCTGTATCAAGTTTTCCTTTCCCCCCTTGCCTCATGTTTGGGGACAGCTGGCTCTCTCTCAGGGGTTTCCCAAGCCCCCTGCTGTTTTGCATCCTTGCCCCCCACCTGTCCGTGTGACATCACAATTAGTTGTGGTAAAAGCAGTTTACGATGGTGATGTCATGTGGGGGTAAGGTTATGAGTCATAAGTTCGAAGTGCGGACACATGTCTTTACGAGCCGGCACTTAGCCCTAAACGTTTGAGAGATTCTGCTGATATTAAGGCTCTGGAACGAGTGACCTATTAAATTAAAGAGTGCATCTGAACATGGGCAAAGTTATTTTTACTCAACCCTCAGTGAGCACAAGCCTGCCTGCACACTGGAGATTAGTAGGGCTGCATGAAATTCAGTCAGGTTAAAACTCACTATTTCGTTTATTTATTTTTGAGTCAAGGGCTAGCGATCAGGCCTTCTTGAAAAGGCACCTCAGCAAACTTTTTCAGCAGGGAGCTGGTCCACTGTCCCTCAGACCTTGTGGGGGGCCGGACTATATTTTGAAAAAATAAAATAAAATGAATGAATTCCTATGCCCCACAAATAAACCAGAGATGCATTTTAAAATAAAAGCGCACATTCTACTCATGTAAAAACACCAGGCAGACCCCACAAATAACCCAGAGATGCATTTTAAATAAAAGGGCACATTCTACTCATGTAAAACATGCTGATTCCCGGACTGTCCACAGGCTGGATTTAGAAGGCGATTGGGCTGGATCCAGCCCCCGGGCCTTAGTTTGCCTACCCATGCGCTACACCGAGGGGAGCGCTATTTTCATCTGAAGGTTGCAGCACGCAGGGAAGTATAGGGTTAACCCCTAGCCCCAGGCATTATTATTCTTTAAAATAATTGTTTTATTGGAACCACAGAAAGCTTGCAAGGAATATACAGCAGAAACAAAACCATCAGCGGAGCCAAACTGACATTGCATTGCTAATCCACAGCAGAACTGTCAATAGCATTTACAACCATCATGTCATAAATCCATAAACCGTATCCAGTATGTAAGCCCTAATCTTTGTTAAACTGAATAAAATATATCCGTTTCCTCCTTTAAAAAAACAAAAACAAAAACCGAAACCCCCAAACGTGCCTCATTTGTCTTTTCTTGCCCTAGCCCCAGTGCATATTGCGACAGTAGTTATTTGGTGCTGGCAGAATTGCACTCTGCATAAGCTCAGACACACCCCATGGTTTTTGTGCCTCATGGGTTAGGACTTCACCCTCTTTGGTATTTACCGGTAACTAAACCCTGTTTGAGCATGAGGGGCTCTTAGCTGAGGAAGTGCGGCCTAAAGATAGCAAGACTCTTCACTTCCTTCGTATGCAAAACATTCGGAATTCCTCCCCTCCTTCTCCTCCCACCAAGTTTCCTCTGATTCCCATACAGGACGCGGCAGTTGTTCCAGTTCTTACATCCTCCTCAAATCCGTCATGGGACAGGAGTGGAATTCAAGAGTCAAAGCACACAAGTTCACTGCAGACAGCGTGTGTGTTTTCATTGGCCACTGCTGGCACATCGTGGAGCAGAGCTCGCCAAGAAATTCTGGGGGTCAGCCGCGGATCCTTTACTGTCAATCCAGGAGGGTCTAGTTTCTGAGAACGCAAGAGTTCTGGAGAAGAAGCTCAACATCTGGATGGTAGCAGAAAGCTCAGAATTCATCCAGAGAAGGCTTGTTGACAGTAGTGCGTTGGCGGGCTCTCAGACCTTTCCGTTTTTACTTGTCCAGAATGTTTCAGGACCCTCTGATGTCTAAGTATGTCTGGGTCATTCTATAGACTCATGAGGACATTAGAGTCCTCTCGCCTCCGTCCTGGAAATAGCAGACATTTCTGAATCCAGCTAGTTGATATGTATAGATTTAGGTCACTTTGACTGTAGGGCTCTTTTTAAGAAGGTCGAGGCATCGTTATTTCCACAGTTAGCTGGAAGCTGAATCAAAACTGTGTTTCCACAAAACACTTAATATATATCAGGCACATCCAAGAGGTAGATTGTGATCTACCAGCAGATTACTGGACGTCTGTGGTAGATCACTGTCAGATCAGTGGCTCTCCCCAAAGAAGCTCAAAAAGTTTGGCTCCCCTGTGGTAGATCACTGCCAGTTTTTAACTCTGTGAGTAGATCACAGTCTCTTGGGAGTTGGCCACTCCTGATATATATTATTCAGCAGTGACCATTCCCGTAGCTAAGATACTTCTAAACAAGTATTGTAAACGGAATATCCTTATCAGTAAGATCCCTTAGAACTTTAATTAGAAGCTTCCTTGCAGCCTCTGCCTCTAATTGCTTCCACTGCAGATTGCCCACAGCAGTCTTGGTGAATTGCTCCTTAATTGCCCCTTCCTGTTCACTGCAAGTGGAAAGTGGTCTTTAATTACTGGGTTTTTCCTTTTCCTTTTCCTTCCTTAACAAAATATTTGTATGTAGGGCTCAATAAAAAAATTAATGAGAAGAAACTAGTAACTATCACCACACCACCCCAGCGAGGAAGAGAATGGATTGATTTAAGGACAATTAAGAGGCAAGAATGCTGTGCCCCCACTGAACAGGAAGCAATTACGGAAGCTGCAAGGAGGCAGCTTTCTAATTAAAATCTGAAAACCCTCAATAGAATTTTGGCAATTCATGCTGGACTGGCGGGTGATACAACTGCATTCTAAGTGAGGGAAATAGGCACAAATCACATATTGGGGGAAATGTGTGGACAACACAGAAAATACAGGAGAGCAACGGGCAGGCAATGATGCCATCTGGATTCTCCATTTAAAAAAGAGAAAATTGAGGGGCGGCAATTTTGGACTAAGCAGCTACTATAGAAGCAATTTCTAAAGAAAACAAAATCTGTGCTAAGTTTAATTAATCTTACATTTTATTGTTTACTGTACAGAAAAAAACAGTGAGATCTACAAAGTAAGTAAGTCAAATTCTGCACCCAGAGAAACCTGAATCTATGGGCTGGATCCAGACTTAGAACAGATCCATTAAAAACAACGGGTTTTAAGTTAGTCATACTAGGGATGGGATTCGCTGCTTGTTTGTGCTCGCTTAGTGATCACAATTCCCATAGTGCTAATTTGGTTTGTGCCACTCCTTGGCTTGCTTTAGCAGAATGGGCTTGGCCCAAAGCAGATGGCTCTGCTGTCAGTCTTTAGCCTGTCAAGACAAAAATTTACTTGAGAACGTCTTGACTGATGTTGACTCCAATGCGACTCATCTGCCCCCAGGGCACACAAGACACAAAGAAGAATGGCTAGCTATTTAAAACTTCCATTCTGCATATATACAGTGGTACCTTGGTTCTCAAACTTAACCTGTTCCAGAAGTCCGTTCCAAAACCAAAGCGTTCCAAAACCAAGGCACACTTTCCCATATAAAGTAATGCAAAACAGATTAATCCATTCCAGACTTTTATAAACAACCCCTACAGCAGCAATTTAAAAAGAATTTTACTATCTAACGAGACCATTGATCCATAAAATGAAAGCAATAATCAATGTACTGTATTATAAAATAAGTAAGACCGTATTAGTAGATGATAAAAATTTAAATTAATGTTTTTTCTTACCTGCACTGATGATAGTCATTGTTTGGATGGGGGGCTTTTATCCATTTCCACAGTCACACAATCCATCAATCAATCAATCAATCAGTAGCTGAACTGGGTTCTACATAGTCACAAAAACAAATTACGGTAACCAAAAAAGCCTCAAAAACTCAAAAAAATAGCAAAAACATAAGTGCCAAATACAGTGGCACCTTGGTTCTCAAACTTAATCTATTTCGGAAGTCCATTTGACTTCCGAAATGTTCGAAAACCAAGGCACAGCTTCTGATTGGTGCAGGCGCCCTGGAAACAATAGCCAACAACTGCATTGGACATTTGACCTCTGAAAAACGTTTGAAAACCAAAACACTTACTTCCTAGTTTTGGCATTTGGGAACCAAGGCGTTTGAGTACCAAGGTGTTTGAGAACCAAGGTACCATTGTAATATCATATGCAGCTGCTTTAAGGCTATTTGTGCCCCCTACACAAAATAAATAATATTGCTTTTCTTTTCTTTTTTTATAATAATCTTTATTGCTTTTACAACAATTTAAACACTTACAAAAGAAAAAACAAAAGAAAAGCAATACATTATAGTACAAAAACACTACATAAAAATTAACAAAACAAAACAAAAACAATTTAAACACACCTCAAAAGAAAAAAGAAAAAAAGAAGAACAAAAAGAAAAAGAACAAAGAAAAAGAACAAAGAAAAAACTTCCAATATCTTATATTTCTTTCCCATATTTCCACGGCCTCCTCACACCTCCCTTTTTGTATTCCACTTCTATTAATTATTTCAGCAATTCCTACCATCTTCCCCTGTTTTCTATCCTATAATTATCTTAACATCTTTTAACCTTATTTTCCTTTAATACTCTATTAATTTATTTATACTTAATTCCTTATAACATTTCTACTGAAGCCATCTAATTTCATTCCAACAATCTTCTAACATTCATTAATTTTACAATATTTCTATAAATAGTCTTTAAACTTTTCCCAGTCTTCTTCCACCGACTCTTCTCCCTGGTCTCGGATCTTGCCAATCTTTTCCGCCAATTCCGTCTAGTCCATCAACTTCATCTGCCATTATCCAACACTTCAGTGCTTTTAAGAGACAGCCCTTCTCTCAGCCAGCAAAAAGCAGATGATTGACAACAAAGTTTAGGTGTCTGGCAGGGCAGGTCCACACCTCCTTCTTTAGCATCCGTCAATATCTTAAGTTTTACTCGAGGCTTCCTGCCCTGCCAAACCAATCCAGGAACATCCCTCTGCCACCTCCTGAAACAATCCCTCCCATCCAAAACTTGCACTTTTTGACACAAAAGCAACATCCCCGGCAACAGAGCAACCCTCACCCCCACCACAACAGCTCGGCCCAACCATAACAACTTCAGATTTGTCCATATTTCCTAATCCCCCTTCTCTTCAATCCAACGTCCTTCACAGTTGCCCTTAAGTAAATTCACATTTTTGGCGGTCCTACTGTCCCCCAAAAGTCTCTCTTTCTCAGCCGATGTTGATCCTGTCTCCTCCTGAAGCTCTGTCGAACTTTCCTTTCCCAGTTCTGGTGGGGTTCTGATCTTCAAATTCATCTGTTTTTCTTTAAATTCCATCACAGCAAATGTCAGCTTATATTCGTCAAGTTACTTTTGAATGTGTGGGGCTCTCTCACACTCCAATTGTGTTGTTTTACATTCAGCAGCAAAGGTTTTCTCCCCGCCATTTGCCGTATTAAAGTAGATTCCTGTGTCAATTTCTGGGTGGTTTCTGTGTTGGTGTTCACCTTTCATCCCAGATTATTTAAACTTTCTACAATTAAATCAATTTTATTATTTGCGGCATCCGCTTTCACATTCATCACTTCTGTTGCATTGTGCAGAACTTCTGTTTTCTTGTGAAGCTGTTCCAGCGAGCCATTTATTTTCAATAATGCGGCCACTAAGGCCTCTTCTGTTAACATTTCATCTGTTCTTTCCTTTCCATTTACCATAACACTTAAGAGGTTCAAGGTCAGTTCCAGAGTCACACGGTTTTTATCTTGCAGCTGGAAACTCCCCTAGCCCAGCTCTTGTAAAGTAACCAATTTCAGAAACTTCCACTAGGGGGAAATAGTTTCTATTTATAATGATCAAAAATGTCACCTTTAAGTGCCACTCGTACAATCCAAAGTTAGTTTCAGTTTTCAGTTACTTTATTACTCCTTTTTAGAAGCAGCCGAAGACAGTAGAAACAATATATCTCTCTTATTTTGCTAGCTGTCAAGGAACATTCGAAGTGCTGTCAATGGACATTCCAAAACGTCGGTCCTACTAGCAGCCCATTTCCAGGGTCAGAGCGGCAGTATTTTAACTCCCTTTGCTCTCTCCTGCAGGCATACTCAGTCCACAACTCCCCCCCCCCCTTCTCCTGCCTCCAAGGGGGATTTTATACTCTTTGCCGATGGAAATTTACTCTTTCACAAAAGGCTTTCCAAGACTTCAGCTTACAGACTCCTTGCCTCAGTCTATTTACAAATAGGGAAGGCGGACTTCCTGTTTTGAACCTCCCCGTTTCGATGCCCAATTAAACGTTTAAAATCCGATTCTCCCGTATCAGCTCTACTCATGGGTAATTACTTTGGAGTCAAATTGTCCACAGGAAAAAGTCAGTGCTCTCCGGCAACAGCTATGCAGCTTCGCTCCGTGGAAGAAGCAGACGATTCGAAGCACCGCACCACTCACCCCACGTCGCTCCGGGTCCCCGAAATCGGGTTCCCCGCGAGTAGGGGAGGCACAAAAGGTGCCCGCTGAATCCCACATTCACAGGCTTCTCCCGCCTGTGATTTTTACTGGTCTCTGCCTTCGCTGCGGCGGTACAGACACAAATTCCCACGGGGCAAGTTCCTCCTGATCAGAGGAACTCTGCCATTGCCGGAGGCACCAACCCGGAAGTCTAAATAATATTGCTTTTCTGTCCTGTCCCTCATTTGATCTTCTACATTATTATTTCTGCATTGCAAGGGGTTGGACAAGATGACCCTCAGGGATCCCTCCCAACTCAAAATTCTTTTATTTTATTTGCATTCCCTCCGGTCCCCTTCGCCTCAACCAGCCACTTCACTATGGGATCCTTTCTAAACAAACATTTGATGTCCTTTCTTCTTTGATAGGATTGCTTAGAGTAGCTACCTCATCCCATCTGCTTAGAGATCAATGCTTAATCTTCTAACTCTTGCTGTATCTGCCCGAGTTCTCCAGGTATTTTATTTTCCAATAAAGTAAAATTTCTAAAAAAAAATACGAATGGGAGGAAAGGTGTGGATTACTGTAAATTATATAAATGTGTGACCTCATTGCATACAGACAACTCCCAATTTATGCAGGGAATAATAATAATAATAATAATAATAATAATAATAATAATAATAATAATAATATATTTATACCCCGCCCATTTGGCTGGGTTTCCCCAGCCACTCTGGGTGGTTTCCAACAGAATATTAAAAACACGATCAAACATCAAACATTAAAAACTTCCCTAAACAGGGCTGCCTTCAGATGTCTTCTAAAAGTCAGATAGTTGTTTATTTCCTTGACATCTGACGGGAGGGCGTTCCACAGGGTGGACGCCACCACAAGAAAGCCCTCTCAGTGTCCGGGCTGAACGGTGGGAGTGGAGACGCTCCTTCAGGTATACTGGGCCTCACCATCTCACCTTTGCACTCTCTTTGAGTGTTATTTGCCTGCCTGGGATGTGTCCTTGAACTCTGACTATGGCCTCTTGCCTGCCTGGCTGGAGGGCAGAGAAGGCTTGCGTGTGATCATGTGCAAAAACTATGAGTTTCTCTGCCCACTTTTGCCTTCAACTCTGCCCACCACTGGCAAGTGGCCCTGGGAATCTTGCCTGGAAGGGAATGTGGTGCACAGGCTGAAAATGTTCTCCTCATCCCTGTGCTATGGACTTCTCCTGACTTGGACCTGATGTGGATATTAGCCAGGATGGCCAAGCGGCAGTAAGCGCCACTAAGTACCAATTCCGGGATAGCATTGGGGGACTATTGCCTTCATGCTATATTAGAGCAGTGTTCCCCAGCTGTGGGTCTCCAGCTGTTTTTCGACCACAACTGCCACCATCCCCAGCTAGCAAGACCAGTGGTCAGGAATGATGGGAACTGTAGTCCAGAAACTAGCTGGAGACCCAACATTGGGAAACACTATACTAGAGGGATTCTCAGAATAGGAAGGGGAATAGGAAGGCCTTTAGCCTGATCCAGAAGCAGAGCTGTTCCATATAAGTCATAAACAAAACTTGGTCCAGGCTGCAGTTTGTACTTGCAGAAAAACAGACGTGCCACTTCCCAGACTGGCAAGTTGCAAAAGAGGACGGGGCTCCTTTAATTAACAAGGGGATAGGAGAGGGAATTTCAGCAGGTGCTGCTTGCATGGCAGCTTTTAATGAAAGGTACAGAAGCCCTGGCCTGTGTCCTCCGCACCTTTAATAGTGGCTACCGTAGCTGCTTCCGTGACTTTAAAAGAAAAAGCAGGGTGGGGGTGATCTAAACAGGCTCTGAAACGAGGGGCCAAATGGCATGTTTTTAATAAAGTATTTTTAAACGAGACACATTAATTTTAAGGGAAAGGAATACTTCATAGGGTTTTTTTATATTAGGATTGTGATAGGGAGGTTGTTTTTACATATGCTATTGATTCTATTGCCTTTTTAATATCTGTTGGGCACGTTTATCTGATTTCTGTATTTTTGATCTCCTGAAGAAGAGTGGTACTTGAAACGTGTCGGGATTGATATACCTTACTCCATATTCATGTAAACATGTTCTGCCTGATATCCATAAAATAGGTATTCTGCTGCTGTGTGGTTTCCCATATTTTGATTCTCTCTTTGTTTTCACATTTATTTCAAAGCAATCCAGGGCTGTGATCTGGAACTTGCTGACCACCCAAAACAGGGCTTCATGGCTGTTTCAAAAAGTCCTCTCCCCCAACAGCTGTTTACCCCTGTCCATGCTGTTTCCCTTCTTATTTATTGCTTTTATATCCTACCTTTCCTCCCAGGAGCTCCAAGTGGTGTGTAGGGCTGGGCGATATATCGTCCAAAACCATTTTGAAGTCCATATCGTGATACCAGTTTCATAATTTTTGACATGGCAATATATCATGAATCATCATGTGTGTGTATGTGCAAAAATCACAACATGGGGGGAACCATGAAGCCAGCCAATGCCTCTACATAGCTCCATCCTTATTTCAGACATTGTAATAGAGCTGCATATGGTGGTACCTCAGGTTACGTACGCTTCAGGTTACAGACTCCGCTAACCCAGAAATAGTGCTTCAGGTTAAGAACTTTGCTTCAGGATGAGAACAGAAATCGTGTTCCGGTGGTGCGGCAGCAGCAGGAGGCCCCATTAGCTAAAGTGGTGCTTCAGGTTAAGAACAGTTTCAGGTTAAGAACAGACCTCCGGAACGAATTAAGTACTTAACCCGAGGTACCACTGTATTGCAATGCTTAGCTGGTGATGTATCACAATGTTGAAAATCAGATATTGCACAGCAGTACAGAGGTACCTCAGGTTAAGAACTTAATTTGTTCTGGAGGTACATTCTTAACCTGAAACTGTTCTTAACCTGAGGTACCACTTTAGTTAATGGGGCCTCCCACTGCCACGCGATTTCTGTTCTCATCCTGAAGCAAAGTTCTTAACCCGAGGTACTATTTCTGGGTTAGTGGAGTCTGTAACCTGAAGCGTCTGTAACCTGAGGTACCACTGTACTGTTCACCTCTACATAGCTGCATTCTTATTTCAGACATTGTAATATATTGATATATCGTGATGTTTAGCTAGCAATGTATCGTGATGTTGAAAACCAGATATCACCCAGTTCTAGTGGTGTGTATGGTTCTCTCTCTCCCCCTTTCCCCACCTTCACAACATCCCTGTGAAGTAGGTTAGGCGGAGAGATGATAGTGACCAGGCCAAGAACACCCAGTGAGCTACATGGCTGAGCAGGGATCTGAACCCTGCTCCTAATCTAAAAATATAACCACTACAGTGGTAGCTCTGGTTACATAGTTAATTCATTCCGGAGGGCCATTCTTAACCTGAAACTGTTCCTAACCTGAAGCACCACTTCAGCTAATGGGGTCTCCCGCTGCCGCCGTGCCACCGTCATGCGATTTTTGTTCTCATCCTGAAACAAAGTTCTTAACCCAAGGTATTATTTCTGGGTTAGCTGGGTCTGTAAGCTGAAGCGTATGTAACCCGAGGTATCTCTGTACTGGCTCAATGTGGCTGCCAAGACTCAAGGCTTCCTGGCTTTAGTTTGCAAACAGAAAGGAGCCCAGCGTCCCAACATCTCTCTTTCGGCAAACCAAATGCGGTTCCTGCCATATCCAATGGACAGGATCTTTCCTTAAGCAGGGTAACCTTGTTGGGCACCGGCTGTGCTATTCTTTGTCACGAGGCCATAAAAGAATCCACTTGGACACTAGACATCATGCCCTCCCAGCCCCGTTGTGTTGAGAGAAATCCGAGCCACTAATTGGTGGAAACTCGGGGGCAGCGAGGGAAAATTCTTCCCGTTGCAATTTGATGGATGAAAGAAGCCCAGGGAAATGGATGTGTGGCCTTAAGAAACAAAGGATGCTTTGAAGGGGCCGTGGGTTGCAAATGATTGCCTCTTCCTCCCGCTCCCCAGCCCAACCCATCTCTATTGCTAGTGACAGAAATGTGAAAGCTTGACGGAGTTACCTTTCTGAATGACCGGCTTTTTCTCTCCCTACTGATTTTTTGTGCAATCTGGCACTCCTTAGCAGAAAAACGAATCCAGATGCCCTGCGCTGCAATTTTGTTCATCGATCCCCAAGGATCATAGCCGGCTTTCTCTCTGTCGCCAAACCTGACTGCTTTCCAGCTACTTCTCCCTGGTTGCTGTCTGTCATTATGCCCTCCACCCCCCAAAAAACTGTTTCTGGTTCTCCCCCCCCCCCCGCACGGGACCATTCTAAGCTTGTTTCTGAATACCAGCCGCTCCTCATGGGCTGGTATAATATTTGCTTTCTCGTTTCACGCTCCCACGCTGCGCCGTGTATCCCATCGATCCCAGAATTCCCAGCTGATCCTGGCCCAAAGAATCCAAATGGGACATCTACCTAGATCATAGAATTATAGAGGTGGATGGACCCCAAAGGTCATCTCGTCCAGTGTTTCCCCAACTTGGGTCTCCAGCTGTTTTTGGACTACAACTCCCATCATCCCTAGCTAGTGATCAGGGGTGATGGGAATTGTAGTCTGAAAACAGCTGGAGACCCAAGTTTAGGAAACCCGAATCAGGTCCAATCCCCTGCAACACAAGAGTCACAGCTAAAAAAATCCCTGACAGATGACCATCCAACATCTGCTCAAAAACCTCCAACGAAGGAGGATCCACCACCTTCTGAGGTAGTTTGATCCATTGTCAAACAGCTCTTACCTCTCTGAATTGAGGGCCCCTCCAGCCTGGTGCAAGATTTTCTGGAGGTGGGGGTTGTATTCTGCGATACAACATTGACTCAATAATCATGCATTAAGAGTGGATTTATACTGGACTGTCCGCACAGTGTTCTGCTTTATAAGTTGTTCTTCTCAGTATTTTCATCCCTCCCATTGCAAGGATCACCAGATCATGTTTTTTTTTAACTTTCTGTCTGTGAGGAAGGGGTGTGTGTGTGGAACTACTCTTCCAGACTTCTGTCCCTAGTACTGTGTGTGGGTATTTCTTGGATCTATCTAGAGATAAGATGGCAGTATGAGAGAGCTGTATCTCTCGTACATGTTTGTTATGTTATTTTATTTGTTTAATCAGTAGAAATAAATTAGGTATGCAACAAAAACCTCCGCAGCTTTGCTTCCGTTACTCTGCTGCTTTCAAGGTGCTCACATGAGCAAATGTGAGTCCACTGCACCAGGATCTGTTCCTCGCAGTGGCGTAGCGTGGGTTGTCAGCACCCGGGGCAAGGCAAGTAATTTGCGCCCCCTAACCCGTGGATTTGCGCCCCCTAACCCGTGGATTTGCACCCCCACCCCTAACCCCCAGATGTTGTGCCCGGTGCGGCCGGCCCCTCCTGCACCCCCCCACGCTACGCCACTGGTGGGGATTGAATCAAAACTACACACACACCCCTCTATCTAGAAAAACAGAAGACGTGTTCACACGCTGCACTGAACACAGATACAGTGGGTTTGGTGTTTGTGCGACGGAGTGTACACTTGATTTGAACAGTTCAGCTGCAGATTCCTGGAAAGTTAACATGTGAATACCGTCTGTACTGTTCACTCCATGAAGGTGGCATATGAATAACCGTGCACATGTGCACCGCGACCATTTGTGTACAGAGATTGTGTTCCTTCAATGTAACGTATTAACACCTTTGGTCAGACAGACAGGGGTGTGCGTGCAAGTTGTTCCTATTCGTTTTTAATGACACAAGGTTATATACACAAACACACCAGGTACTCCCAGCTAAGACCTCGACTTTAAAGCGGACAAACTCTGGTTGAGTCTTCTTGCCACGATCCAGCCGAAGTGTAGCACGTTCAGGCTGCAATCCTAACCCTACCTTGCACGAGAGTAAGCGCCATTGGAACACAACAGGCCTCAGTTTGAGGTATTCGGACAGCAATCCCGTGCGCACTTATATATGGGGCTTAAGCACTCTTGGTCACCACAGGGCTTACTTTCAAGTCATTACTGTACAGACCCTCACCCGCCCGCCGGCATCCTCTTGGAGGGTTTTGGGGAGCGCAGGGCGCGGCGAGGCCCCTTGGAGCTCTCCTCCCTCCCAGTCAGCAGAAGCAGCCGCCGTCTGTGGCTGGGCTGAGGGGATGGCGGCGGCGTTGGTGTGCGGAGGCTGCCCGTGCCCGGCCAGGCGTCGGTGGCGGCGTCGGCGCTGCTGCAGCGGCTGCTCCTGCGAGCAGTGAGTGGAGCGCAGCCGCAGCGGTGGCGGGGGGCGCGGCACGCTAGGGCACAAGGCTGGCGGTGGCGGCGGGGAGCCCGGCGGAGGAAGGAACTTGTCCCTTCCCTCTGGACTCGCGCCCCCCCAGATGTTGCGCCCGGTGCGGCTGGCACCCCTGGCACCCCCCACGCTATGCCACTGGTTCCTCGGGAATGCTGTGTTGCTGTTCCTACGTTCCTGTGATCGGAAGGTCAGAGAAGGTGCACCCGACACCCAGCCCATGCAGGCGCAGCTGAAGACGTGGGCTGTACATGGGTGTACGGAAAGTTCTGTGATACTTCCTGAATGGTGGTGCGTGGCACACCTCGCGTTGCTCCCAGGGGTACTTTCAGCCCCCATTTTCCACCTGTGGGGGGGGGGGAGCGGGGCTGTCAAGCACCCCACAAAGCCATGGATTTTTAAAAAACAAAATTAATCCTGCTCTTGGATTCGGGCTGAAGAACATCTCAAGGTCAAGGTAGATGTAAACCCACTCAGAACACTTGCTATGGGGTCCCACCCCCTCCCCAAACACACCAAACTGTAAAGAAATTTGGAAAGGGGACAGCTGTTGAAAATTCAGATGGGCCCTAATAAATTTAACATGTGCTGCCTTTCCAAAAAAAGGAGGCGGCCAGTTCTGCAGAAGTTTGTGTCCATCCGTCTACCTTTTCTCCAGCCAAAGCATTCCTAAACTCCAATTGCTACGGCAATCTAGTCGCCTCCAGAGGGCTGTACGCAACCCCACCTGCGCTGGCAAAGACGAAACGTTAGGAAGAGTGGGAGGCAGATGAAGAAACAGACGCCATCCGCTCTTCTGATTTAAGAGCCAACGCTCTGCTCCCGCCCCCTCCTGTCTCCTTTGCATTTCCTAATTGACAAACAGCTGTTTCTGCTCCTCCCCAGAGGTAGGCGCGCTTAGCCAGGGCTGTTGCCGTCTTTGATTCACAGGCTCATAAAGGTTCCGGGGCTCCATCTGGATGGGATAGGGCTCATAAAAGCCAGCTCACGGTTGCTGTTTCACATGAAAAGAGGGCAGGGTTTTCTTCTGGGTAGCTCTCGGGCCTCTTTTCACAGATAGCTGGGTCTCCATGTTGAATTCTGTCTCGTGCAATTTTCAGGAGACGTTCAAATAAATGCGGGATACTTTGCGCTCTTTGCACAAAGGGTTCCTTTGCACCCTAGAGCTAAGGGTGCAAGAAGGGATGGGCAAATCTGTTTGTTTCGGTTTCTCCCAGTTTCTCGTTTTTCCATGGTTCTCGTTTTTGGTTATTCGTATTTTTGCATCACTTGTGAGGTTCAACACACACACACAAAACAAGTCTTCATGAAAATTCATCAGCATTCTGCAATTTTCTCCCAACATACACCTGTTTATAGGTAATTATGTCTACTATGCACATTTTTGCAAAGTATTTTTCCAAACTTTTTTTGTAATTTATTTTGAGCAATATATGTGTTTATACGTGCACTTCACACAGTCTATATGTATAGCAAAGCATATGCATTTTTGCATGACAGGACAGCTGCATTGCAAAATTGTGAAGGGTGGCCGTATTTTGGTTTGTGTTATTTCGGAATGTGCAAATTATGTAGGTTCTTCTTTAAATGTGAACTGATTCCCCCCCCCCCACAATCCCTATTCCTATTCCTAACGCAGCCTGAATTGACTTGCCTTAAATATATTCGACCGAGTCAACTCTCCTTCCCAGGGACTGAACTGAGCCCAGCAGACAACAGTTTCTTGTAGTCTAAACAAGAACACCAAGATACACCAGCCTAGAATGGGCAATCCAAGCCAAGACAGGCAGCGACTTGTGCAACTATGCACACATCGCAACGAACCTGGAAGTGACAAAATAATGACGCCAAAAAAAGGGTGGGCCAGAGGCGAAAACGCGTGTTGGCAGGTTTTTTCAATGGTGTTTCAAATATATGCAGTTTCACTTAAACTTGCAATGCCTTGAAATGAAGGAGCATCTTCACCCCTGTCATTCAGCCCAGACACTGAGGTCCAGCTCCGAGGGCCTTCTGGCGGTTCCCTCACTGCGAGAAGTGAAGTTACAGGGAACCAGGCTGAGGGCCTTCTCGGTAGTGGCGCCTGTGCTGTAGAGCACCCTCCCATCAGATGTCAAGGAAATAAACAGCGATCTGACTTTTAGAAGACATCTGAAGGCAACCCTGTTTAGGGAAGTTTTAAATGTTTGGTCGTTGTCAGAGCTGCTTCCAGATCCTAGCTCACAGAGGATCACGCTAGCCAGCGATCATTTAGTAAAAGTCTTTATTGAGTTACATTTCCCATTCTCAAGCTGCTGCGTGCAACTCTACGTCTAATGGCTAGATCGGCGAAGTCCCGTCTGAGTCTCCGCCCCTTGCGCACCAACTTAATATCCTAGCCCTGCTCCACCTTTTCCGCCTGACTGTTCTCCTCTGGGTCCCTCTGCCCCCCGGGGTCTCTTCCTTCCTGGATTCTTCTGACGCCGACCCCCCGGACTCTCCTGTCTCCTTGCGCCGGGCTTTAGGACCTGGCTCTCTTTCAGGGCTGCCTACTGCGTCACTTCCCTGTTCATTTGAACTTGGCGCGCGCGCCCAACTTTCCACTTTCCGTCTGACCGTTTCTTCGCTCCCTGATGGAGGTGTGGCCACTCCTGACTCATGCCCTCCCCCCTGTTGTGAGCTGCCAGCGCTTGATCCCAGGCTCTCTTCCTTTTCCCTGCTCTCTGGCTGTGACGCTGGTCCCGATTTCCAACTGCTCTCCTCTGAGTCCCCTCTGGCTCTATCTCCCTGGGGTGTCCCCCTAGGCTCCCCCCTTGCCCTGGCCACTGGTGCTCCTTTCTGTGAATCCTCTGATTCACTGGAAAGACTCGGAGATCTCGGGTCGTCGTCATCACTCATCTTTTCCTCTGCCTCCTCCCCCTCGCTCTCTGTTTCCTCCCTTGCCCTTGCCTCTGCTCCTGAACCCCTGACATCCATCCCCCCTCGAAGCCCCCCGTTCCCCCCTCCCCTCCTTCCGGTGCGGGAGCTGGGTGCTGCTGCGGCAGAGGGACGAACGTCGGATACCGTTCGCTTCCCGTGGTGGGCCTCCATTTGAAGTCTCCCGGTTCTTCCTCCCTGCTCTCGTCGACGACGGTCACCTCCGCGTCCATCTCTGTGCCGCCGTGCTCGAAACCAAGGTCGTCCCTGAAAACGTCCATGTCCGTCTCTCCCTCACTGCCTCCTGGCGGCGTTGCTCGTCCGGGACCTTCCAGCCACCTCTTGCGCCACTGCTCCTCTGGTCTATCGTCCCACCAATACGAGGGTTCTGAGGCAGATCCCGAGGGTGACCCCTCCGGGGAACGGGCATCTCGTATCGGGTCCTCTTCCGAGTCGAACCCCCGGAACGTGCTTGCAGAAAGTGTGGGAGTGAAAAGCCAGTCGTCGAAAAGGTCTGCTGGCATTGGTCTATGCGGGAAGAGGGCATGAAACTCGTCCTTGAGCAGAGGTTCATCCAAGGCGTAGCCCGGCACCCAGCTGTTCGCACTGGCCGGGGTGCCCTCCTTGGCGAGAAGGTATTCTACTCCCTCTTCCCCCCACCTGGAGTCCAAAATTTCCGTGACTTCGTTGATGCGCTCCTCCTGTGCCACCCCCGCGTGCCCGGTTCTTTCCCTGAGCGGACTCGGCGCCGTTCCGGGTTCCTGAAACCTGTGCGGTGCCTTGTAGGGAGTGAGCACCGATCTGTGGAACACCGGATGCATCCTGGAACCCTCCGGAAGCGCCAGCCTGAAAGCCACCGGGTTGACCTGCTCTTCGACTTGGTAGGGCCCCAGTTGCTTATGCCCTAGTTTCTTCTTGGCCAACGACCTGGCCGGCACTGCGTGGGCTGCTAACCAGACCCAGTCTCCCACATGGATCTCTTCGCCAACCCTTCTGTGTTTGTCCGCCTGCACCTTGTATGCGTGTTTGGCCAGCTCCAGGTGCCGCCGCAGCTGATCGTGGACCTCCTGCAACTCCGACGCGAACGCATCTGCTGTCTGCGGCTCCCGCTCCACCATTCTTTCCAGTCCCGGGAAGGTTCTGGGGTGCCTCCCGTTGTTGGCGAAGAACGGCGTGACCCCCGTGGACACGTGCTTCGTGTTGTTGTAGGCGAACTCGGCGAGCGGCAGGTAATCAACCCACGTCGCAGGCTGTTGATTCGCATAGCATCTCAGGTACTGCTGCATCATGGCATTGACCCGCTCCGCTTGCCCGTTGGTCTGCGGGTGTCTCGCCGACGCCAGATTGATCTTGACGTTTAGGAAGCCCATCAGCTTCTGCCAGAAATTCGAGATGAACTGCCGCCCGCGGTCGGACAGAATAGACCGTGGCAGACCGTGAACCTTGAACACGTGGTCTATGAACAGTTTGGCGGTTTGTTCCGCCGTGGCCACCTTCGCACACGGGATGAAATGTGCCATCTTGGAGAACAAGTCCACCACCACCAGCACGGCCGTCTTGCCCCTCGAGCTGGGCAGATCCGTGACGAAGTCCAGGGCGACTCTCTCCCATGGTTCGACCGGAGTTTGCAGCGGTTCCAACAGTCCGGCCGGCGGTCTGTGCACTGGTTTGGCCCTCTGGCAGGTGTCGCACCTCGCCACGTAGTCCGCGACCTCCCCTCTCATTCCGGGCCACCAGAAATCCCTGGCGACTAATTCCACCGTCTTCTCCTTGCCAAAGTGCCCGGCAGTGGGCGCGTCGTGCAGCTGATGCAGTACCTTGGCGCGAAGTTCGTCTCCCGGCACGTAGATGGCCCCTTTACGGATGAGCAATCCATCTCTCAGCTGGAACCCGTCGGTCGCTGCCGTGCCCCTGTGCACCTCTGCCATCTTTGCTTGCACGAAGGAGTCATTCTGCAATGCTCGTCGCACCGCCTCCAGGTCCACTGTCGCCGCAGCGCACGCCCACACTGTTGGTGCGAAGATGTGCATGGCGGCCGCTGGCGTGGCGTCCTCCAGATACTGTGGCTTACGGGAGAGCGCGTCCGCCATGATGTTGGTGTCCCCCGGGACATACTCTATTCGGAAGTCGAAGTTCGCAAAGAACTCAGCCCAACGTATCTGCCTCTGATTCAGGAACTGTGCCGTGCGCCAGTGCTCCAGATTCTTGTGGTCCGTGCAGACCTGCACCGTGTGCTTGGCGCCGATCAGGAAGTGCCTCCACGCTTTGAATGCTGCATGAATGGCCAGCAACTCCCTGTCCCAGATGGTGTAGTTCTGTTCGGACTTGCTGAGCTTCCTGGAGTAAAACGCCCCCGGCCGCCAAACCCCCTGCGGGTCTCTCTGCAGCAGGACTGCTCCCACGGCTCTGTCCGAGGCGTCTGTCTCGACCCTCATCGGCCTGCTGGGGTCGACATGCAGCAGCTGCTCTACCGACGCGAAGAGACGTTTGAGTGCCTGAAAGGACCGCTCCGCCTGCTCCGTCCAGATGAACTTCTTTTTCTTGGAGCTAAGCGTGTCCGTGATGGCCGCTGTCTGCATAGCGAAGCCTTTGATGAACTTGCAATAGAAATTCGCGAAGCCGACAAATCGTTGGACCTCCTTCCGGTTGCGCGGGCTTTTCCAATCCAACACCGCTCAAACCTTGGCGCTGTCCATGGCGAGCCCCTTGTCAGACAACTTGTAGCCCAGAAAATCCACCTCCGGCACGTCGAATTGGCACTTCTCCAGCTTGGCGTAGAGCCTATGCTGCTGCAGCCTGCTCAGCACTTCCTTGACGTGTCTGTCATGCTCCTGCTGCGATTCCGAAAAGATCAGGATGTCATCTAAGAAACAGACGCACGTCTTGTAGAGGAGCCCCGCCAACACGTGATGCATGAACGCTTGAAAAACGTGGGAGCCATTTTGCAATCCAAAAGGCATAACTCTATACTCGTAGGTGCCCAGTGGCGTGAACATGGCTGTCTTCCACTCATCTCCCTCCCGCATGCGAATGAGGTTGTACGCCCCCCGCAGGTCTAACTTGGTGAACACGCTGCCCTTCCGTACCTTTGCGAGGAGGTCGTCGATTCGGGGCATGGGGAAGTCCGATGGCTTGGTCACACTGTTTAAGATGCGATAGTCCACGACCAGCCTTTTTTGGGGCGTGTCCCGCTTCTTAACAAAGAATACAGGACTGCCCCCCGCTGCCTTGGACTCCCGGATGAAACCGCGCTCCAAATTATGATCTATGAACTCTTTGAGTTCCTGCAGTTCGTCCTCAGACATGGAATACAGCTTCCCTTTAGGCAGCGCCGCCCCCGGCAGCAGGTCAATTTTGCAGTCATATGGTCTGTGGGGGGGTAGCCTGTCTGCCTCCTTCTCGCAGAAAACCTCCAAAAATTCTGCGTACTTGTGGGGAATCGCTTGCAGCGTGCCTAGCAGCAGCTGTGACTCCTCTTGCTCTCCTTCCTGCCGGGGCATGATGCAGTGTTCAGCACAAAAGGAAGAGCCGAAGGTCAGCTGCCTCTGGTACCAGGCCAGCGTCGGGCTGTGCTTGTCCAGCCAACTCATGCCCAATACAATGGGCGTGTCCGACAGTTGAGTGACGTTGAAGCTGATGATTTCCCTGTGATTTCCAAGCCGCAGCACCATAGGTGGCGTCTGCTTCACCACTTGCCCCCCTAGCAGCTCCCTGCCATCCACTGTGACAACCTGCAGGGGCAGCGTGGCAGGCAGCAACTGTATAGCGTGCCGGTCGACAAAGTCCTGCCCTATGAAGTCTGCATTGCTTCCCGAGTCGACGGTGATTGGCACCTCCATGGTGATTCCATTGGGTAGCTGGAGCGATGCGGTGAGCCTCACTACTGGCTTGGGCGGGAGGGGGTCCATGGGCGGTAAAATCCCTGGGGACTGCTTCACTGACACGTCTGGCTGGGCCCCAGTGCCTCTTCCTCCAGCCAGACATCGTCGTTTCCCTGCTGTGGTTCTCCTTGCTGCGTTGCTGCAGTCACCATTGCTGAGGCTGCAGTGTGCTTGTGGAGCCTCCGGGGACACTCTTTCGCCATATGCCCTGGATCCTCGCAGATATAACACTTCCTGTTCTCTCTAGGAGGCTTCGCTTTCACTGCTGCCGGTGCTAGGGCTCTGGCTGCTGACTGAGCCCTTGCACTCCCAACCTCCATCGGTTCCACCCCTCCCCCTGTTGGAGGCGTGGATTGCGCACGCGCTGCTTCTCTGGGAAGGAAGGAGGAGCCCCTGGCTGGTTCGCGCCCGCTGCGCCCTTCGTCCCTGCTCCACGGACGTTCTTCCAGCCGCACCCCCACCGCCAGCGCCCTCTGAACGATCTCCTGTGTGGTCTGGGGTCTCTCCCCCCTCGCAATTTCATCTTTAACCGAGCTGTGCAATCCCTCCCAAAACAGGTCTCTTACAGGAGCCGAATCTCTGTCCCATTCCAGGGCACTGACCAAGGCGAAAAAGCGTGCATGATACTGCCTTACGCTGGCCCTCCCTTGTTTCAATCCATGTATCTGCTGCCGAGCAAGATCCACGTCAATACTTGATAAGAAACATCCATCCATCGCTTTAATAAAGGCATCCGCATTTTGGAGCGCCGGATCCCCATCCCTCCACAAATTGCGCAGCCATGCTTTGGCATCTCCATGCAAATGAGACATGATGAATCCCACTTTTTCTTGCTCATCTCTAAAGTCTCTTTTCAGCAGTTGCAGTGCACACATTACATCTGCTCTAAAGTTGGGGTACTGTTGCAGATTCCCATCGAAGTGAGAGACCAGACCGCCTGTTCGTCTCGCCAACCCAATTCCCTCCTGTTTGGGTGTCAGTTGCCCTTGCTTAGTAAGCATGTCCAACCTGATCTGGAGATCCCTGCAGGCGGCAGCTGACTCCTCCTCTCTCTTCCTGGATGCGAGAGCCTCGGCATTCAGTTGTGACACTGCTTCTCTGAGTTCCGCTATCTGCTGCTCAGCCGTCATGTCGTCTGCCGTTCGTGAGCTCGCTAGTAGGCACCTGCTTCTCTCCTCTCCTCGAGGCTGTAGATGCCCACAATTAATGAGACGGGACTTACTGTCAGAGCTGCTTCCAGATCCTAGCTCACAGAGGATCACGCTAGCCAGCGATCATTTAGTAAAAGTCTTTATTGAGTTACATTTCCCATTCTCAAGCTGCTGCGTGCAACTCTACGTCTAATGGCTAGATCGGCGAAGTCCCGTCTGAGTCTCCGCCCCTTGCGCACCAACTTAATATCCTAGCCCTGCTCCACCTTTTCCGCCTGACTGTTCTCCTCTGGGTCCCTCTGCCCCCCGGGGTCTCTTCCTTCCTGGATTCTTCTGACGCCGACCCCCCGGACTCTCCTGTCTCCTTGCGCCGGGCTTTAGGACCTGGCTCTCTTTCAGGGCTGCCTACTGCGTCACTTCCCTGTTCATTTGAACTTGGCGCGCGCGCCCAACTTTCCACTTTCCGTCTGACCGTTTCTTCGCTCCCCGATGGAGGGGTGGCCACTCCTGACTCATGCCCTCCCCCCTGTTGTGAGCTGCCAGCGCTTGATCCCAGGCTCTCTTCCTTTTCCCTGCTCTCTGGCTGTGACGCTGGTCCCGATTTCCAACTGCTCTCCTCTGAGTCCCCTCTGGCTCTATCTCCCTGGGGTGTCCCCCTAGGCTCCCCCCTTGCCCTGGCCACTGGTGCTCCTTTCTGTGAATCCTCTGATTCACTGGAATGACTCGGAGATCTCGGGTCGTCGTCATCACTCATCTTTTCCTCTGCCTTCTCCCCCTCGCTCTCTGTTTCCTCCCTTGCCCTTGCCTCTGCTCCTGAACCCCTGACAGTCGTGTTTTTAATATTCTGTTGGGAGCCGCCCAGAGTGGCTGGGGAAACCCAGCCAGATGGGCAGGTATAAATAATAAATTATTATCATTATGGATTATTACAGAGTTTTGGGGGCCACAATTGGCCCACCAGCTTCAGGCTTCCCATCCCTACCTCAACAGCTACTCAGGACTGATCGGTGGTGCCAAGTGGGACAAAAAAGGAGCCCTGCTTTTTGCTCCTGGCCTCACGCGCCGCTCTTTGCAATAACACTTAATAATACTCCCACATTTGTACTGCGTTTTCAAGTGTTCAAAGAGCTCCACATGCCTGCATCGTTAGCTCTTTCCTGATTTACATGTGGGCGAAGACACTCCCTTCCCTGCTTGTTTATCCCAGATGCTGACCCCAAGTGCACTATGGTCACATCCACAACAACCCAACATTTGAAGCACTCTTATGCCACTTTAACAGCCATGATTCCCCACCCCTCCCGCTGGCAAAAGAATCCTGGAAGTTGTGGTTTCTGAAGGGTGCTGAACTTACAGAGTGTCAGGGACAGTCTGAAGAGGAGAAATCGTGGAGTCCCCCCTTCTCCCTCCAGAGAAGAGGGGGAAAGTATAGATTTAGAACAGTGGTTTGTAGAAGGTCATAGTTCAGAGGTTGCAGAGGAGAGAAGCTGGGAAATATTGGGGGGTGAGCAGGAGCAGGAAGAAGAAGCACAAGGGGAGAGACAGCTAACAGACTCAGTGTCGCTTGAACTGAGCTGTGGTCCATCAGAATCTGGAAGGCTGGCCTAGGGTTCCTTGGGACTGTGTGTTTGAGATAAGTATCACCTGCATGTTTTCTCCGAAAAGCATTCCACTGAGGTCAATAGAACCTACTCTCAGATAAGTGTCCCCAAGATTTCAGCCTTGGTCTTCATACCCTCCAACATTTCTCCAATGAAAACAGGGACATCCTATTGAATAATAATAATACCACCCTGCCCATCTGACTGCATTGCCCCAGCTACTCTGGGTGACTTCCAACATACAGTGGTACCTTGGGTTACAGACGCTTCAGGTTAAAAACTCTGCTAACCCAGAAATAGTACCTTGGGTTAAGAACTTTGCTTCAGGATGAGAACAGAAATCGCACGGCGGCAGTGGGAGGCCCCATTAGCTAAAGTGGTACTTCAGGTTAAGAACCGTTTCAGGTTAAGAATGGACCTCCAGAATGAATTAAGTTCTTAACCCGAGGTACCACTGTATATAAAAACATAATCAAGCACTAAACATTAAAAAAACACCTTCCCTATACAGGGCTGCCTTCAGACATCTTCCAAAGGTTGTATAGTTACTTATCTCCTTGGCTCGGGGGTCACATAACTCCACACCCTCCAACATTTCTCCAATGAAAATAGGGACGTCCTAAGGAGAAGCAGGACATTCCGGGGTGAAATCAGAAACCAGGAGGGTTTCCGTAAATCCGGGACTGTCCCTGGAAAATAGGGGCACTTGAAGTGTCTGGGTCTGCTTTATCCTGTGTATTCTACTTTGGGAGCGAGACCTACTGATCTCCATAGACTTATTGCTGAGTTCTCATGCACAGATCATACAGTTAGGTTCCATCAGAGTTGCAACCAGCTTAAGCTTGCAGCGGAGGTGGGCTCCTGCTTTTCATCCCTTTCCAAAACCACCCAGGGTTTTTGAAACATTTATTTTGGTGGAGTCTGCAAGCACCACCATTAAAACCAGTTATTTATTGTTTAATTGATTTTTGGACAGGCTTCTAAATATTTCTCGGCTTCCGGGGGGGGGATTAGCTTTTTGGCACCAATGTTTTATTTCATTTCATTCCCCCCCCCCACTCCCTGAAAAGGGAAATGGGATGGGGGATCAGCCTGAATCCACACATTTCTGGGATGTTGTGTTCAGCATTTCTCACCAGGAGGAAAGCGGGAAGCATAGATCATGAATGTCTCCTAACTAGAAACACATGGGGCTTAAAGCAAACTTGCCAAGGGATCAACTCAGAGGCCGGAATTTGGCTAATAAAAGCTTCCCACTACAACCCCCCCCCCCAAATAAACCCCTTCAACCTGTGGGAGAATCCTGACACTCCAGAGTGATTATTAGACCTGTCCAGGGCAGAGGAGCCGACCTGGAACCTGGGTAATTCAGGAGCTCTTGGAAGAACAACAAAGAGAGGCAAAAAGACACTTCAAAAATGGTAGAGAGGAGGAAATTAAAAACCTTAGTAAAAACAGAGCTGTAAACCAAGCCAAAGCAACTGGGATCAGGTTGCCAAGATAATTACAGTCCTTTTGCAAAAACAGGACAGTTGTGTCCAAAAAAGCCTTTGACTTCCCCCTCTCACGGCCCTGCATGGTGACGGATGCTGATGCTGAATATATAGAGGAAAGGTCTTACCAGAAGTTTCACAAGCTGCTATTTCAGATAGCCAAATGCATCAGCCTTTGTTTTCAGAGGTTGCACCACACCATATCTTTAGACAGGTTTGGAGAAGTGACTCCAACAGAGGGGGAGGTTTGTCAAATTCATTTCTTAGCCATTGAAATTGGCATTGTTGAGATGCCCACAGAAAGGGTACATGCACAGAGTGGTACACGCTCTGGTTATCTCCAGCTTAGACCATTGCAAAGCGATTTGCGTGGAGCTACCTTTGAAGGTGACTTGGAAACTACAACTAATCCGGAATGCAGCAGCTAGACTGGTGACTGGGAGTGGCTTCCAGGACCATATAACACCAGTCCTAAAGGATCTACATTGGCTTCCAGTATGTTTCCGAGCACAATTCAAAGTGTTGGTGCTTACCTTTAAAGCCCTACACTCCCCCAGCCCAGTATACCTGAAGGAGCGTCTCCACCCCCATCATTCAGCCCAGACATGGAGGTCCAGCTCCGAGGGCCTTCTGGCAGTTCCCTCATTGCGAGAAGTGAAGTTACAGGGAACCAGGCAGAGGGCCTTCTTAGTAGTGGCAACCGCCCTGTAGAACGCCATTGTGCATGCTCCCTTCTTGCTCCCCATCTCTTGGCAGGTCAATCAAGGGCAGCTGCCACCCAAGTGCTTTGTTCTCCCAGGCCCTTTCTCCAGCTGAGCAAGATGGCAGCCCCCACTGGGCCCTGGGCAATGCAGCTGGCTCAGAAGTGGTTCTGCTCCATGCTGCTGGCTACTTGCTCCCTCATCTGCTTCTACATGACTTATAGCACAGGGGAGAGGGTAGCAGCAGCAGCAGCAAGTCTTGTCTGTTTGAGAGAACAGCAGACCCTCCAAGTGTCCCTATTTTCCAGGGACAATCCCGGATTTACAGAAGCCGCCCTGGTTTCTGAATTGATTCTGGGATGTCCTGCTTTTCCTTAGTTGTTTGGTCATGTCCGACTCTTCGTGACCCCCTGGACCAGAGCACGTCAGGCAATCCTGTCTTCTACTGCCTCCCGGAGTTTCCTCAAACTCATGCTGGAAGCTTCGAGAACACTGTCCAACCATCTCGTCCTCTGTCGTCCCCTTCTCCTTGTGCCCTCCATCCATCTTTCCCAACATCAGGGTCTTTTCCAGGGAGTCTTCTCTTCTTATGAGGTGGCCAAAGTATTGGAGTCTCAGCTTCAGGATCTGTCCTTCCAGTGAGCACTCAGGGCTGATTTCCTTAAGAATGGATAGGTTTGATCTTCTTGCAGTCCATGGGACTCTCAAGAGTCTCCTCCAGCACCAGAATTCAAAAGCATCAATTCTTTGGCGATCAGCCTTCTTTACGGTCCAGCTATCACTTCCATACATCACTACTGGGGAAACCATAGCTTTAACTATACAGACCTTTGTTGGCAAGGTGATGTCTCTGCTTTTTAAGATGCTATCTATGCAGATGACACAACCCTGCTTTTCCTTAGGACGTCCCTATTTTCATCGGAGAAATGTTGGAGGGTATAGAGTTATGTGACTCCCCCAACCAAGGAGACAAGTACCGTAACTATGCAACCTTCAGAAGACATCTGAAGGCAGGCCTGTAATAGAGAAGTTTTTAATGTTTAATCTTTTATTATACCTGAAGGAGCGTCTCCACCCCCATCGTTCTGCCCGGACGCTGAGGTCCAGCTCCGAGGGCCTTCTGGTGGTTCCCTCCCTGCGAGAAGCAAAGCTACAGGGAACCAGGCAGAGGGCCTTCTCGGTAGTGGCGCCCACCCTGTGGAACACCCTCCCACCAGATGTGAAGGAAATAAGTAGCTATCTTATCTTTAAAAGACATCTGAAGGCAGCCCTGTTCAGGGAAGTTTTTAATGTATGATATTTTAGTGTTTTTTGGTTTCTATGGAAGCCGCCCAGAGTGGCTGGGGAAACCCAGCCAGATGGGCGGGGTACAAATAATAAATTTATTATTATTATTATTATTATTATTATTATTATTATTATTATTATTATGTTTTTGTATATGCTAGAAGTGCCCCAGCCTCTCACACTCCATTCTAAATAATAGTTGCTGCACCCCAAGGCTCGATGCCCAGTGTGGCTGAACCAGTGGTGCTCTCCTAAATCCGCTGCTGTGCTTATTTATATTCACAGGTGCAAATTTAGAAATAATTACCAGAATCTGAAGAGAATGACGATCTGTTTCACCCTAGCGGGGAAGGGTGAGACCAGGTTACCTGGGTACCTGCTCAGTCTGCTGATGAGCAACATCAAGGACTTTTTCTATGGTTCTGTATCTTTAAACCAGAGTTGAATCCGACAACTCTTCATTTAAAACAGGAGCTTGTGATCCTCCAGATATTATCTGGCTCCAGTTCCCATCAGCCCTAGCTAGAGACGGTGAAGGATTTCAACTGAGCTCAAATTTAAATCCGCACTCTCTGAAACAATACACAAACCAAAAGACAGCCGCCCTTCCAAATTCTCACTGCTCCAAATTTTGCAATGTGGACTTTCTTCCGGCCAAGTAACTTATGCCAAGTTGCACATGCACATAGAAAAATGCACAGATTTGTGAAAATAGTGGATAAAGATGCAAGATGCCAGGGAACGTTGCTTTGCAAACACTTGTATGCTGCGCAGAATAGGGAAACGGGTGGCGCTGTGGTATAAACCACTGAGCCTCTTGGGCTTGCCGATCAGAAGGTTGGCGGTTCGAATCCCCATGACAGGGTGAGCTCCCGTTGCTCAGTTCCAGCTCCTGCCAACCTAGCATTCTGAAAATACGCCACTGCAAGTAGATAAATGGGTACCGCTGTGGCAGGAAGGTAAATGGCGTTTCCATGCACTCTGGTTTCCGTCACGGTGTTCCGTTGCACCAGTAGAGGTTTAGTCATGCTGGCCACATGACCTGGAAAGCTGCCTGCGGACAAACGCCGGTTCCCTCAGCCTGAAAGCAAGATGAACGCCGCAACCCCATAGTCGCCTTTGACTGGACTTAACCGTCCAGGGGTCCTTTACTTTCATGTTGGGCAGAATTTCATACAAAAATGTGCAATCCACACTCAAATCCTAATAGGTTTTCATGGACGCTTTGATAAAATAATAATTTGCAAACAGATGTGGAAATGTGGAAAACTGAACTTAAGATGAGAAAAATGAGAAACCGGGAGAACTGAGAAGGATCGATTTGCCCATCGCTAACCACAGCCGGTGTGGTCAGCTGTCGGGGATGATGGTGTTGTAATGCACCAACGTCTGGAGGGACACAGCTTAGCCACCCCAGAAATATAGGGTGACTTCAAATAGGGGACTCTCCTGGGGCAGCCCTTCAAACAGAGAACTCTGTTCTGCAAATCAGGATACGGGGCTCCCCAAACTTTGGACCACCAGATGCTGGGAATTAAACCCAGACCTTATTTGTGGCATCTGGCTGCTTTTGCTGAATGGCCACTGGTGGGGCCCAGCCGTCGGGCAATTCTTAGGTTCTTGTATCGCTTTTCAGATTTTGTCATAGGTCACTCGGGGGGGGGGGAGAGATGTGGTTGCACTAAAGAAATGGTTATGTTACCGTTTGAGTTGATAGATCAGCAAGATAAGATTGTACGCGCACGCACAGCCTCCTCAAACTCAACCTCACTGTGTCCATCTGCCCTCTGCCTCTCCCCATCTGCCGAGCCAAAAGCCAAGCAAATCAAATCAAAGCTTCTGCATTTCCCAGAAGCCAGTAGACATCTGCTGCTAGGATTACCAAAATTCAAGAGGAGACTTCCCCCCCCACTCCAAACTTCTCAGATAACTGGCTGGCAAGGCTTTGCCCCCAGTAGTTAGCATAAGGTAAAGGTAAAGGGACCCCTGACCATTAGGTCCAGTCGTGACCGACTCTGGGGTTGCGGTGCTCATCTCACTTTATTGGCTGAGGGAGCCGGTGTACAGCTTCTGGGTCATGTGGCCAGCATGACTAAGCCGCTTCTGGTGAACCAGAGCAGTGCACAAAGATGCCGTTTACCTTCCCAGTGTGAGCCAGTGTGGTGTAGTGGTTAAGAGCGGTAGTCTCGTAATCTGGGGAACCGGGTTCGCGTCTCCGCTCCTCCACATGCAGCTGCTGGGTGACCTTGGGCCAGTCACACTTCTTTGAAGTCTCTCAGCCCCACTCACCTCACATAGTGTTTGTTGTGGGGGAGGAAGGGAAAGGAGAATGTTAGCCACTTTGAGACTCCTTACAGGGAGTGAAAGGTGGGATATCAAATCCAAACTCTTCTTCTTCTTCCCACCGGAGCGGTACCTATTTATCTACTTGCACTTTGACATGCTTTTGAACTGCTAGGTTGGCAGGAGCAGGGACTGAGCAACGGGAGCTCACCCCGTTGCGGGGATTTGAACCGCCGACCTTCTGATCGGCAAGTCCTAGGCTCTGTGGTTTAACCCACACATGGCAATTCCACCCTAAACACTTCACATGGATGTCCCCTTGGTGGAAAGCGTGGTTTTTAATTTTGAAGCTCTGAGATATTTGGAAACCATAGCTGGAATATCCAAGACATCTGGTAAATGTTCCCCGCTAATACACACTCATGCTGAGTGATTAAATCACGGCTTAAATCATCAAGAGAAAAACCCGGTTTAAATTGGGGATTTAAATCAAGTTCCCCATCGGTACGTTAAACATTTCCTAAACCAAAGTACCTGCTAATGAGCTAATAAAGCCATTGAAACAGGTTGATTTACAAATAAGCAGAGGCCTTTACATTACCCGCGAGAATAAGCCGATTCCTATGATTTCTTAAATTAATATTCCCCCTGCTTTTTGGTTAGTTTAGAAAATGGTATGCAATACATTGTCTGTTGTTTATTAGATGTATAAATTTGAGCCGGTTTGAATGCGACAGTTCGGCATAGCCAGCCAAATGCACATTCAGCTCTGTGTTCTGCTGGTGCTGCAGGATGGTCAGAACTGAAGGGGAAAGTATTTGTCCAGGGTTCCCTATCCAAACTCCAATTTGGGCATGAAACTGATGAGTCAGATCTTATCACATCTTGCTCAGGGGTAGGTAACCTCGTGTCCTCCAAATGTTAATGGATATGCAGTACCATCAGTCCAAGCCAGCATGGTCAATGGTCAGGGAAGATGAGAGTCCAGATTTTCATTTCTCATGATGGGTCTTCCAAGAATTAGGAAAGGGTGACAAATTGATCGTTTTGGTTTCTCTCAGTTTCTCCATTTTCCTGTCTTCAATTCAGTTCTCCACATTAGCTTGCAAGACGATCGAGATCCCAACAGATCTACAGGACAAGGATTTCGAGGTTCAAAAGCTCATCTTGCTTTCAGGCCGAGGCAGCCAGCGTTTGTCCACAGAAAGCTTTCTGGCTCATGTGGCCAGCAGGACTAAACCACTTCTGGCACAACAGAACACCATGACAGAAAGCAGAGCGCACGGAAACATTGTTTACCTTCCCACCACAGTGGTATCTATTTATCTACATGCACTGGCATGATTTCGAACTGCTAGGCTGGGACAAAGCAACAGGAGCTCATGGGGATTCGAACTGCCAACCTTCTGATCAGCAAGCCCAAGAGGCTCAGTGGTTTAGACTCAATCATCTAGTACAATGCAATGCAAGAATATGCAGCTGTCCCATACAGGGATTGAACCTGCAACCTTGGTGTTCTCAGCACCATGTTCTAACCAACTGAGCTATCCAGGCGATGTTCTCCCTTAGGCAATCTCCCATCCTGCCTGCTGCCTCCAAGCTCAGAAACAGAAATGATTTCCTGGAGAACAGGGGAAAGATGGAAAAGCAGAGCCAGCTCAGAAGCAGCTATTCTCTCACCGCTCCGCAGAGCATTCCTCCCCACCAACCCTGGCGCTCATCGGATGCGGTTGGAGATGGAAGGCCTTTGCCCCCAAAAAACCATTTCCAAAGAATATAAGAGGCTCAGATGACTTATGGGTTAGAAGTAGAAAAAATTGCAGCAAGACATGGGAAGCTTGCCTTCTTCACTCTCAAATTTCTCAACCCATTAAGCCAGGCTCTGTTTTTCTCAGGCCAGCCGGCCTTCCAAAACCAACTCTGCGAGGAAGGTAAAACAAAAATAAAAATCAGCCGAAAGGAAACATGGGAAGGGAGGAAGTTTGGGGGAAAGAAGCTACAAAGGCCCTTGAAGATGGATAGCTGCTGGATTCAGGCTCCTTGCGGAATTTAGGGACTCCATCCATCCAGGTACGGCATCTGCTGTCACGGCAGAACTGGGCTGTAGAAAGCCAGAGTTGGGAACTTCTCCCTTATGGCCAACTCTGCTGGAGCCTTTGCAGTGACTGGATCTGGCCACCTGAAAGCAAGGAAGCTGGGTCTGAAACAGGGAGGAGCTCCAGATAAGCTGGCGAGGAGATGTTGGAGAGGGCGGAGGAAAGAGAGGAGGAAAGTAATCATCCACACAGCTGTTTTCGCCATATGCCACAGGGAAAGAGAAGGGCAGTGGGGGGGGGACAAAAGAAAGAAGCAGCCCACGCCCAGCCCATTTGCAGTGAGCCAACACAATGCAAAATATTTTGCAGGTCTGCACAGCAGCCGGCTCAAAGATAGGTCAACTGTGTTCCCCTTACCGGTGGGATGGTGGCTCTCAGGAAGATTCCAAATAACCACTGCTTGCATTCCTTTCCCGGAATCCTTAGGAACAGCCAAGGTCCATCAAAGCTCATCAAAATAGAAGGGCTGTAGGCTCCAGTGATGTAAGTCATGGGCCCTGCCTGCTAGCCTGCTCCCTAAAATATCACTGGTTTCGCCACCTCATGAGAAGAGAAGACTCCCTGGAAAAGACCCTGATGTTGGGAAAGATGGAGGGCACAAGGAGAAGGGGACGACAGAGGATGAGTTGGTTGGACAGTGTTCTCGAAGCTACCAGCATGAGTTTGACCAAACTGCGGGAGGCAGTGGAAGACAGAAGTGCCTGGGGTGCTCTGGTCCATGGGGTCATGAAGAGTTGGACACGACTAAACAACAACAATATATAGGGTACCTACATTCTGCATGGACTGGTTGCCTGGCAACATGTGCAAATGGCTTGAGATACCTATTAGGTCCATAAATTACCGTATAGCATATATTCAACACAAAAAACAGCGGCAATTTGTTGTTGACAAAGGACAGCTGGACATATGAAGGGCCCCATTACCGTCAGTAGCTTAGGGCCTCATCAAACCTAAATCCGGCCCTGGAGACAGAGTAGGTCCGTCAGCAAGCCTGGTGCCTGAAGCCAGCTGCCCACATAGAGCATATCTCTCAGGATCCTGCCATCTTCCATTCTGCAGATGTGACCAAGCCAGCTCAGGCGTAGCTGAGACAAGAGTGCGAATGTGCCGAGAATGTGGGAGAGGATGAATTTGAATGGATTCATTTAGACGTAAGAAATCTGGAGGTTTTGAAGTGGGGGATACGGGTCGTTTACACACCATACATTTAAAGCACACACACCCCTTCAAAAGAGTACTGGGAATTGTAGTTCTCCCCTTGCAAAGCTACAATTCCCAGCACCCTTAACAAACTTAGCATCGCATGACATCTGTTAGAACCCCTCCTGTTTAACCTTTCTTACACTTAGCCTTCAGTTGGCTACAATTTGCAGGTATGTGGAGAGTTTGTGCAGAAGATGGTGAGGAACTGTCAGGGAACTGCCATCGGAGGAACAGGTGGGGAAAGGGATCGTGGAGGCTGGGAGGGACTCAGCAGCGGAAGCAGGGACCAGCAGGGGGAGAGGTGAGTCTTTGGTGGAAGGTCTCATGGATGCTGAGAGAGACTCAGCAGCTAAAGCAGGAACCAGCAGAGAAAGAGGGGGATCTCTGAGGGAAAGCGAGCAAGGGGGAGGGCTCAGGGACACGTCCAGCGAGGACAGTGTGGAGGTGTCTGAAGCTCCCATAGGGAGACCCATTCCTCGCCGGAAGCTGTCACGACGCGAGTCCAGAAGACGTGTTTCCGTTAAGGAGCTTTTATGCTGGAAACGATTCCGAAAACCACCACTGTCGGAATCTGCAAGTGATTAGAGCAGACATGTCTGAGGAACTCCGTCACAGACAGAGGTTGGTGGATTTGCACAAACTCTGAGGGACTACGATTTTACGCACAAGCAGCTCATCATCCCATCACAGCATTCCGACAGTCTTTGTAAGCTGTCTGTGCAGGAGAAGGCATCATGAGCGACCCAGCCGGAACCGGAGAAGCAGGAGTTGGAGCAGGTCCAAGCTTGGAAGAAAGGTACCGAGCGTTGGAAATCCAACTGGCGCTGCAGACGGCGAGGCTTGAGGAGAGAAGGGCTCAGGATGCAGACAAAAAGGGGAAAGCCACCCAGTTCACCAGAAAGGTACCAGGATTGGTGCAGAAGTTTGGGGGGGACCCCAAGGACTACCATGCCTTTAGGACAGAGATGCAATATGCCCTCAATGTGCAGTTTGATGAATTCCCTGATGAGGAATCACGAGTGGCTTTCGTGATTGGGCATCTTGAAAGGGGGGCGAGGGACTGGGTTAGACCCCTGATGGCAACGAATAATGACGTCCTAAAGGACACAATGAAGTTCTTTCGTGCGATGGATTTGATGTTTTCCAGCGATATTGAGCAGGGCGTGGTCCGCAGACAGTTAATGGCTTGCAAACAGGGGAGCCGATCTGTCCGTGAGTATTGGACTGAGTTCACCATGCTGGTTCATAGATTGGGGTGGGATTTATCGGCGGAACCCATTCAAATGCTATTTGAAGAAGGTCTTGCTTCGGCTGTGAAAGACGAACTTTCCCGGAGTCCCAGGGCGGCTTCTATGGATCAGCTGACCAAAGCTGCGCTGACCATAGGAGTGCGCCAGGAGGCGAGAGCCTTGGAGAGGCGGGAAGGGAAAGGGGAACGGTGGAAGGAGTTCCGCATTCCAGACATTCCAGAGCCAACTTTCCCGCCGGCGGAGCCGATGGAAATCGGAACAGCGCGCGCGCGCGCAATTTCAAAACCCAGTGAGGGGGGAAAGAAGGATGGAAAAGGCGCCCGGAAATGCTATCTCTGCCAACAGCCAGGTCACTTTGCCAGAGTCTGCCCCCAGAGGAAGGAATGGCAAGGGATGGTGGGAGCTGTGGAGGGAGGAGTGGAGGAAATACCGGAGCCAGTAAAAGCCAGCGCCTGGCTGCCACCGTCGGGGCACAGCAGCCAGGCCAAAGAGCAGTGAAAGTGCCCAAGCCAGAACCTCCTAAACCTGCCCTAGTGATAGAAGTGTCACTAGAGCTGCAAAACGGCTACCCTCTAAAGATAAAGGCGCTGTTGGACTCAGGCAGCTCCTGCAATTTTATGAGCAAAGAGTTTGCAGCTGAACACCAGATACAGACGATCCCTTTAAGCAACCCCCTGCAGGTGACCACGATCGATGGCAGGGAGCTGTTGGGAGGAGAAGTCAGCTTGCAGACTGTCCCAATGATAATGAAGGTGGCAAGGCACACCGAACTGATAGCGTTTAATGTGGCCACCTTGGGAGGGGCTCCTATTATCTTGGGGATGAGCTGGCTGGCGTTACATGATCCGCTGGTGGGCTGGCATCAGAGAGTGGTTTCTTTTGGTTCCGCACATTGCTTAGAACACTGCAGGGGAGGAAAGGGTTCAGCAGGGGCCCAAGCTACCCTAGCAGGGACGGAAGTAACGGAGCAGGTGAAGGTACCATGACAATACGCAGATCTCAGCGACGTGTTCAGCGAAAGGGAAGCTGACCAACTACCCCCGCATAGACCCTTTGACTGTCAAATCAATTTACTCCCTGGGGCACAGCTCCCTGTAGGCAAGCTGTACGCCATGTCAGACAGAGAGATGCAGTTGTTAAGAGAGTTTGTGGACAAGAACCTGAAGCGAGGTTTCATCAGAGAATCCCGAGTGGTGGGAGGCAGCCCAGTGTTTTTTGTGGATAAGAAAAACACGGACAAGCCGAGACTTGTGTGTGACTTCAGGGCTTTAAACGCAGTGTCAGAACCAGCGGCCTTCCCTATGCCCAGGATTGACGACATTTTGGACAGGGTGCGGAAGGGAAAGATTTTTACAAAGCTGGACCTCAGGGGGGCGTACAACCTGATACGCATAAGGAAGGGGGATGAATGGAAAACCATCATGTTCACCCCTTTGGGGGCCTTTGAATATTTAGTGATGCCTTTCGGCCTACAAGCAGGCTCGGCGTGCTTCCAATCTTTTATGAACCATGTACTGGGGTCTTTGCTTTACAAGAATTGCGTGGCCTTCCTAGATGACGTGCTGGTGTATTCTGAGAATGAGGAGCAGCATGTGAGAGACGTCAGAGAAGTGTTAAGCAGGCTGCAAGCCAACCGGCTGTGGGTGAAACTGGAGAAGTGTCAGTTTCATACCAAGGAGGTGGAATTCCTGGGGTACCGCCTGTCAGACAAGGGATTGGCTATGGATCCCGGGAAGGTCCAGGCAGTGCTGGAATGGAAAACACCCAAAACAAAGAAGGATGTGCAGAGGTTTCTAGGGTTTGGGAACTTTTATCGTAAGTTCATCCGAAACTTTGCTCACCTGACGGCGCCTATTACAGACTGTCTCAGCAGTAAGAAGAAATTCGCTTGGACTGAGGAGGCGGAGCGAGCATTTGAGGAGCTGAAAAGGGCCTTCGCCTCTGAAGAACAACTTCTACATGTGGATTTACAAAAAAAAACTGAGAGTCGAAACAGACGCATCAGACAGAGCCATAGGGGCGGTGCTTCTTCTGCAGCCAGGGAAGGAGGAGTCAGAATGGAGACCGTGTGCCTTTTTTTCGCGAAAGCTGAACAAATCCGAGAGGAATTACACGGTGTATGACCGAGAATTACTTGCCATTCATGAGGCTTTCCGGAAGTGGAGGCACCTGCTAATTGGCGCACAACATAAGGTGCAAGTGTGCACTGACCACAAGAACCTAGAGTATTGGAGAACGGCACGAGTGCTCAACCAACGGCAGTTGAGATGGGCCCAGGAGTTCTCCAAATTTAACTTTGAGATTTGTTACGTGCCAGGCCCAGAGAATGTTAGGGCGGACGCTCTCTCACGCAAACCTGAATATTTGGAGGGGGAGGGAGCACCCGAAGAAAAACATGTCATTCCAGAGGACCGCTGGGTGTGTGGGGCGGCATTGGTGGGGCAAAGAGAACTGGTAGAGGGAACGGTGAATGATGAATATGCCCAGGACAAGCTCAGGGGTCTCAGGAGGGAGGGAGATAAACCCGGAGGTTTTGAGGAGAGAAATGGGGCGTTGTATTATAAGGGAGCGTTATATATACCAGAAGGAGAATTGAGGGGAAAGGTACTCAAGCAGCTGCACGATAGCCCCACAGCGGGGCATTTTGGGCAACACAAAACCATGTGGCTGGTTACCAGGGAATTTTGGTGGCCCAAGGTCAGGGAAGATGTGCGGGAGTATGTGAGAGGGTGTGACCAATGCCAGCGAGCCAAAGGGGAGAGGCGGGCGCCGGCGGGGTTATTAGAACCGCTACCCACACCTGAAAGACCATGGGAAGCAGTGGCAATAGATTTCATGACTGATCTGCCAAAATCCAGAGGGAAAACAGCCATCATGGTTGTGGTAGACCTTTTAACCAAAATGGCCCACTTTATAGCCTGCTCACATGCTGTCACGGCAGAAGAAACAGCTAAATTGTTTGTAGAAAATGTGTTTAGGTTGCATGGCACCCCCTTGAGGGTGGTTTCAGACCGCGGGAAACAATTTACTTCCAGGTTCTGGAGGAAGCTCATGAGCTTACTGCATGTAGAGGTCAATTTTTCGACTGCCCGGCATCCTGAAACCAACGGGCAGGCGGAAAGAGCCAATGGCATCCTCCAGCAATATTTGAGGTGTTATGTCAATGACAGAGAGAATGATTGGGTGGAGAAGCTGGCGTTGGCGGAATTTGCCTACAACAATGAGGAGAACGTGTCCACAGGGATGAGCCCCTTTTTGGCTAATTACGGGTGCCATCCCCGGGCTTTCCCAGGGGGGGAAGGGGAGAACTGGAGCGTTCCAGCTGCCGAACAGTTCGTAGAAGAAATGGAAGCGATCCATCGCCAGCTCCAACTCAACTTAGATAGGGCCAAGGAGGAATATAAGAGGCAGGCAGACAAAAACAGAAGAGAAGGTGAAACCATTAGGGTGGGGGACCAGGTGTGGCTGTCAACCCAAGGGTTACCATTCAAAGGGGGTTGTAAGAAGTTAAGACCCAAAAGATTGGGTCCCTTTGAAGTCACGCAACAGGTCAAGCCAGTGGCTTTCAGACTCCGGTTACCGAACCACATGAAGCTGCACCCAGTTTTCCAC
Source organism: Podarcis vaucheri (assembly GCF_965113315.1). Classification (NCBI taxonomy): domain Eukaryota; kingdom Metazoa; phylum Chordata; class Lepidosauria; order Squamata; family Lacertidae; genus Podarcis; species Podarcis vaucheri. The sequence goes on from NC_138751.1 coordinate 35,774,750, forward strand.
AGGTCGTTGCTGTCACCGTATAACGGGGACAGAGAAGGGAGGGTCACTAGGGGGCCAGCAATGGAGGAAAGGGAACACAGCTACCATGTAGCAGAGATCCTCGATTCCAGGTGGAAGGGAGATCAAGTAGAGTATTTGGTAATGTGGGAAGGGGAGCCGGAGTCGGAAAACACCTGGGTCATGGCAGAGGATGTCAATGACGAGGTTTTAATAGAAATTTTTCATCAGAGGTTCCCACGTAAACCTCAGCCGGTGGCGAGGTTCCGGAGGGAATACTTTGCCACCACCGACGAAGAAGAGGAGTTGGAGGGGCTCACAGATTCCGAGGAGGAGTATTCAGCGAGCCGAAACGATGACCGATGGAGGGAAATGTTCGAGACGTCTGAAGATGAAGAGGATTCTTTTTGGGGTTTTACCTCTTCACCGCCCAGAGGAGAGGGAACGGGAGGGGGTGAAGGGGGCCCTGGAGGGGAGGTGGATGTCAGGGAACTGCCATCGGAGGAACAGGTGGGGAAAGGGATCGTGGAGGCTGGGAGGGACTCAGCAGCGGAAGCAGGGACCAGCAGGGGGAGAGGTGAGTCTTTGGTGGAAGGTCTCATGGATGCTGAGAGAGACTCAGCAGCTAAAGCAGGAACCAGCAGAGAAAGAGGGGGATCTCTGAGGGAAAGCGAGCAAGGGGGAGGGCTCAGGGACACGTCCAGCGAGGACCGTGTGGAGGTGTCTGAAGCTCCCATAGGGAGACCCATTCCTCGCCGGAAGCTGTCACGACGCGAGTCCAGAAGACGTGTTTCCGTTAAGGAGCTTTTATGCTGGAAACGATTCCGAAAACCACCACTGTCGGAATCTGCAAGTGATTAGAGCAGACATGTCTGAGGAGCTCCGTCACAGACAGAGGTTGGTGGATTTGCACAAACTCTGAGGGACTACGATTTTACGCACAAGCAGCTCATCATCCCATCACAGGAACATAACAACAACAACAACAACAATAATAACAATAATAATAATAGTAATAATGATGATATTTGCACCCTGCCCATCTGACTGGGTTGCCCCAGCCACCCTGAGCGACTTCCGACATACATAAAAACATAATCAAACATTACACCTTAAAAGGCTTCCCTATTTACTCACCTCCTTGACATCTGACAGGGTGGGTGCCACTGCCAAGAAGGCCCTTCAGCTGTTGCTGGACTTCCAACTCCTATCACTCCCAGCCAGCAAGGAATGCTGGGAGTTGTAGTCCAGCAACAAGTTTATCCCATCCTTAGCCTAAAATAATCCCTCTGTTTCAAAATTCCAAACACAAATGCGGAAAGTCGCAAAGCTGGACGGCTGCCGAACTCAGAATACTTGTCCACATTTTCGTTTCAGCTCTAGAAGTGGAAGCCCTCGCGCATTTAAGGCCTTGTGCTTATTCCCGCCTGGTTTCCTTCAAAGAGCAAGTCACTTCCCAGGTCTGAAGGATTAACAGGACACAGACCCCCCCAAAGTCCGGGTTGATTTTTTTATGAACAAGGCAGGCTGCCGTGCCTCACTAAACACACGCTTCGCAAATCGCTCCCCTCTCCCTCAGGTCGAGGAGGAAAAACGTGACCAAATAAAGCCATCAGCGGTTGTGGCCTCCTCCAGCTTCGACATCACCTGAAGGAAAGCAGACTTTGAGACGGTCTCTCAATTCCACTCTGGCTTCTGTAGAGGGATCAGGGCCGCTGGTGTCAGAGCGTTTATTGGGATATAAAAGTCTCCCGAGCAGCAGAAAGGAGGAGGAAGGTGTCCTGGAAAACATCGCTGCACAGAGCATAACAGCTGCCACATTTCCAGGGTTGGCGTGCAGAGTGGATGCCCGGTTAAACTGACTCTGCCCGAGCGAGGGCCACTGGGAGGTGAAACAGCCACAGAACTGGGGCTCTGTGGGAAATTTAGATCCAAACTGCCCAGTCCCTCTCTCAGCACGGCTATGGCTCATCTCCACTGCAGGCAAGATCGCTGGTGCCCGCTGTTGTAAGAGAGGGGCCACCAAAGGAAGCGTTTATGAGGGCTCTTTCGTACCCTGACTAGCATCGTCTCAAGCTCATAGGATGCACTGACATGAATGAGTGTGGCAGGATTCAAATTGCATTAAAAAGAAGAGAGAGAGGATACAGATTTGCAGAAAATGTGCACGTGCTAATTCAAGAACAGGGAATCCTTTTCAGTCAGAGGATCACATCAGAGACAGATTTAGGGGAACACGATTGGTTCGCCCACCCTGGGTGCTGTGCATAGCTGTCAACTTACAGATTTGAAAATAAGGGACCAGCAGCCTCAAAAATAAGGGATCAGAAGCCAAAATAAGGGATTTTCCTAGCACAGGTACGTTCAACTTCTGAGCCCCTCCAAGCCAAAGGCAGAAAGCCCAGCCAGCAGCCAAGTGAAGCGGTGGTTCCCACAGCGCAGCAACCCGGCAAAGGGGATGCAGCAAGGAAAACCACTGTCACCTCTCCGCTGGGAAGCGCTGAGCAAAGGCAACACAGCCGATTTGATCGGCACAAGGCATGCAAGCTCCACCCTCCAGTCATTCTTAGACTCCTTATTGGGTGAGCAACGCAGCCAAGCAACACAGTTGGAGCCTCCCTCCTCCCTGGCCGGCAGGGAGGGAGGGAGAGGAGCTGTTTCCTTTGAAACCTGGGAAGTTTAAGGGACATCATCAATAAGGGACAGCAGCGGGACACGGCGCTGGGATAAGGGACTTTCCCGCCAAATAAGGGACAGTTGACAGCTATGGTGCTGTGCCATGAGGACACTGCAAGAATAACAAACAACAGAAGGCAAGAGGCCGAATTTTGGTGTTGCGCAGGGTGGCATTGAAGTTTAAAAGCCCAAAGTCGCCACTGGCCACCTACCCTTCTGCGAGATCGCAGCCCGGGGGGGGGGGGAGCTTTTTGATGGGGGAATCACACTGCAAAACTGCAAGAGGGCATGGCAGCCAAAATGCCCACCATTATCTCATGATCTTTTTTTAAAAAAAAAATGTCTCAGTTTTTCTGGAACACTTGCAAGGTATGTATTAAGGATTCAGTCCACCTGCTTTGTAGGTTTCCGTGAAGATTTTAGAAAACCCTACAAAACTAATTCAGTGAGAGGGAACTCAGAACGAGACCAAAGAACTTAACATCCACACATCCCACAGGGGATGTTAGCATCTTCAGCTATGTGCTGCTCCAGCCAGAGAAAACACAGCAGTTTTACAGGTTTACAAGGGATGGCAGGAAAATGCACATTGCTAATTTCAAGGCCAAATCGCATTCGCTAGAGAACCGATTTTCTTTCTTTCTTTTTTAAGAATCAGATCAGGCTACTTCTGCTAAGCCTCTGGTTCCTGCCTCCCACGCAGCCAGGCCCAAATAATTAACTTCTTTGCACCTCCAGGCCTGCGTGGTAATTCAGACCAAATTTACATGGTAACGAGGTCTCCCCTCGGAACGAAGCCATGCCACTGAAACAATTCGGCCGACAGCACTGCTCCAAGCATTTTCAGCTCAAACGTATTTTGGTCAGCGGTGGAGTAAATGCTGAAGTACAGGCACGTTTCAGCACAACCCCAACAGCCGCATCCCTTCTAAGGCTGCACAGAATAAAAAAAATGCATTTTTTTGACCAACAAAGAGATTACAATTTGAATGCCAAGCCAACTTTTCGCTTTGCTTAACATCCAACTTGAGGTTTTCAGTTTGTTTTCTGTTTTGTTTTTACAATTAAGCAGTATCTAAATTTTATGAAACAAAAATAAATAGAAACGAAGAGGTCTGGGGCATGCAGACACTTCCTCCCTATTTTGTGATGTTTCAGTTTATCATAATTTGTGTGTGTGTGTGTGTGTGTGTGTGTGTGTGTGTGTGTGTGTTTGAAACAAAAGTGACATTTTAAACCCAGTAGCACTGCATGGCAATGTAACCTGCCTCTTCCTCTGCTTAGCTTATTCATTGTCCTCTTGTAAAAAAGTGTATTTATTTCATATGTGGAGGAGTGGCAAATAGCAGACCATCAGATGGCATCGCTGCTGCTGCTGTGAGATAAACATTTCATAGCAATGTGAGATCCGTTTTCAGGGCGCTTGTGACGATGATGATTGTGACGATGACTGGCAGGGTGGGGTTTCCTGGCAGTTCTTGGAATGCTGTGCCCAGTTCTGGTACCTCATTTTTTAAAGACCTTGACAAACCTGGCAGGATGAGGAGAGGGGTGTGGCAAACAAGGCCTATGGGAAGCGTGGGTGGCGCCACGGTCTACACCACTGAGCCTCTTGGGCTTGCCGATCAGAAGGGCAGCGGTTCAAATGCCCGTGACAGAGTGAGCTCCCGTTGCTCTGTCCCTGCTCCTGCCAACCTAGCAGTTCAAAAGCACGCCAGTGCAAGTAGATAAATAGGTACTGCTGTGGCGGGAAGGTAAACAGTGTTTCCATGCCCTCTGGTTTCCATCATGGTGTTCCATTGCTCCAGAAGTGGTTTAGTCCTGCTGGCCACATGACCTGGAAAGTTGTCTGCGGAGAAACGCCGGCTCCCTCGGCCTGAAAGTGAGATGAGCGCCGCAACCCCATAGTCGCCTTTGACTGGACTTAACCGTCCAGGGGTCCTTTATCTTTTATAAGAAACGGTTGAAACAGCAGGGCTTTTTCAGCCTGGGGAATACTGCCAGCTTCAACAATCTGAAGAGTTCTCCTGCAAATGACAGGGCAGACTTGTTCCACCTGTTGCCCCGGAGGTCGGAACCAATGGGTGGAAATTGCAAAGAAGCAGATTTTGCAGAATGGTTACGAGAAACTTCCTAGCAGTGGGAGGTGTTGGGTTGTAGACCAGATTGCCTGATATGTGATGATGCTCTCCTTTGTTAAAGGTGCTTGAGCAGAGATTGGAGGGCCACCTGTCAGAGATACCAGAGTTGCACAATACCTGCACTGGGCAGAGGATGGGTCTAAGGTCACTTCCAAACCCATAATTCTAAGTGATGCCTTTGATTCATTGAGCCTGTTTGGCATTCCCATACACTCCCAACTGTCCCTATTTATCAGGGTTCACCCTTTTTTCTGGAAAGGTCCCTGGAAGTTCTCTATTCCTGGTTTTTGCCAGCTGAACCACAGGTGAAATGCTCAAGGAGCCCAGGAAAGATGTCAAGCACACGCCGCAATGAAACTCACCTTGAAGGCTGAGAAACCAGAATATGGATGGTGGTGGGCATGTTTGGGACATCCTTTGAAGCCTTCAACCTCAAGCTGAACCCATTGTTTTCTAGAAGACCTGAGAAGATGTACTCCATAGACCAATATGATATGTGTTTTGAACATGGAAATAGAATTGTGGAAACAGTGTATGTTCAGAATTAAACCCTCCTGGAAGTCAGAGGTGTTCTCTCTCTCTCTCTCTCTCTCTCTCTCTCTCTCTCTCTCTCCCTCTCCCCCTCTCTCTTCCTCTCTCTCTCTTTCTCTCTTGGAGCTTTTGGGTAGAATATTACCAACATCCTTCTCCTTATATCTTCGCAAGTGGAAGTATTTAGGGTTTCGCTTTAAGAAGCAGCAGCAAAACTTCTATTCAGACCAGGGATGGGGCAACCTGTTCTCCACTAGATGTTGTTGGAAAACAGTCCCCATCGTCCTTGATGGTTGGCTATGCTGGCTGGGACTGATGGGAGTTGGACAACAACAACCTGCAGAGAGCCACAGGTTCCCCATCCCTGATTTCGGGAGAAGGAGGTTTTCAGAGGGGCCCCCACCGCAGCCTGGGAAAGTGAGGGAGAGAGACAATGAGAACCATATGAAACCAGGGAAAGGGGAACTATATAAAAATGGTGGAGTGATTATCTAGGGGAGGTGGCAGACAGCTGGAAGAAAGCAGAAGTGAATGACAGGTGTGTCCTTGGCAGGCGTGTTTGCTGCGTTAGAGACGCTTTTCAACGGAGGGAGCCAGGAAGCCACTTGCACCATGAGTGTGGGGAAGAGAGGGAGATGTTCTGCAGCATGCAGGATGGATGGACTGAACCTAAGGGAATCAGGTTTTTAATGGAGTTGGACTAGGGACATCTCAAGCGTCCTACCAGATGACAGCCACAAGGAAAGAAAATAGGGTTTTCCACGAATCAAGTACCGTATTTTTCGCTCTATAAGATGCACTTTTTCCCTCCTAAAAAGTAAGGGGAAATATCTGTGCATCTTATGGAGCGAATGCAGGCTGCACAGCTAGCGCTGAAGCCAGAACAGAAGAGAGATTGCTGCGCAATGATCCCTCTTGCTGTTCTGGCTTCTGGGATTCAGAATATTTTTTTTCTTGTTTTCCTCCTCCAAAAACTAGGTGTGTCTTGTGGTCTGGTGCGTCTTAGGGAGCGAAAAATACAGTAAGGGTGTTTAAGGAGATAACAGAAATCACTGGGTTAAAGCTGACCAAAAGTTCAGAAGTAGCATTATTATCAATTTACGATGGGGTGGAAGGTTCACGGGCTAGGAAGGACTTGCTCACAAATTTATTGACATCTGCACCAATTATGATAGCTAGGAAGTGGAAGGGGTGAGCAGAATGCAAAATGGAAGTATGGTATAAAGAGGTGTGGGATATAGCTATTAATGATAAATTAACATGTGCCATTAAGGTAAGGAATACGCAGAATAAATTATTTTGAGGAGATATGGAAAGTGTTGTAGAATTTGTACTGTTAGAACAGAAAGGGGTCAAACCATCACAAGAGGTGTTGAGATTTTGGGAGGTTGGATAGTTACAATGGAATGGTCTTGGTGGTGGGGTGCACATTTTAATTCTTATTTATTTATTTATGATTATTACTTTGTCAAAATAATAAAATAAAATAAAGAAGAAGAAGCAAAAACATGCATCCATGTACCATTTTACAATTCTGTCTCTTTTCTTGCTCTTTTAGACTGGTGACTGGTGCCCATGGCACTTTCTCAAAATTAAAAATGTGCCCACTGGTGCCAGCTTAAAGCGTCAAGGCCTGATTTCTTAGCCTAGGATAAAAACCCTTCTGTTTTCACCTCCAAACCTTTCAGGGGAGCATTTGCAACAGTTTGGCACCATTTTTGAGTGAATTGCATAACGTCAGATTTTTGTGTGAAATTCTGACCCTGCGGGTTAGGGATATTTTAAAAAAAAATAGGTTGGTTGGTTGCGCTAGTGACTCATAATATCTCCCTGGTTGTCATCATCTCTGGTGCCTCAGATCAATAGGGCGACAGAAGAGAAAGAGAGACCAAGAGAGATTCCTTTTGGACACCCTTTTCCAATCCATCCATCCATCTATCTATTTACCGTATACCCACACAAACAAAACACACATAATATGGACTGTTTCAAATCTAATAAATGGCATTGCTTTTAAACCATCAAGATGACTGGACAAAGTGCTTTAGGGCAATTACAGGGGTTGTGAGATTTAGTCAATCCCTGGACCCTGTTTTGCAGTTGGGTCAAAGAGATTAGCCAAGCTGCGCATGCAGCTTTGAAGGATAACCAGGGGGGGCGAAAGGTCTTGTGTCAAAACCATGGTTCCAATTTGTGGGTCTCCTCAAAGCATTTGTTCAGTTGCTCGCGCCCACCCAACCCGCACTGATCCTGTATCGCACATGTACGTACCTCTCACCTTCACTGCAATCACAGGCTCAGACTGAAGCTTAGAAACCAGACTCTATTGATTAGAGCTGATTTGCTGATTTGCAACTTCTGACCTCTCGGGGTTAGATCGTGAACTCTAACCAAAAGCGAGTGCGTGCATCTGCGTGGAAGATTAACAAGAAGCCAAAGGGCTGGGGGAGGCAGAGACAGAGAGAGGGAGGTGGGGATAGTAGAAAGAAGAAGGGAGTTAAGCAAGAAAATATTTATTACCAAGCAGTCCCATAGCAACTTGGAAACAAAACACTTTGGTAAGCAGGTGAAGATGGTAAAGTGACTCATCGCCCAGATTTTGCCTGTGGGCATCACTCACGGCTGACCAGGGATCTGAGGAACCTGCAATTCCAATATGTAGGGTACGCCCACAGGGATATCCTGCTTCACTAAGAACTAGGGGTGAGGGAGAAATTCGTTTCGGTTCACATTTAAAGGCAAAATAAATTGCACTTTCCGGAACCATGCACCAAACTTCAAAATCTGCACTTCTCTGAATTTTGTGATGCCATTCTCCAGCCAGGTAATGTGTACAGAAACATGTATATTGGAGTATAATGACTGCATATAAATGCAGGTGGCACTGTGGTCTAAACCACTGAGCCTCTTGGGCTTGCTGATCGGAAGGTCAGTGATTCAAATCCACACAATGGGGTGAGCTCCCATTGCTCTGTCCCAGCTCCTGCCAACCTAGCAGTTCGAAAGCACACCAGTGCTAGTAGATAAATAGGTACCGCTGCGACGGGAAGGTAAAGGGCATTTTCGTGCGCTTTGGTTTCCATCACGGTGTCCCATTGCGCCAGAAACGGTTTTGTCATGCTGGCCACACGACCTGGAAAGCTGTCTGTGGACAAACACTGGCTCCCTCGTCCTGAAAGCGAGATGAGAACCGCAACCCCATAGTCGCCTTTGACTGGACTTAACCGTCCAGGGGTCCTTTACCTTTTTACCTTTATAAATGCATATACCATTAAAATAACATGCATAAAGAAACACATTGTATTAGGTGAAATTGCTTTGCAAAATGTGTACATTAGGCAAAACTGCATAGAAAAATGTCTGTCCTGGGATAAATTCACAATAAAGCACAGCGTGTTTTTTTCCATAACGCAAACTAATTTGGAAATGTGGAGAAGTGAATTTAAGATTGAAAAATGAGAATCTTGAGAGAAATCAAGTTTGACAGATTCACCCATCCTTACTGAGAACAGAGGATTACATCATTTGACCAGGCATTAACTTTGAGCTACGGCTTAGTCTCAAATAGGTTATGGTTTTCAATGCCAGGGAGCCAAACATGATGTATGGAGTGAATTTTTCAGCAAAGGCAGGCTGTTTTCCTGTTCTACAGCCTACTAGGTCTGAGAGGGGAGAGCAGGCATCTTCCAAGTCAGAAAATACCTTAACTGGAATCAAATTAACACCTAGAACACATGCAGCACCTCTGAGCATAGAGGGCCCCTGAGCATGTGAAGAGTGCTTTTCCTTCACACCAAGACAAAGCAAAACAAAAACAAGACACACAGAGACACATGTGCCCCATCCTCATTACAGAACATTATTTTTAAGGTTAAATAGTGCAACTTCCAGGTGTTGTTGACCCTCTGCAGGGCTTAGATTTGCCAATGTTGTTAAACAAATTAATAACTGGCTATTTGAAGCTTTATAGATACAGTAAGTTGTCTGGGGAGAAGTTAATACCAAGCACTTGCAAAGAGGAGGTGAAAATGAGAAGGGAAAAGGTCGTGTGGTGTTTTAACATCCACCCTAATCTCCTTATCTAAAGGGCCAGCTAAGGAGGTGTGAAAGTTCAGTTTCTGGGACCCACCTCTTGGCAAAGGGAAACGAAAACTCATTAGAGTGTTTGTTCTCAAAACAGGCCCCCGGGCCATCTCTGCTTCGCCAGAAAACTGAGACTCACAAAGCTGATCCCCACAGATCAGCAAAACGTCCATGTTGCTTAAATGGAGGCAGATGGACTGTATCCGTCCGACGGGCCTCTCTAGGAGTGCCAGAGCCCCTGCAGCTGACAGGAGTCAGGAGCTTTGGGGAAGAGTGACGGGTTGTACCCAGATTTTGGCAGCTCTGGCTCTTGTGAGGGAGAACAAGGCAAGGCAGTTTTGTGCCTCAAACCATACCCCAGAGTGGTGGCTGACAGGCAGTGGGGGTGGAATTGTGCAAAGATGCTCTGCCAACTCTAAACAATGGTCTAGGAGATGGGTAGGCAAACTAAGGCCTGGGGGCCGGATCCGTCCCAATCGCCTTCTCAATCCGGCCCACGGACGGTCCGAGAATCAGTGTGTTTTTACATGAGCAGAATGTGTCCTTTTATTTAAAATGCAGCTCTGGGTTATTTGTGGGGCACAGGAATTCTTTTTTCCCCACTCCTAAATATAGTCCGGCCCCCCCACAAGATCTGAGGGACAGTGGACCAGCCCCCTGCTGAAAAAGTTTGCTGACCCCTGGACTCTAGGAAGAATGAGATCCAAGCAGTGCAGTCAACAATCCCAGCACACTGCCAAAAACATTTCATTGACAGTCTTCCTCGCCGCCATGAGGATGTCCAAACGTAAATCAGGCTCTCACCAAATAAAAACGAGCACTTTCAACTTTTACATACCTTAAACTTTGTCTTCATTTTTTTAAAGATGTGCTGAACCACAGGTGGGGAAACCTGTAGACCTCCAGTTATTTCTGGAATGTAACTCTCCCCGCCCCCTTCCTCAGGCATTGGCCATGCTGAATGGGGTTGATGGGAGTTCCTAGAATCGTAGAACTGTAGAGTTGGAAGGGACCCTGTGGGTCATCTAGCCCAACCCCCCGCAAGGCAGGAATCTTTTGCCCAAGGTGGGGCTCGAACCCACAACCCTGAGATTAAGAGGTTTGTGCTCTACTGACCAAGCTATCCACAGGGATAACAGTCCAGGAGTATCTGGAGGGCTACAAAATCTCCCCACTCTGGGCGGCTTCGAACAAAATATTAAAATACCTCAATGCATCAAACATTAAAAGCTTTCCTAAAGAGGGCTGCCTTCAGATGTCTTCTAAAAGTCTGGTAGTTGTTGTTTTCTCTTTGACATCTGGTGGGAGGGCATTCCACAGGCACCAGTACCAAGAAGGCCCTGTGCCTGGTTCCCTGTAACTTGGCTTCTCGCAGGGAGGGAACCGCCAGAAGGCCCTCGGCACTGGACCTCAGCGTCTGGGTAGAACGATGGGGGTGGAGACGCTCCTTCAGATATACTGGACCGAGGCCATTTAGGGCTTTAAAGGTCAGCATCAACACTTTGAATTGTGCTCGGAAACATACTGGGAGCCAAAGTAGGTCTTTCAAGACTGGTTTTATGTGGTCTCGGCGGCCGCTCCCAGTCACCAGTCTAGCTGCCGCATTCTAGATTAGTTGTAGTTTTGGGGTCACCTTCAAAGGTAGCCCAACATAGAGCGCATTGCAGTAGTCCAAGCAGGAGATAAGTAGAGCATGCACCACTCTGGCGAGACAGTCTTGGGGGCAGGTAGGGTCTCAGCCTGCGTACCAGATGGAGCTGGTAAACAGCTGCCCTGGACACCATCTCTACCCTAAATAGCTTCAGTCTCATGGGAGGCCTTCTGCAGGCCCTGGTAAGAGATGCCTTCTCCAAAATTAATGATTGTGCTGCAGGCAAGAAGGGCTTGCTCCGTGAGGCTTATTCAGCAAAGCTCCAGGTAAGGTTCTCTCCTCTCTTTGTAGGTGTAGAATCACAGAACTGGAGAGCTGGAAGGGACCAAGGGTCATCTAGCTCAACCCGCTGCGAGGCAGGAATCGAAGCAACAGATCAGCTATTTGCTTAAGGCAACTTCTCTAGCCCAGCTCAAAAAGGGCTTTTGGGTTAAATTTTTGGAGTGAGAATTCCTTTTGGCTCTCTTATGGGGTTTTCCCATTAAAAACAACAACACCGAATTTGTGTACTGCTTAATACATTCATATTGTCGATAAAAGCCAGACGTTAAACACAAATTGGGGTTAAATAATTTAATTTATAATATGAATTCTGGTGCTGGAGGAGACTCTTGAGAGTCCCATGGACTGCAAGAAGATCAAACCTAGCCATTCTGAAGGAAATCAGTGCTCTCTGGAAGGACAGATCCTGAAGCTGAGGCTCCAATACTTTGGCCGCCTCATGAGAAGAGAAGACTCCCTAGAAAAGACCCTGATGGTGGGAAAGATGGAGGGCACAAGGAGAAGGGGACAACAGAGACAAGATGGTTGGATAGTGGTCTCGAAGGTACCAGCATGAGTTTGGCCAAACTGCGGGAGGCAGTGGAAGACAGGAGGGCCTGGCGTGCTCTGTTCCATGGGGTCACAAACAGTCGGACACGACTAAACAACTAAACAACAATTTAAAAGGATATTTTTAATTTAAAAAATCAGCAGCTAAAAAAGCATACATTATAAAACAATATTACATATTAAAATGCACATCAACTTTACGTATCAGGGGGTTTGACATGCACACACCTGATTTATCTATTATGATGGGTATGTTGATGGATGCATTTTAAGTTTTTGCAGCTAATAATCCGAAACCCAAAGAAGAAGAGGTGTGCAATCCAGCGTGTGAAATTGAGAAAAGGTTGAGCCAGAGATTCACTATCTACTGCTGTGCCCAAGATCAATGAAAGTAAATTTCTGCCGCCACCCCGAAAAACCCCACAAGAAGCAAAAATTAATAATAATACCAGAGGCCACAGAGAATTGCTACTAAGAAAAAGGGAAGATCATAAACTGGCAGGTTTCATACAGAAAGGGCACAGCTAACAGCTGTGTGGCACCGCAAGGGGTGTTGTGAAATGGGATTGGTCTCTACAAGCCTTTTGTGGGAAGCCAAGAGTTTGGGCCAGGTTCTCTCTCTACCAGAACTTAATTTAAATTGGGGCTCCTTAGGCCTCAGACTCTGTTTTCAGTGCCGGATCTCAGCATCAAAACAGACAGTGGTTAATGTGGGGTAAGTGGGAGCAAGGCCCCCTTCATCGTCTGGGCTGAGGGAACCAACTTCCACTTGGCTCCTCCTCTTCCTCAACTGTTTGCAAACAAGTTGGTCGTCGTGAAAATGTTGCAACTTAAAGAACCAGTGTCTCTCAGTTTGCTTGTTTCCCTCTACCCTCCTCATCCCGTTTTCCTTTCGTGACTGTGCTCAAGATAGTCCCTGCCATCAGATCTATCTCATTTGTTACTGGACTTACTCAAACCACTTGGGAGACTGAAAGGTGTGGTAAAAACACTTTAAAGAAATAAATAGGTTCCATTTCTTTTGCATAATCCAGTTCTCTCTCTCTCTCTCTCTCTCTCTCTCTCTGTGTGTGTGTGTGTGTGTGTGTGTGTGTGGAGTTGCCTAATTCAGCCTTCTGCCTTCCAAACAACCTTGTGTGGACTTCAGGAGCTGGCAGCCTCTCAAAGCTTCTTCCTTTAGCCCCTTCCCCATTTCCCTACAAATCCTGGGTAAATAGAGTGGCTTTCTGCTGCCCTCTACTGTTGTTTTTAATCCAAAAACCAAGGACAGACTGCATTTTTCATTTGCAGCTAGGATTTGGGGATGAAATCTGTTTCCGTTTGCATTTCAATGTGACCAAATAATTGGTACTTTCCAAAACAATGCACAAACCAAAAGGCAGCCGTACTTCTGCAAATTTTGTGGTGCAGTTCTCCAACCGAAAGCACGTCCATGAGTATGCTAGGGGAAAGTGTGCGAAAGAGATGCATATTAGTAAAAATAGCATGACATCTGGAGAAATAGGGATGCGGGTGGTGCTGTGGGTTAAACCACAGAGCCTTGGACTTGCCGATCAGAAGGTCAGCGGTTCCAATCCCCGCGAAGGGGTGAGCTCCCGTTGCTCGGTCCCTGCTCCTGCCAACCTAGCAGTTTGAAAGCACGTCAAAGTGCAAGTAGATAAATAGGTACCACTCCGGTGGGAAGGTAAATGGCGTTTCCGTGCACTGCTCTGGTTCGCCAGAAACGGCTGTACGCTGACTCCCATGGCCAGTAAAGCGAGATGAGCGCCGCAACCCCAGAGTCCGCCATGACTGGACCTAATGGTCAGGGGTCCCTTTATCTTTACCTGGAGAAATATTTCGCAGGATGGGTATGTTGACGGATTTTCATGAGGCCATTTCTGTATACATAAGCAATTTGCAAATGGATGAAGGAATATTGAGGAGTGGGAAAATGAGAAGGTTAAATGCATAGCCTTGTCCATACCTGTTTGCAGCACAGCGGGGTCAGGGAGTGGTTTAATCTGCACCATACGGGATCTGTGCCTTTTTCTCCTGCTAAGCACAGAGGGCATCTTCATCTCCTGTTGTGGGCAGAGCCGGCCCACACATGAGGCAAGGTGAGGCAACTGCCTTGGGCGGCAGGATCCACAGAGGCAGCAGAGTTGGCTTCCTAGGAATGTATCTCCAGCTGCTGCCACTGGAGGCTGGATCTTGCACTTCCTATAGATCCCAACGCTGCCTCTATAGTGGACTCTTGGTGAACAGGAGGTGCTGCTGGTCTCCACCCACCGTACTTCCCAATACAGTGGTACCTTGGTTCTCAAACTTAATCCGTTCCGGATGTCCGTTGCAAAACCAAAGCGTTCCAAAACCAAGTCGCGCTTTCCCATAGAAAGCAATGTAAAATGGATTAATCCGTTCCAGACTTCTGAAAACAACCCCTAAAACAGCAATTTCACATGAATTTTACTATCTAATGAGACCATTGGTCCGTAAAATGAAAGCAGTAAACAATGTACTGCAGCCACACAATCTATCAAACAGTAGCTGAACTGGGTTCCACACAGTAACAAAAACAAAAACGCAAAATAAATAGCAAAAACAGACAGACCTCAGCGTAACACTCAAAACCGAAGTGTGGCACTCAAAATGGAGCACGTTCGACTTCCAAAAAAAGTTCACAAACCGGAACACCTAAGGGTTTGCAGTGTTTGGGTTTCAAGTTGTTTGAGTACCAAGGTAACACTGTATAGATCTTTATTCCCACCTCATTCCCTTGTAAGATTTCATTATTATTATTTTCCCCCATAATACAGTAAAATTTGAAACAGGAAAAGAAGTGAAAGGGACAACAGAAATAAAGAAAGGAAAGAGAGAAAGATGAATAAGATAAAGAAAGGAAAAGAAACATCAGCAAAAGATGCAAGAGAAGGACTTCCGATTTTCTATCGGCCGGTTATATATATAAATAGACAATTATTCAAAACCTTCCGTCCATGTGAACATCCGTCTTCTCCTCTTTCTGTTAAACAATATTTCTTTTAAGCCAAGGTGTCTCGGAATCATTCATTTCTTTTTCCTACAAAAAGTCCAAGACAGGTTCCCTAATTGTTAGTATAAATGCTAACCATATTTTATCTTTTAACTTTACCTCTATTAATCCCCACCACCACCATTATTCCATACTGGATAATACTAAATTCTTCCACCCATATCCACATCAAAGCCTCTCCATTGTGATCACGCATTGCGCCAGTATTCCATTTTTGTTTCGCGTTATAATCTGCTAGTTCATGTTCAGTTCCGTACGTTCCGTTCCATTTCCTGTTCTATTTCATTTCATAGAGTCATAAAATCATAGAGTTGGAAGGGACTCTGAGGGTCATCTAGTCCAACCCCCTATGATGCAGAAATCTCAGCTAAAGCATCCATGATAGATGGCCATCCAACCTTCAAGGAAGGAGAAGCCACAACCTCCTGAGCGTCTGGTTTCACTGTCAAACAGCTCTTGCCATCAGAAAATTCTTCCTGTCGTTTAGCCAGAATCTCCTTTCCTGTTGTGTTTACGATAGCATCCCAATCTCCTCTTCTGGGACTTTTCGTTTTCAATTTCCCCCCCAGTCTCTTTCCAAAGAGAGCACCATCACCTTAAGAGCATCATTCTCTCCAATCCAATCCAATCTGAAAGGAAATTATGTTCCAACCAAAGAAGAATAGCTGAATAAATTATGCGAATACTTGGAATTAGCTAAATTGACTGATTTGATAAGACAAAAACCAAAAAATATAATCCAGAAACAATGTAAATTTTTAAATGATTATTTATGTCGACAAAGATTAAATGTAAAGTATTGGTTGTGTTTCGAATAGATTTATGAATGATTTAGAAAATTTATTGATTAGAATATTTGTGTGAGATTGTATGGGGAAAATACAGAATAACAGATACAATCTTGCTTAAAATGTATATAGGAAGTGCAGTGTAAGCGATGGAGGTCAATCAATGAAATTTTATTCATATTTTCATATTGAGATATTTGTAGAATAAATTTGAGAGAAATTCTTCCAACTTTCCTTCTTCTTTTTCTCTCTATTTTTTCTTTTTTCCTTTCTTCTTTTTTCTCTTTTGTTCTTTTTTTTATTTGTGTTCTTATCTGAAATATGTATGTATGTATGTATTTGCAATATTTTGCTTACATTTTGTAATAATTATGTTAAATAAATTAAATTAATTTTTTTAAAAAAGAGCATCATTCTCTGAATCGACTCCAGATTGGGTGCAAAGTACTTCCTCTCTGCTAGAAGTAAAGAAAACCAGGACTGATTGAAAGGAGTTGGAGCTTAAAGTACAGTGGTGCCTTGGTTTTCAAACGTAATCCATTCCGGAAGACCATTCGAGTTCTGAAACTTTCAAAAACTGAAAACCCAATAGCCGACAGTTAGGCCTCAGGATCTTGCCCTCAGTGGAAGCTGTGTGACATGTTTGACTTCCGAGGCGTGTTCGAAAACCGAAGCATGTACATCCAGGTTTACGACGTTTGAAAACCGAAATGTTCATCAACAGAGACGTTTGAAAAATGAGGTACCACTGTAACTGAGAATATGACTCTGCTGTCACTGTTATGAGTTACTAAGTCTGGGATGGGAAACCTGTGACTCTCCAGCTGTTGTTAAGGCTACAACAGCGTGGTGTACTGGTTAAGAGCAGTAGACTCGTAATCTGGTGAACTGGGTTCGCATCCCCGCTCCTCCACATGCAGCTGCTGGGTGACCTTGGGCCAGTCACACTTCTTTGAAGTCTCTCAGCCCCACTCACCTCACAGAGTGTTTGTTGTGGGGGAGGAAGGGAAAGGAGATTGTTAGCCGCTTTGAGACACCTTTGGGTAGTGATAAAGTGGGATATCAAATCCAAACTCCTCCTCTTCTTCTTCTTCTTCTTCTTCTTCTTCTTCTTCTTCTTCTTCAACTCCCATCAACTCGGCTCATTAACCATGCTGACTGGAAGCTGATGGGAATTGCAGTCCGACAACATCTGAAGGCTCCCCACCCCTTCTCCTAGTAGAAGAGGTAAAAAAAGAGAGAAAAGAATATATAATGTATATTTTAAAAATCTATATTTAAAGGAATATATAATAATAAGTGAATAACAGCGGTGAGCCAGTCGTGGCTGCAGGGTCCTTGCTGGGAAGCGCAGCACCAAAGCTGTTCTGGGCTAATTTCAGACCCCCCCAAGTGTCCCTGTTTTCCAGGGACAGTCCTGGATTTGCAGAAGCTGTCCCAGTTTCTGAGTTGATCCTGGAATGTCCCCCTTTTCCTTAGGATATTGTCAGGGAACTGCCATCAGTGCCAGAGGGAGAGAGCAAGCTCCAGAGGGATCCCAGAGAGCGTCCCGGGATTGGGAGAGGCAGCCCATCTTCTGGGGAAGGGAATCAGCTTAGCTCCAGTGAAGAAGGGGGGCAGATGGGGGAATCAGAGAGGCAGTCACATGACTCCTTGCCAGGGACCAGTGGGGAGAGGAAGGGTCCTCCGCTGCCTACGCCCTCCTTGCGCAGAAGGCTTCCGCGCAGGGAGAGTAGGAGGAGACTGGGCGTCAAAGAACTTCTTTGCTGGAAGAAGTTTAAGAAATTCCCACTGACGGATTCTGCCAGTGATTGAGACAGCCACGAGTGAGTGGTTGTCCGGACAGGAAAGGTTCACTCAGGCAACCCAGCCAAGTGTTGCCACAGGCTTACGCACGAGGAACCCCTAGAACCATTACAGGTGTCTCTGTTTTCATCGGAGAAATGCTGGAGGGTATGGAGTTGTGAAACCCCCAGCCAAGGAGATAAGTAACTATACCACCTTTTGAAGAAGTCTGACGGCAGCCCTGGATAGGGAAGGTTTTTAAAAAATAATAATAATGTTTTATCGTGTTTTTATATACAATCGTATTTTGGATCCCGAACAAATTGGCTCCCGAACGATCAAAACCCAGAAGTGAGTATTTTGGTTTTTGAACGATTTTTGGAAGCCGAACATCCGGCGTGGCTTCCCTGGCTTCCTATTGGCTGCAGAAGCTTCCTGCAGCTAATCAGAAGCCGTGCTTTGGTTTCCGAACGTTTTGGACGTCGAACGGACTTCCGGAATGGATTGTGTTTGACTTCCAAGGTACCACTGTATTTTGGAAGCCGCCCAGAGTGGTTGGGGGTAATCCAGTCAGATGGGTGTGTGTGTGTTAATAATAATAATAATAATAATAATAATAATAATAATAATAATAATAATGGAAGAGGGTGGCCCTATTTTCATCAGAGAAATGTGGGGGGTGGGGTGTGCAATTTGCAACTTTAACCATGCAAGTGTTGGGTTTCTTAAAAATTTTTCCATCAACTTTGCCCATGAGAGGGCAGCACCATCTCAAGGAAAGTAGCGGCAGAGGAAGGAAAGGGGAGATTCAGAGGGAGAAAGGGAGATGGGGAGAGACAGGGAGGGAGAGAAAGAAAGAGAGACTTGGACACGGGTCAAACAGGCATGCCAAGCTCATTCTGCTGTAACTGGGGCACCTCCAAAACCATCCTTGGCCATTTGCTGCTGAGCCTTCAGTCATCATAACCACTAATCTCAGCCTTCCTTCACTTTCCGTTTGCTCTCATCTCACTAGTGTCTCAACAGATGAAACTGATATGTAACTTGGAAAAAGAGACATTGCACATACTTTTGTAAACCAAGAAATCTTCAGTAAAAAAAATGTTTAAATTAAATTACAAAGCAGAGCCCTCCGAGAGCCAAGCAGAGAACACAGAGCAAGTCCTTGCAGAAGGGATGGTAGGGCAGAAGACCTGCGCTGAGAGGTGCCACAACGTGGTGCCCGTGGGCACAGCATCACCCTCGAGGCCTCTGACTGGTGCCTGTGAAGCCCCTGAGCTCCCCACCCACGCTGCCCCCCTTGTTCGTGAGGCGGTGAGGTCGGTGTTAAGTTGTGGGTGAACATATCAGACGACACAGCGACTCTTCAAACAGCTCTTGTTTATTCACAGGCCAGAACAGAACTGGACTGAAGGGTTCAGCCAGCCTGCTTACCGTATTTTTCGCCCCATAAGACGCACTTTTTCCCCTCCAAAAATGAAGGGGAAATCGGGGTGCGTCTTATGGGGCGAATGCCTGCAAGCCTCGCGCGCCCGGCAGGAGGTCCCACCAGGTGCGCGAGGCTTGGGGCGGCAGCCTGTCGCCCGAAGCAGGGGGAGCCCTCGGGAGGGCTCTCCCTGCTTCGGGCAAGTGTCTGCAAGCCTTGCGCACCCGGCAGGAGGTCCCACCGGGTGCGCGAGGCTTGGGGCGGCAGCCTGTCGCCCGAAGCACGGGGAGCCCTCGGGAGGGCTCTCCCTGCTTCGGGCGAGTGTCTGCAAGCCTCGCGCACCCGGCAGGAGGTCCCACCGGGTGCGCAAGGCTTGGGGCGGCAGCGGACTGCTTGCGTGCACCTAGAAGCTTGGAGCGCGCTGAGCTCAGCACGCCCCAAGCTCCTGGTGTAGCGCAGCGATCCGCTAGCCCTGGGAGAGCCCCGCGCCTCTCCCAAGGCTAGCGGACTGCTTGCGCGCACCTAGAAGCTTGGGGCGCGCTGAGCTCAGCGCGCCCCAAGCTCCTGGTGTAGCGCAGCGATCCGCTAGCCCTGGGAGAGCCCCGCGGCTCTCCCAAGGCTAGCGGACTGCTTGCGCACACCTAGAAGCTTGGGGCACGCTGAGCTCAGCACGCCCCAAGCTTCTGGTGTAGCGCAGGGGTCCGCTAGCCCTGGGAGAGCCCCGCGGCTCTCCCAGGGCTAGCGGACTGCTTGCCGGCACGCAGAAGCTTGGGGCGCGCTGACCTCAGCTCGCCCCAAGCTTCTGGATTAGCGCAGGGGTCCGCTAGCCCTGGGAGAGGCGCCCGGCTCTCCCACGCTAGCGGAGACCTTGCCGGCACGCAGAAGCTTGGGGCGCACTGAGCTCTGCACGCCCCAAGCTCCTGGTGTAGCGCAGCGCACCTGGGGGGGAAATAATTTTTTCCCCTTTATTTCCCCCCCAAAAAACTAGGTGCGTCTTATGGGCCGGTGCGTCTTATGGGGCGAAAAATATGGTATATAGAGCTCCATTACAACGCAACTGTAACCACTTTCTGTAACTATCCAATCACTGAATGTCACTTCTATCCCTTATTTGCATATGTGGACCTGACTGAAAACTATCTACAGTATCCCCCTGCTGGCCCAGGGTGAGAACTTCGGTACATAACAGGTGGGTACAATTTTCTCCTTTGGAAAGTGCATAGGAGGAGGAAGATGGAAAAGCGGCGCTCCGTCCCACTTCCCCTTTCAGCTCTATGTGCCTTTCGGGGTTCGGATTAATTCTACCAGATCCAGGTTTTACCAGGGAAAGCAGAGGGTGGGAACATGTGCTTTCTCTCTTTCTGCCTCTGGGAGGGAGGGTGAAGAGACTAGAAGGAGTGATACCCACTGCAACTCACTCAAAAATCCAAATGTGATCCCCGGGCATCAAAAAAGGTTGGTGACAGAAGTGCCTGGCGTGCTCTGGTCTATGGGGTCATGAAGAGTCGGACACGACTAAACGACTAAACAACAACGACAACGACAACAACAATACTGCTTTAAATGCATAGTGCAGATGAGGCCTAAGACTCAATGGCTGACCCAGTTGGCTTCCTAATATGGAGCAGGAAGAGGACGCCATCTTGTTCTCCTTCAACTCAGGCAGCAAAACGTCTTGGGGCTGGGTGACAAAGCAACTTGACTGATCCTGGGTGTTATACAATGTGGGGCTGGGGAGGGGGCTGCCATTTGCTGCCTTGCTTTGACAACAAAATGTACTGGGGTACCCCTGCCAGCATGTTATCCCCAAACAGAGAGAGAACCGCCAACCCGACAACACTCTCCTCACCTTAACAAAACAGCACTCTGCGTGTGCTCATTAATAAATTTAAAAAGGAATCCTCTTATTACTCTGCATGCCTCAAGCAAGTTTTAGCACTCAGGCTGAGAGTACAAATTAGAAAAATTTTGAGAAGGGAGGGAGGAGGGAAAAGAGCTTTCATAATATCATATATTTCCAGCACAGTCTCAGAGGAAGGCTGAGGCTGCAAACACACCATTTCAAGCACATTTGACACCTCCCTCAAAGGTGCTGAGAATTGTAGTTCTGTAAACTAAAGTTCCCATGGCAAAGGAGGAGAGAGAGGCTTCAAACACATGTTGTGTATGCAGCCTTGTAAGAGTTGGGCTTCGGTCTTGAAATGTGTTTCCAAAACCATGGGCTCATTTCTGGCCATGTAGTAGGGTGCCCATCTGCCCTACTTTTACGGAGCCCAATCCTTTACTTGAAAGGCTGCCTAGTGCTAAAGAACAGGAGAGATCAGGAGCCTTGAAGCTACTCATCCAGGTAGCAGAATGAGCAGCCACAGAGGTCCAAGTCCTCTCCAGTAGGGATAAGATGTCTCACATTTCTATTTAGAGCAGGGGTAGGCAAACTAAGGCCCGGGGGCCGGATGCGGCCCAATCGCCTTCTCAATCTGGCCCACGGATGGTCCAGGAATCAGCGTGTTTTTACATGAGTAGAATGTGCCCTTTTATTTAAAATGCATCTCTGGGTTATTTGTGGGGCCTGCCTGGTGTTTTTACATGAGTAGAATGTGTGCTTTTATTTAAAATGCATCTCTGGGTTATTTGTCGGGCACAGGAATTCATTCATATTTTTTTTCAAAATACAGTCCGGCCCCCCACAAGGTCTGAGGGACGGTGGACCGGCCCATGGCTGAAAAAGGTTGCTGACCCCTCATTTAGAGTAATCACATTGGCATTTGCAGCTATTGGCACATGCAGAATTTTGCAAATCCTCTGGCCCACTGAGCCAAGCTTGTCCCCTCAGGGGATCCAAGCAGGCCCATGAGGTCATTTCCTCTCCCCAAACTACGCTCACCTGCCAGTCAGCTGTTGTCACTGAGTTATGACAGCTGATGGGCAGGAGGGCAGAGTTCGGTCCTGCTGGGGTCTGTTTCCCTGCAGGGAACGCACTGGCAAAGCAGACCCCTGATGAGTGGAGGGTTCAATCCTGCTGGGTGGAGGGTTCAATCTTTTCCCTGCATGGTACAGGCTGGCAGGAAGCCTCTCTTCTCCTAACCCCAACTTTGGGAAGCAGGCATAGATGATTCACCCAGCTATCCAACTTGTCCGGTGATGCTGAGGGGGGGAGATAAATATCTGACCCGCCAGGCCAAAATCGTGCCCAATCCCTGCAGTAAGGAGTCTGCTGGACATCAAGTCTCTGTTCAGGGCATGGAGAGAAGATAGCAAGCTATTCATTGGCATGGGATGGGGTTAGTGTGCTGTCTGGATGCTTCTTTCCCTCATCCCTTCCCTCAGTGTTGTTGTGACACGTCTGAGCTGGCTGCGGTGGGTGGGGTGTGTGTAGTTTAGATATCTTGTCCCCCAAAATAGGAGCAGCCACCCTGCCTCCATCTGAGCCATGAGCCTTTTTATTAATTATTATTATTTTTATTATTATTATTATTATTATTATTATTATTATTATTATTAAACTTTGTATACCCACAGGTCTCAGGGCAGTTACAACATCACCACACAGTCAATTTCACAATCCTAGCCAGCTCTACTCAGAAGTACGTCCTGTTGAATTCAGCGGGTCTTGTACCCAAATGAGTGGGGTTAGGACTGCAGTACGAAGCTCTTTTGTTCAGAAAATGAGGGAACATGTGTGTGTGTGTGTGTGTGTGTGTGTGTGTGTGTGTGTGGTGTGTTTCTGAGCATGAGCAGAGTATCTCTAGTATACAGCTAAAAGCTACATACACACAGAGAGAGCTGGGCTTCAGAGGCTTCAGGCTTCGTTGACTCCGTATGTTCTCATTAAGAACAGCCTCAGAATTAAGGAACGTCTCATTTCCTCTCTCATTTTGAAATTCGTTTTGAGAGGAATGAGTTAACCCTCCCCCTCCCCCATTTTCTGTTTACTATAAACCAGTCAAACCTGGTCATCGCTGAACGCTTCTCCGAGCTGAAGGGCTTTTGAAAATCTCTCTTAAGGCCACCCAACAGGTGAAATGGTTTGTGATGAAATATTGCACCAGCCGCCGTCGCTGGCTCCCTTTCCAAAGTCTATCTCTAGGGACCATCCAAGGGGGAAAGAGCAGCAGGTGTAATAGGCCAGCTAAAAATGGCAGACAGGTATTTGTGTGTTATTTCTGTGACCGTGCTGACATAAAATTAAACCTTCCAGAAAAATAAATAAACCCTCGCCAGCTGATATTTGCCGGCAAAGACGGAAAGGCTCTGGTCAAGGCCAGTTTCGTCTTCACAATACTGCCTCCTTCTCTGCAGTCTCATTTCTAAATTGATGTTATAAATAGACTTGCCAACATTTAGCTGGTCCCTTTAGCACACGACCAACACCCATATCTTGATGGGGAACCTATACGTCCCCTAGACATCCCCATCAGACCTGACCATTGGTCATGCTGTCCGGGGCTGATGTGAACTGGAGTCGAACACCATTTTGAGGGCCACTGGTCCTCAGTTCCTGCACTAGAGTTCACCCCAAGCTTTTCCTTTTCCCAGTACTCAGCCTTGTAAGCTGTGATCTCAAACTGGAGACCCACCTCTAAGCATGTGCAGAGTATTTTCCAATCCTCACCAAAGTAGCAGCGAGCAACTCACCGCTCCCTTCCTCCACTCCAGTATCTGAGATTTACGGGCAAAAGCTCCCAAATCAGAAGGCAGAGGTTGAAAACGTCGAGAGCTTTAGCAACTGCGCGGTGCAGTCTGGTTTTTATTTGTGCAATTGATGTGCACGTCTCAAACCGAAAAGGGTTTCTGAGGCTTAGCGATGGGGCCGATTCGAAAACTCAATGAGTGCATTTATTGAAAAGCAAGAGTGATGAATTGGTTTGGATCTGGCGTAGGCCAAACCATTTGGGTTTGTATTACCGGTATATGCTTTTGACTGATTGTCTTTGTAGCGCCGCGAAGCCCTTGGCCATATAATAAAACTTGACTAAATTAAACAACAACAAAAATGTACTATCAAGCTGTGAAGTCATTTGTAATATTCAACGGTCTCTAGAGGTGCGACGCAATTAGGCTGCAGGTAGTTTGTTTGGCTGATCTAGGAATGCTCTCTCTCTCTCTGTATTCCTCTCCCAGAGAGTTGTGCATTTCACAGCTGCACTGCAGGCAGAAATTAAACAGGGGCATCTTTCTCTCCCCCGCCCCCCCAATCTCCATGTAGGGAAAGGGTCCACCTTCTGAAATTTCACCTGGAATGCAGCTGGGAAGGAAACTAAAGCCTGTGCCATACAAACAGGAAGCTGACTCAGGTCGTTGGTCCATCCAGCAGAGCTTTCTCTGCACCAGGGATGGAGCACTGGCGGTCCTCTGGATACTGCTGACTACAACCCCCACCAGACCCTCCAAGTGTCCCTATTTTCCAGGGACAGTCCCGGATTTACGGAAGCCATCCCAGTTTCTAATTTGATCCCCAAATGTTCTGCTTCTCCTTAGGACGTCCCTGTTTTCATCAGAGATATATTGGAGGGTGTGGAGTTATGCGACCCCCGAGCCAAGGAGATAAATAACTCTACAACCTTTAGAAGACATCTGAAGGGCACACCTGTACAGGGAAGTCTTTTAATGTTTTATCATTTTATATATTTATAAGTTAGAAGCTGCCCAGAATGACTGGGGCAAGCCGGTTCAGATGGGTGGGGTATAAACAATAAAATTATTATTATCATTATGGAATAAAAGGTAAAGACCCCTGACAATTAAATCCAGTCGCAGACGACTCTGGGGTTGCAGCGCTCACCTCGCTTTACTGGCCGAGGGAGCCGGCGTTTGTCCGCAGACAGTTTTTCCGGGTCATGTGGCCAGCATGACTAAGCCACTTCTGGTGAAACCAGAGCAGCGGTACCTATTTATCTGCTTGCATTTTGACGTGCTTTCGAACTGCTAGGCTGGCAGGAGCTGGGATAGAGCAACAGGAGCTCACCCCATCCTGGGGATTCGAACTGCCGACCTTCTAATCAGCAAGCCCAAGAGGCTCAGTGGTTTAGACCACAGCGCCACCCGCGTCCCATCTATCATTATGGAATACGACGTATCTATTTTCATCGGAGAAATGTTGGAAGATATGCCCCACCATCCCTGTCTGGGGTTGATGGAGACTGGAGTCCTGCAACGTTTGGATGGCCACAGATTCCCTAATTTCCAATTTGCGCACTGTTTCACAGCAACTCTTCAAGATTTCAGACTGAGGCCGTTCCCAGCCCTCCCGGAGGACGCCAGGGACTGAACCTAGGACTCCTGGCATGCAGAGCACGTGATGCACCTCTAGGCTGTGAGCCTTCTCAGCTACAGAACATCTGAGCCTGCCGTATACCTAGTCAAGACAGTCTCTTCATCTGATCCTGCCGATCCTAACCGAGTGGGCATTGTGCTATGTGCTGCAACACTTTGTGGCCTTAAAGGGGGATTAGACAAATTCATGGAGGCTATCAATGGATACGAGTCTTGACTGCTATGTTCTACTTCCTCTGTCAGAGGCATTTTGCCTCCAAATGACAGCTGCTGGGAATCACCAGTGGGTATAGGCACTGCTGAACTCTGGCCCTTCAATACAGGCATCTCATAAGCATGTGGTTGGTCACTATGAGAACAGGGAGCTGGACTAGGCGGGCTCTTCTCTGGAGGGCAGGACTTGAACCATTGACTTGGGATCCCTTCCAACTTTACAATTCTATGATTCTGATCTTACTGGGGTGTCTGTATCTCTGTAGATATACAAACTAATCAACACGGTTGCTGGCGGTTTGGGGTTTTCCCTTGGGACAAGTGGCTACGGGGACTTTCATGCTGAGCTTCTGAATTTTAAAAATGTACTACTCCACTGGGTTAAGGGCAGCCTTTGCCAAAGAACTGGAGATTGGCAAGTGAAGCTCTGGATCCAGCCCAAGGATTTACTTTTCCCTTCAGGCTGGCACAAGGCAAGCCTGGTCTCACACCTTCATATAAATTCTTTGAGAAAGTCCGAAGGTGGGCTTCCGAAGGAGGCAAGGTGAGGCAGCTAGAATCACAGTCTTGTACACAAGGGTCATCTAGTCCAACCCCCTGCAGTATAGGAATCATTTGCCCAACATGGGGCTCGAACCCATAACCCTGAGATTAAGAATCTCATGCTCTACCAGCTGCACTATGGTGGACGCCCCCATCAAGCACGGCAGACAAAACTGATCTGACTCCCTATTATTTATGTGTATTAAAACATAGACACTTTGTCACTTGCAAAAGATGCTCAACCAGGCGTGGTGATGTGGAGGGGGGGAGACGAGGGACAAAAAACACAATTAAAAATCAATGCAATTAAAAGCCAGCTTAAAACATTAAACGAGAACAGAGCAGAACCTTGAGCGGGAGGAAGACAGGAGCTCAATCAATACCAGATCAATCAATCTGGGGGAGCAATTAATACTGGAAGCACATCCCATATGGCCACAGCCCAGCGGGAAGTTCTCCTGCACAAGCTCCATTGAAATGACTGGGAGCTGTGCAAGAGCACAATTTGCTCGGGTGAGGCTAACCTGGGAGATGGATCGGGACCCTCTGTTCAGAAGTGGGAGGCAGAAAGCAGTGCTCCGATTTCCCCTCCCAGATTCCAGGCGCTGCAGAAAGTCACCCTGGGATTCAAGATGGGCAGGATGCAACCGGGATACATCATTTTAAAAATAAAAGACTGGATGTGGCAGATCTGAAGCCTGCTTGTGAGTCATACCGTCTGCCCCAAGGGCTCTTGTCTTTAACCTACACCCAGAGCAGCTTTGCACATTTTCAAAAGGTACTCCCCTTTCCTTCTTTTATCGTTGTTTTTAATCGAAATGTTTTCACGGAGACAAAGGTATAGATAACGTCTCTGTTTTCAGGTCAGCTGCTTTGAACCTTCCCAGACCAAGGACGCAGCCTTGTCCTTGAAAACAGCTTCTGGAGTCCGCCCCTGACTCAGATTAGGAACTTCTCTTTCCTCCTTGCCAAGCATCATCTTGGAACAACAACACGACCCCAACCCCCCAGCTTTCACATCCTAAAAGCAAGCTCCGGCCACAAGACCCTGGGGACATCGGCACCCTCCTCGCTCCCGACCTACCTGCAGCCGTTCTTCCCAGGATGCTGGCCTAAACTGGGCAAGGCAGAGGCAGAGCGCAATCTTCTCTAGGACGCTGTTGCCAACTTTGGAGCTCTGCGCTGAGTTTCCAAGTTTGCCAGGCAGGCAGGCAAGGGGTTAAGGCAGGGCTCGTCGGCTCCAGTGGTGGCACCTGTCAGTGGGAGGGAGCTAGTGGAGAGAGGGAGAGAGGGAGAAAGAAAAGAGCGAGGGACTGGAGTGAGTTTTGCCAGAGTCTCCGGCAAAGCAGGGAGCAGACAGGAGGCAGCCCCATGGAGCTCTCCAACTGCAGAGGTTGAGACAGTGGGGCTCGTTCCTGCTTCCCTTTCTTCCTGTTTTGCCCATCCATGCCTGGCTGGATAGAGGCGGCCAGATGGAAGCTGGAAAGGGGAGATCCTAGGAAGCCAGAGGCCAGATTATAAACAGCAGCAGCAGCAGCAGCAAGGAAGCACAACAGATTTAGCCAGATATCGATAAGAGGAGGGGAAAGGAGGAGGAGAGGCTGAAAAGAAAATGCAGTTGACACGGTGCTGTTTCATATTCCTCATCCAAGGGAGCATCTATCTGCTGGTGAGTGAGCAACGGACAAGGGAAAGGGGAGGTTGCGGGGGGGGGGGGAGAGAATAAGGATCGTGGCATGCCCTTGGCGGTGCCTGAGAGCAAAGGGGCGGCTTGTGCAAAGCGCTGCTTGAAATTAGTATGTTCCAGCAGTTTGGCGGTCTGCTGCCTCCGCGTAGCACTTCTTAGCATGCACCGGGCTTTGCCTGGGCTTAACAATTGTCCTCGCATCAACTTTGCCAAGGCAGGGTCGGGGCACAGGAGATTTGGGAGGGGGGATCCAAAGGACATCTAGTCCAACCCCACAAGGCAGGGCTACCCATCCACCTGCCTATCAATTAAGGTTGCCATTTTCCTTTTCTTTAAGGTCCTGATCTAGGGTTGTAAACAGGTGCCTGGTTAAGAAAAGCGTCACCTGCCAAATCTCTTCCTTAATTGCTTGTCTGTTTGAATCTCTCATTGCTTGTTCGTTTAAATTGGTTAACCACCCCGGAGGAGAGTTCTCCGGGCAACGTGCAATAAAAGTTCAAAACGAGTTATTAAAAAAAAAAGACAAGGAATGCAGTAAAAAATATACCGCAATAAAACACAAAACAGCTCAGATTTTTAAAGATGAGAAATAAATCCTAACTCCTCCATTTGAGCGTACCTAGTCATTCAGAATGCTTGAACAGTCTTATAAAGCTATCTGATCACTTTTTATCTCATTCTGGGATCGGATTCTGCTCAATAGCAGCTTTGTGGCTTTATGTCAGGATGTAGTTAAATGCACTACAGGGAGGAGAAACAGAAAAAGATAAAGAGAGAGAGAGAGAGAGAGAGAGAGAGAGAGAGAGGACAATTTGGCTACCCCTGGAACAAACACAAATACACCTTGAAGAGGCAAACAGGTTGCACCACCCAAATAAATAAGCAATTCTAGCTGGCTCAAATAGGCGAGCCAGGCTGCAAGTAAGGAAACCACAACAAGACAGGGGGAGAAAGCTGTATCACATATTCATTCACAGTGTTATGTACTGAGTTGAATAGGATTCAAACTGCAGCAGTCTGATTGGTCCTAGAACAATAGGATCCAAATTGCAGCAGTCTGATTAGTCCTAGAACAATAGGATTCAGAATGCAGCAGTCTGATTGGTCCTAGAACAATGCAGCAGTATGATTGGTTGGCAGGAACCACCCAATCCTGCTCCAGATAGAAGTGAATCCACAACCTGATTGGCTTACAGTAGAATTCCGGAATTAGCCAATCATGTGCAGCCCATTGTGTAAATAGTGTATATAAAGCAGATACTGTGAGGGGACTTTCATTCATTCCTCCTCACCACTATGAGCTGAATAAAGAGCATGAAATCACTTTGCGACTCCGAGTATATTTCACTGGCGACGAGGGTGGGATCCCGCTGAGCTGACTGCCACACACAGCACCGCAGCACCGCCACCTGCCGCACCGCTGCCTCGCACCGTGTATCCAGGCTTCAGCTCCGGGACACAAGGAACTCAGAATGGCAACCGACAGCAGCTTCTCACCGTTCAACCCAGCATCTGGAGACTGGGAAGCGTACGCCTCCCGTTTCACCTTCCTCCTAGAAGCCAAAGGGGTCACCGACGAAGAAGACGCCAAGAAGAGGGCGATATTCTTCAGCGTCTGCGGAGAGGAGACGTTTGAAATCGCCCGGGCTCTCCTTGCGCCTGAAGACGTCGCTACTGTTCCATACAAAACAATAATGGAACAGCTGAAGGGGCACTTTTCGCCGCAGCCCTCAGTGGTGGCTCGTCGAAATGCCTTCTACGCAAAGCGACAAGCCCCTGGGGAAACCATAACTGGGTTTGTGACCTCTCTCCGCCAAGCCGCCCGGTTCTGCAACTTCTCAGAGCTGGAGAACATGCTTCGTGACCGCCTCGTCGGTGGCCTGAAGGATGAGAAGCTGCAACGACGCCTCTACGCTAAGAAGGACCTAACGTTCCAGGTCGCTCTGGAGGAGGCCCTGGCAACGGAAGCTGCCGAGAGGTCGACGCAAGAGGCACGGCCGAGCCTTCCATCCCAACCGAGGGTCCACCATGAAGACCTCACCGACGACTCAGGATCCGACAGGGAGGAGGTGCACCGAGTACAGCAGCGCACTCAAGCAGCGCACAGACCACAGCTGCCTCGACGAGAAGGAGGAAACTGTGCAAGCTGCGGGGAGAGTCACGAGAGGAGGACCTGCCGTTTCCGCAACGCAGAGTGCAGGCAGTGCAGAAAATCGGGACACATCGCCCGGGTGTGTCGGGCTCGGCCCACCCGACACCAGGCATCAGATGACCAACCCAAGAGCCCCAGGTCCCGGGGCCCAACGCACCAAGGCAACTCGACGGAGCTCACAGACTGCCAGGTATACCAGTTGCCCCACCCCAACGTAGAGAAAATTTATGTAGAGGTACAGATAGAGGGGGCCCCATGCCGCATGGAGCTTGACACGGGTTCAACTCTATCCATAATCTCGGCAAAGACCTTAAGGAAACTGTGTCCTACTGGGGGTCCCAAACTCAGGCCGGCCCCATTCACCCTCCGGGACTTCCAGAAACGTAAGGTCCCCACAATGGGGGTGGGGAGCTTCAGGGTGCAATACCGAGGGCGGACGCGGCAACTAGACTTGCTTGTGGTCAAGGGCCCCTACATTAGCTTACTGGGATTGGCATGGTTTGGACCACTGGGGCTAGCTGTCACCGGGGTGAACCACACTAGCTTACAAGTGGACGTGGACGCCATATGCAAGGAATTTCCAGGGGTTTTCGACGGGAAATTGGGACAGTATACGGGCCCCCCCATTGCGCTACAGCTTGACCCCGCAGTACGACCGGTCAGGCTCAAGGCCCGCCGGGTCCCGTTCGCCTTGAAACCCCGTATAGATGAGGAATTGGACCGACTCGTGGAGCAAGGAGTGCTGGAGCCGGTGCCTAATGCCCCCTGGGAAACTCCAATCGTCACACCCGTCAAGCCTAATGGTTCGGTCCGCATCTGCGCAGACTACAAATGTACCATAAACAAGGCCCTCACGGCCCACGCATACCCAGTGCCAGTGGTCAGCCATGTCCTTGCCACCCTGGCTGGGTCGAAAATTTTTGGCAAGCTGGACTTGGCCCAAGCATATCAACAGCTGCCAGTAGATGAGGCCACAGCAGAGGCACAGACGATTGTGACACACAGAGGAGCGTTCAGGGTAAAGCGGCTGCAATTCGGGGTCAGCGTGGCACCAGGCATATTCCAGAATTTAATGGACTCTCTCCTCAAAGGGATTCCTGGTGTCACCCCCTTCTTCGATGATGTGTTGATTGCCGGGCCCACACCAGAGGAGTTTGAGGACCGCCTCCGCACCGTTCTGCACCGTTTCCAGACGGCGGGTCTCAAGGTGAAGCGGGAAAAATGTCTACTAGGAGTGCCTCAGGTGGACTTTCTGGGATTTATGGTGGACGCAGAAGGGGTCCACCCGACTGGGGACAAGGTACGGGCCATTTGTGATGCTCCAGCGCCCAAGAGCAAGACTGAACTTCAGGCCTTCTTGGGACTATTGAACTTTTACCATTCCTTCCTTCCCCACAAGGCGGCGGTAGCGGAGCCCCTACACAGACTCCTGGACAAGCGGGCCCCTTGGGTGTGGGGCCAGCGCCAGGAGGCCGCATTCCAGGCAGTCAAGGACTTGCTTGTCTCAAACTCTGTCTTGGCACACTTCGACGAGAGGCTGCCAGTGGTGCTAGCATGCGACGCCTCACCCTATGGCATTGGCGCTGTCCTGGGGCACCAACTCTCGGATGGAAGAGAGGTACCGGTGGCGTACTTTTCCCAGACACTCAACGCAACCGAGCGGAACTACTCGCAAATTGACAAGGAGGGTCTGGCAATCGTGAAGGGAGTAAAAAAATTCCATGATTTCTTGTATGGGCGGCCCTTCACCGTGGTGACTGACCACAAGCCGTTGCTTGGCTTGTTTGCCCCCGAAAAGCAGACCCCCCAAGTGCTGTCTCCTCGGGTCCTCAGGTGGTCAATTTTCCTTGCCAGCTACCAGTATGCACTGATTCACCGACCTGGGAAGGCGATGGGCCATGCGGACGCCCTCAGCAGGCTACCACTGCCGGAAACAGGCCCTGACCCAGCACCTGCACAAGAGGTTATGAGCCTGGAGCTGCTTCCCGACCGCCCCATTCAGGCACAAGAAGTTGCACACCATTCCAAGAAAGATAGGGTCATCTCCCGGGTCCTGGACTGGGTGTGGAGGGGATGGCCCAGCGGCAGCCCCGGGCCAGAATTCGCCGGCTACACAACCCGCAAACATGAACTGTCGGCGCACAAGGGGTGCCTGTTATGGGGAAGCAGAGTCGTTGTTCCCCAGCCCCTCCGCAAAAGGGTCCTCACAGCCCTACACGAGACACATCCAGGGGTAGTAAGAATGAAGGCCCTTGCCAGGAGTTATGTGTGGTGGCCGGGGATCGATGGAGAGATAGAGGCCTGGGTCAAACACTGCCAGGCCTGCCAAGAATCCCGCCCAGATCCCCCAAGGGCCCCAGTCCAGTCCTGGGAGTCCGCCCGAGCACCATGGTCACGCCTGCATGTGGATTTCGCTGGCCCCTTTCAGGGGAAAACATTCTTCATAGTGGTGGACTCCTACACCAAATGGCTGGAAGTCGCACTGGTACCGTCCACTTCCACGTCCGCAGCCATCCGGGTACTACGCAGGCTGTTTGCAACCCACGGGCTCCCTGACACTCTCGTCTCAGACAACGGGACTGCATTTACGTCAGGAGAATTCCAAACCTTCACAGCACAGAACGCCATCCGCCACATCCGTTCGGCACCGTTCCACCCTGCCACCAATGGCCAAGCAGAACGCATGGTGCGGACCACCAAGGACACCCTTCGCCGCATGACGCAAGGGGACTGGGAGTACCGCCTTGCCACATTCCTTCTAGCACAGCACAGCACCCCCAGCTCAACAACCGGCCGGAGCCCCGCTGAACTACTAATGGGTCGGCGCCTTGCAATCAGATTGGACCGCCTTCACCCCGATAGAGCTCAGGATGAGGTAGTGGTGGGGGAAGGCAGGAACCCCCGGACCTTCGAGGCCCAGGACCCAGTGTACGCAAAGAATTTTGGGGCAGGCCCAGCATGGGTACCCGCCACAGTCACCAGGGTCACTGGCCCAGTGTCGTACGAGGTGCTAACGGATGGGGGGCAATGCTGGCGCCGCCACTGCGACCAGATACGGCGACGATTCCCGGGAGAAACCCAGGAGGAGAACATGTCAGAGGAGTCCCAAGGGAACAGCGGGGCAGTGAGGCCCATAGAGCAGGAGGGGCCAGCAGGAGAGGCAGAATCAGTAAATACAGAGAGGACCCGTGAGGCCGAAAGGACACCAGAACCAGAACCACGACTGAGCGAGCCGGTTGCACCAGACCAAACAACCCCATCACAGCCAGCATCCTTGGAACACGAGCCAGAACCGGGAGCCCGGACCAGGGAACACCCCAGGCCGCAACGCACACGTAGGCCGCCGGCATACCTTGAGGACTATGAATGCGACCTCCCGGGCAGGACTGGAACTTAGAGGGGAGGGGTGTTATGTACTGAGTTGAATAGGATTCAAACTGCAGCAGTCTGATTGGTCCTAGAACAATAGGATCCAAATTGCAGCAGTCTGATTAGTCCTAGAACAATAGGATTCAGAATGCAGCAGTCTGATTGGTCCTAGAACAATGCAGCAGTATGATTGGTTGGCAGGAACCACCCAATCCTGCTCCAGATAGAAGTGAATCCACAACCTGATTGGCTTACAGTAGAATTCCGGAATTAGCCAATCATGTGCAGCCCATTGTGTAAATAGTGTATATAAAGCAGATACTGTGAGGGGACTTTCATTCATTCCTCCTCACCACTATGAGCTGAATAAAGAGCATGAAATCACTTTGCGACTCCGAGTATATTTCACACAGGCAACCTGGTCCTGGGGAAAGAGGTGCTTGCAAGTGGCAAGCTATCAGATCCTAAGTACAAACAAAATCCATCCTGCAAGTTTCCCCGAAGGAAACTGGAAGGCCACCAAACAAACTAGCTCTACTTATGGCAATCCCTTATGGGGCGAGGAAGGCAGAACTCAAGGGAGTGAAGATTCCTCCCAAATCCAATGGGGACACAAAGGGCGGCAGATGAAGAGAAAATAATAAGAGATGGTTGAGGTCACCCAAGTGAGCTTTCCTGACGATGGAAAGATCTGAACACAGGTCCAGAGTCTGTGCCGAACCTAATCGACTCTGGGCTGGTAGCAAATGATCATTTCTGCCCCCCCACCCCCTGCAAGATGGGCAGGTTCCCCACTGACCCCTGTTTAAAACGGTTGCCAAAACTTACAAAAACTAATTAGCAAATCAGGCCTTGTAAACGGCACGGGTTTTTAAAAATGCTGCAGCAGGCTTAAGAAGCTTTGTTTCCCTATCAAGCAGAGAAGAGGCTTTTTCCCCCGGTCACGCTATCCCAATGCATGTCTGCAAGGTTCTGGTTGTTGTTGTTGTTGTTTAATCCTTTGCCCGGGGCTCTGGAGCTGTGTATTCAAGAGGCACTGCTCACCTTTTGGTTGGCAGGAAGGGTCTAAGAGAAGACCTCTGCTTGGATGCCCAGAAGGCGACTTCTTAGATCATTGTTATCATCCCCCCGGAGGAAAAAACAAACACGGATTCTGAGATTTTGCATGCAGCATTTATATTTAAGAACCTGGCAGGGTGGGGTGGCATAGAAGGGTGAATAACAATTGATTTCCAGCGGGGAGCGAGCGGCAAAGGTGCCCGACACAGACACACCCTCCATTTAATCTCCGAGCCCATTGAAAAACAGAAGTTATCTCACTGGAATTGTGGGTGGCCCAGGTAGCAAACCTCATCTCCTGGAGAAGACACTAGGAACTCTTCCCACTGCCCTTTGGGGTACACAGAGCTCCTACCAGCTCCCCCACTAATCATTTTGTTGTTCTCTGAACAGAGGGGAGGGGGGAAAACCCCACACATTTCATGTCCACACAGAAACAAGCCCAGAGTTTTCTTTGGCAGCAGAGTGCCCTTAATCCCTGCCGAACTGGCGTAGAAACATCTTCCTCCAAATACTGTGGGCATGGGGGCTGGCAGCTGGTCTGAACCGGGTGGCTTTGTCACTGTGCTTGCTTCTCGCCTGGTTTCTTCCCCATCCAGCCACCCCACCCCTCATAATGTATTTTCCTTCCTCTCTTAAAATAATAATAATAAATGGTTACTCCCTATGCCAGTCAATGGGGCACTTAAAAATCCGTCTGCACGTCAAGAAATCAAATTAGGATGGTTCTGCGGTCTTCTCCTCTCTACTTAAAAAGGCGGTTGTGTTTGTTTGCGTTAATTACAGAACTCAGAGTCGTCAGGCACCAGGGGTTGGTTGCCTATTACGGTGAAGCAGAGGTTGGAAAGCTTTGGCCCTCCAGCTGAGCTACAACTCCCATCAGCCCTGGCAAGCATAGCCAATGGCCAAGGATTTTGGGAGTTATAGTCCAACAATAGCCAAAGGGCCTAGAGGCTTCCCCATCCCTACAATAAACATACAAAGCCTGCCTTGTCCTCTGGTACATTTGGTCCAGTATCATCTGTTCTGACTAGCTCAGGGAGTGATGTTTCCTTTTCCCTGGGGAGGAATTGTGGTGATCCAAAATTCTTAGGCTACAATTCCCATCGCTCTCGATCATTGGCCGTGGTGCCGGGACCTGATGGGAGTTGTAGTCCAGCCATATCGGGGAGGGCCACTGGTTCCTCCCAATCCCTGTCCTGTACACCTTACCTGCCTCATATTGAACCTTAATCCAATTAGCAAAGTACCGTCTCTACCAACTAGCATTCGCTCTTCAGAATTTCAGGTGGGAGACATTCCCAGCCCAGTACCCTCCAGCATTCCTCAGATGAAAATAGGGACATATACGGCATGATGAATGAACTGTATTAGTTGATAAAGAGAGATTAACTCTACAGTGGTACCTCGGGTTACAAACACTTCGGGTTACAGACTCCGCTAACCCCGAAGTCGTACTTCGGGTTAAGAACTTTACCTCAGGATGAGAACAGAAATCGCGCAGCGGGAGGCCCCATTAGCTAAAGTGGTACCTCAGGTTATGAACGGTTTCAGGTTAAGAACGGACCTCCGGAACGAATTAAGTACATAACCAGAGGTACCACTATATTTGATCAATTGGGAAATGGTTAAATAAAAGTCCAAGCAGGAACTGAACATGCGCAGTCAATGGAAAGAGAGAATGGATGGGAAAGTATTAGAAATTAAGGAAATGTACTTTATTGCAAGCAGCAAAGGAGGGAGGGGAAAGAAGCATCTTGAAAGGGGGTGTGTGGAAAGTCCATTTTAAAATATGTGTTAAATTTGAATTGATTTCATGTTAATCTGTTTAAAAATTGGGAAATTAATAAAAATTAATAGGCAAAATCATGGAAAATAGGGACATGTTCTACATCAGTGTGCCCAGTCCCTTGCATCTTCCCCCTCTGAGGCTGGGGCAGGGATTCAGTTGCAGCAGCTGAATGAAGGAAGCCAGAGTGAAGTGATCAGCAATCCCTTGGTGCCCCTCACAGTCATGGCGACGGCCTTGCAGACAGGCCCTGCCCACTCACCACTTTCTTGATGGGAGACTGACCAACTGAGTAGTAATAATAATAATAAATAATAATAATAATAATTTATTTATACCCCGCCCATCTGGCTGGGCTTCCCCAGCCACTCTGGGCAGCTTCCAACAAAATATTAAAATACAGTAATGCATCAAACATTAAAAGCTTCCCTAAACAGGGCTGCCTTCAGATGTCTTCTAAAAGTCTGGTAGTTGTTCTTCTCTTTGACATCTGGTGGGAGGGCGTTCCACAGGGCAGGCGCCACTACCGAGAAGGCCCTCTGCCTGTAGTAGTGGGGAAACAGCGGGAAACTTTCTTCGGGGCATTGGAGTGACCCGGATCTTGTTTTTTCATAAAAACAGGAAGTGACGCCATATTGAGTGTGGCAGGATGGGGGTGGGGAGCAGGAGGCATAGAGCTAAGAGACATGTTAGAAGGATGTACGGATCTGAACTTCCAGTAACACGTTGAAATGTTGGACTGAAGGGAAGGCCCCTTGGGAATTCGGGCTCCACGTGAAGCAAGTGAGAAGCAGGGTTTTCGTGACGGTCCTGACATTTTCAGGGAAGTTGGAGGGCATGCAGCCTTGCCTGGAGATACTAGGGACTGGACCGCAAGGCTTTCTGCGTGCCCCCTTCGCTGATTCAGAAATACCCATGTAATAAGAGCTCCAGCTCCTAGTTTATATACAGTGGTACCTCGGGTTACAGACGCTTCAGGTTACAGACTCTGCTAACCCAGAAATAGTACCTCGGGTTAAGAACTTTGCATCAGGATGAGAACAGAAATCCCGCTCCGGCGGCATGGCAGCAGCAGGAGGCCCCATTAGCTAAAGTGGTGCTTCAGGTTAAGAACAGTTTCAGGTTAAGAACAGACCTCCAGAACGAATTAAGTTCTTAACCTGAGGTACCACTGTAGAGCCTTCTTACTTTCCCAGATCTCGGGGCGAGGCCCTATGTTTGGTGCCCTCTCTCATACACGTGCAGTGAGTTACCACATAAAGGAGGATCTTTATAGGAGAGGACAGTCCTTTGCATTGGAATTTTCCCATCTTTGCCTGCTTCTAGAATTTAGAATCAGTTGGGAGGGATCTTGGAGGTGATCGAGGCCAACCCACCCTGATCAATGTTGGATCTACCACACAGGATCCCTAATAGGATGACCGCCTAGCCTCTGCTTAAATATTCTTGGTGAAGAAGAACCCGACGTCTCCTGCTCCACCGTCAAATAACTCTTACAACTAGGAAGCCTGACACTCCACGCCATGCAAAGAATCATGGGAACTGTAGTTTTCCCCCTTACAGAGCTTCAAATTCCCAGGAACCTTCGCAAACGACAGTTCCCAGGATTCTTGCGGGAAGTAATGTGCTTTAAATGTGCGTCAAACAATCCTTCGAATTTATGGTGCATGTCTGCCCAATGTTTAGTTGAAATCTGCTTACCTGAAAGGTGATCTAATTCCAGAAGGCTGTTAGTTGTTATCATTTAATCTGGCACTTACGATTCTGTATTCTGGTTCATCTAAACAAACAGATACAAAGAAGCCTGAAGAGAGAGAGGTGTTGATCATTCTATAGTATTTTGTATGATTGTTCAGCAGTATTGATTCTTTGGGGGGGGCAATTTCATGAAAATAAACTGACACCCCATGTGGTTGGCAGCTATAGTTCCCATTTCCCAGCTGTGGACACTGAGGGCGTTGGATTTCCATCAGCCCCAGCTAACATGGCGAATGGTAAAGGATTACCGGTATGTAGTCCCAACAACATCTGGAGGGCCATGCTGAGCAGAGCTTTTTGTAAGAAAAAGAAAAAAGGTTGGCTTTCTTTTCACCCTAATGAAGTTTATTTTTTTAATGCATTTTCCAAAATTTGATACATACTTTTGCATTCTGGTCAGTGACCAAAATCAATCAATCAATTAAATTAAATTAAGATATATACCACTTACAGTTACCTTTAAACATTTCATATCTCAAGACTTCCCAGTCCATCAGCTTCTCAGTCCAGTTAATTCTTTAAACTATGCAGCAGCAATTAAATTGCAGCAGCAATTAAAA